>NW_028318737.1:1401698-1752123 GCF_062004578.1 Staurois parvus | reverse complement strand
AGATCATATCCCCCTTATGTATTATACATGGAGATCATACCCCCCCTTATGTATTATACATGGAGATCATATCCCCCTTATGTCTTATACATGGAGATCATATCCCCCTTATGTATTATACATGGAGATCATATCCCCCCTTATGTATTATACATGGAGATCATATCCCCCCTTATGTATTATACATGGAGATCATATCCCCCCTTATGTATTATACATGGAGATCATATCCCCCTTATGTATTATACATGGAGATCATATCCCCCTTATGTATTATACATGGAGATCATATCCCCCCCTTATGTATTATACATGGAGATCATATTGCCCCCTTATGTATTATACATGGAGATCTTATCCCCCCTTATGTATTATACATGGAGAACATATCCCCCCTTATGTATTATACATGGAGAACATATCCCCCCTTATGTATTATACATGGAGATCATATCCCCCTTATGTATTATACATGGAGATCATATCTCCCCCCTTATGTATTATACATGGAGATCATATCCCCCCTTATGTATTATACATGGAGATCATATCCCCCTTATGTATTATACATGGAGATCATATCCCCCCTTATGTATTATACATGGAGATCATATCCCCCCTTATGTATTATACATGGAGAACATACCCCCCTTATGTATTATACATGGAGATCATATCCCCCCTTATGTATTATACATGGAGATCATATCCCCCTTATGTTTTATACATGGAGATCATATCCCCCCTTATGTATTATACATGGAGATCATATCCCCCCTTATGTATTATACATGGTGATCATATCCCCCTTATGTATTATACATGGAGATCATATCCCCCCCTTATGTATTATACATGGAGAACATATCCCCCTTATGTATTATACATGGATATCATATCCCCCTTATGTATTATACATGGAGATCATATCCCCCTTATGTATTATACATGGAGATCATATCCCCCCCTTATGTATTATACATGGTGATCATATCCCCCTTATGTATTATACATGGAGATCATATCCCCCTTATGTATTATACATGGAGATCATATCCCCCTTATGTGTTATACATGGTGATCATATCCCCCTTATGTGTTATACATGGAGATCATACCCCCCCTTATGTATTATACATGGAGATCATATCCCCCTTATGTATAATACATGGAGATCATATCCCCCCCTTATGTATTATACATGGAGAACATATCCCCCTTATGTATTATAAATGGTGATCATATCCCCCCTTATGTATTATACATGGAGATCATATCCCCACCCCTTATGTATTATACATGGAGATCATATCCCCCTTATGTATTATACATGGAGATCATATCCCCCTTATGTATTATACATGGAGATCATATCCCCCCTTATGTATTATACATGGAGATCATATCCCCCTTATGTATTATACATGGAGATCATACCCCCCCTTATGTATTATACATGGAGATCATATCCCCCTTATGTATTATACATGGAGATCATATCCCCCCTTATGTATTATACATGGAGATCATATCCCCCCTTATGTATTATACATGGAGATCATATCCCCCCTTATGTATTATACATGGAGATCATATCCCCCCTTATGTATTATACATGGAGATCATATCCCCCCCCTTATGTTTTATACATGGAGATCATATCCCCCTTATGTATTATACATGGAGATCATATCCCCCTTATGTATTATACATGGAGATCATATCCCCCCTTATGTATTATACATGGAGATCATATCCCCCTTATGTATTATACATGGAGATCATACCCCCCCTTATGTATTATACATGGAGATCATATCCCCCTTATGTATTATACATGGAGATCATATCCCCCCTTATGTATTATACATGGAGATCATATCCCCCCTTATGTATTATACATGGAGATCATATCCCCCCTTATGTATTATACATGGAGATCATATCCCCCTTATGTATTATACATGGAGATCATACCCCCCCTTATGTATTATACATGGAGATCATATCCCCCTTATGTATTATACATGGAGATCATATCCCCCCTTATGTATTATACATGGAGATCATATCCCCCCTTATGTATTATACATGGAGATCATATCCCCCCTTATGTATTATACATGGAGATCATATCCCCCCTTATGTATTATACATGGAGATCATATCCCCCCCCTTATGTTTTATACATGGAGATCATATCCCCCTTATGTATTATACATGGAGATCATATCCCCTTTATATATTATACATGGAGATCATATCCCCCCTTATGTATTATACATGGAGATCATATCCCCTTTATGTATTATACATGGAGATCATATCCCCTTTATATATTATACATGGAGATCATATCCCCCCTTATGTATTATACATGGAGATCATATCCCCCCTTATGTATTATACATGGAGATCATATCCCCCCTTATGTATTATACATGGAGGTCATATCCCCCCCCTATGTATTATACATGGAGATCATATCCCCCCCTTATGTATTATACATGGAGATCATATACCCCCTTATGTATTATACATGGAGATCATATCCCCCTTATGTATTATACATGGAGATCATATCCCCCTTATGTATTATACATGGAGATCATATCCCCCCCTTATGTATTATACATGGAGATCATATTGCCCCCTTATGTATTATACATGGAGATCTTATCCCCCCTTATGTATTATACATGGAGAACATATCCCCCCTTATGTATTATACATGGAGAACATATCCCCCCTTATGTATTATACATGGAGATCATATCCCCCTTATGTATTATACATGGAGATCATATCTCCCCCCTTATGTATTATACATGGAGATCATATCCCCCCTTATGTATTATACATGGAGATCATATCCCCCTTATGTATTATACATGGAGATCATATCCCCCCTTATGTATTATACATGGAGATCATATCCCCCCTTATGTATTATACATGGAGAACATACCCCCCTTATGTATTATACATGGAGATCATATCCCCCCTTATGTATTATACATGGAGATCATATCCCCCTTATGTTTTATACATGGAGATCATATCCCCCCTTATGTATTATACATGGTGATCATATCCCCCTTATGTATTATACATGGAGATCATATCCCCCCCTTATGTATTATACATGGAGAACATATCCCCCTTATGTATTATACATGGATATCATATCCCCCTTATGTATTATACATGGAGATCATATCCCCCTTATGTATTATACATGGAGATCATATCCCCCCCTTATGTATTATACATGGTGATCATATCCCCCTTATGTATTATACATGGAGATCATATCCCCCTTATGTATTATACATGGAGATCATATCCCCCTTATGTGTTATACATGGTGATCATATCCCCCTTATGTGTTATACATGGAGATCATACCCCCCCTTATGTATTATACATGGAGATCATATCCCCCTTATGTATAATACATGGAGATCATATCCCCCCCTTATGTATTATACATGGAGAACATATCCCCCTTATGTATTATAAATGGTGATCATATCCCCCCTTATGTATTATACATGGAGATCATATCCCCACCCCTTATGTATTATACATGGAGATCATATCCCCCTTATGTATTATACATGGAGATCATATCCCCCTTATGTATTATACATGGAGATCATATCCCCCTTATGTATTATACATGGAGATCATATCCCCCTTATGTATTATACATGGAGATCATATCCCCCTTATGTATTATACATGGAGATCATATCCCCCCTTATGTATTATACATGGAGATCATATCCCCCTTATGTATTATACATGGAGATCATACCCCCTTTTATGTATTATACATGGAGATCATATCCCCCTTATGTATTATACATGGAGATCATATCCCCCCTTATGTATTATACATGGAGATCATATCCCCCCTTATGTATTATACATGGAGATCATATCCCCCCTTATGTATTATACATGGAGATCATATCCCCCCTTATGTATTATACATGGAGAACATATCCCCCCTTATGTATTATACATGGAGAACATATCCCCCCTTATGTATTATACATGGAGATCATATCCCCCTTATGTATTATACATGGATATCATATCTCCCCCCTTATGTATTATACATGGAGATCATATCCCCCCTTATGTATTATACATGGAGAACATATCCCCCTTATGTATTATACATGGATATCATATCCCCCTTATGTATTATACATGGAGATCATATCCCCCTTATGTATTATACATGGAGATCATATCCCCCCCTTATGTATTATACATGGAGATCATATCCCCCTTATGTGTTATACATGGTGATCATATCCCCCTTATGTGTTATACATGGAGATCATACCCCCCCTTATGTATTATACATGGAGATCATATCCCCCTTATGTATTATACATGGAGAACATATCCCCCTTATGTATTATAAATGGTGATCATATCCCCCCTTATGTATTATACATGGAGATCATATCCCCACCCCTTATGTATTATACATGGAGATCATATCCCCCTTATGTATTATACATGGAGATCATATCCCCCTTATGTATTATACATGGAGATCATATCCCCCCTTATGTATTATACATGGAGATCATATCCCCCTTATGTATTATACATGGAGATCATACCCCCCCTTATGTATTATACATGGAGATCATATCCCCCTTATGTATTATACATGGAGATCATATCCCCCCTTATGTATTATACATGGAGATCATATCCCCCCTTATGTATTATACATGGAGATCATATCCCCCCTTATGTATTATACATGGAGATCATATCCCCCCCCTTATGTTTTATACATGGAGATCATATCCCCCTTATGTATTATACATGGAGATCATATCCCCTTTATATATTATACATGGAGATCATATACCCCCTTATGTATTATACATGGAGATCATATCCCCCCCTTATGTATTATACATGGTGATCATATCCCTCCTTATGTATTATACATGGAGATCATATCCCCCCCCTTATGTATTATACATGGAGATCATATCCCCCCCCTTATGTTTTATACATGGAGATCATATCCCCCTTATGTATTATACATGGATATCATATCCCCTTTATATATTATACATGGAGATCATATCCCCCCTTATGTATTATACATGGAGATCATATCCCCTTTATGTATTATACATGGAGATCATATCCCCTTTATATATTATACATGGAGATCATATCCCCCCTTATGTATTATACATGGAGATCATATCCCCCCTTATGTATTATACATGGAGATCATATCCCCCCTTATGTATTATACATGGAGGTCATATCCCCCCCCCCCTATGTATTATACATGGAGATCATATCCCCCCCTTATGTATTATACATGGAGATCATATACCCCCTTATGTATTATACATGGAGATCATATCCCCCCCTTATGTAATATACATGGAGATCATATCCCCCCTTATGTATTATACATGGAGATCATATCCCCCCCCTTATGTATTATACATGGAGATCATATCCCCCTTATGTATTTTACATGGAGATCATATCCCCCCTTATGTATTATACATGGAGATCATATCCCCTCCTTATGCATTATACATGGAGATCATATCCCCCTTATGTATTATACATGGAGATCATATCCCCCCTTATGTATTATACATGGAGATCATATCCCCCCTTATGTATTATACATGGAGATCATATCCCCCCTTATGTATTATACATGGAGATCATATCCCACCTTATGTATTATACATGGAGATCATATCCCCCCCCTTATGTATTATACATGGAGATCATATCTCCCCTTATGTATTATGCATGGAGATCATATCCCCCCTTATGTATTATGCACAGAGATCATATCCCCCTTATGTATTATACATGGAGATCATATCCCCCTTATGTATTATGCATGGAGATCATATCCCCCCTTATGTATTATGCACAGAGATCATATCCCCCTTATGTATTATACATGGAGATCATATCCCCCTTATGTATTATGCATGGAGATCATATCCCCCCTTATGTATTATACATGGAGATCATATCCCCCCTTATGTATTATACATGGAGATCATATCCCCCTTATGTATTATACATGGTGATCATATCCCCCCTTATGTATTATACATGGTGATCATATCCCCCCCTTATGTATTATACATGGAGATCATATCCCCCCTTATGTATTATACATGGAGATCATATCCCCCCTTATGTATTATGCATGGAGATCATATCCCCCCTTATGTATTATACATGGAGATCATATCCCCCCTTATGTATTATACATGGTGATCATATCCCCCCTTATGTATTATACATGGAGATCATATCCCCCCCTTATGTATTATACATGGAGATCATATCCCCCCTTATGTATTATACATGGAGATCATATCCCCCCCTTATGTATTATACATGGAGATCATATCCCCCCTTATGTATTATACATGGAGATCATATCCCCCCCTTATGTATTATACATGGAGATCATATCCCCCCTTATGTATTATACATGGAGATCATATCCCCCCTTATGTATTATACATGGTGATCATATCCCCCTTATGTATTATACATGGAGATCATATCCCCCTTATGTATTATGCATGGAGATCATATCCCCCCTTATGTATTATACATGGAGATCATATCCCCCCTTATGTATTATACATGGTGATCATATCCCCCTTATGTATTATACATGGAGATCATATCCCCCCCTTATGTATTATACATGGAGATCATATCCCCCTTATGTATTATACATGGAGATCATATCCCCCTTATGTATTATGCATGGAGATCATATCCCCCCTTATGTATTATACATGGAGATCATATCCCCCCTTATGTATTATACATGGTGATCATATCCCCCTTATGTATTATACATGGAGATCATATCCCCCCCTTATGTATTATACATGGAGATCATATCCCCCCTTATGTATTATACATGGTGATCATATCCCCCCTAATGTATTATACATGGTGATCATATCCCCCCTTATGTATTATACATGGAGATCATATCCCCCCCTTATGTATTATACATGGAGATCATATCCCCCCTTATGTATTATACATGGAGACCATATCCCCCCTTATGTATTATACATGGAGATCATATCCCCCCTTATGTATTATACATGGAGATCATATCCCCCCTTATGTATTATACATGGAGATCATATCCCCCCTTATGTATTATACATGGAGATCATATCCCCCCCTTATGTATTATACATGGAGATCATATCCCCCCTTATGTATTATACATGGAGATCATATCCCCCCCTTAATCTCCTCTTCTCAGTAGAGAATACATTCAGTTCCTCTACTCTTTCCTCATAGCTGATCTCCTCCATGCCTCGTATCAGTTTGGTTGCCTTTCTTTGTACTTTCTCCAGTTCCCCAAAGTTCTTTGACCCCCCAAATCCTTCTCCACCATTGACTCCCCCCCAGATCCTTCACCATTGACCCCCCCAGATTCTTCACCATTGACCCCCCAGATCCTTCTCCACCATTGCCCCCCCCAGTTGTACCCCCCTAGTATGTATGATGCATATTCTTAGCCCCCCCAGTGCAGAACCTTACATTTATCACCATTAGCCCTCATTGGCCCCATAGCCCCCCAATTACACAGAGCATTGAGGTCGGCTTGTAAGTTGGAGACATCCTGTAAGGACGTTATTCCCCGGCACAGCTTGGTGTCATCTGCAAAGACTGGAATGGGGTTTATAATCTCACACCCCATATTGTTTATATATATATTAATAAGTAAGGGTCCCAACACTGAACCTTGGGGTACCCCACTAATAACACTGAACCTTGGGGTACCCCACTAATAACACTGAACCCTGGGGTACCCCACTAATAACACTGAACCTTGGGGTACCCCACTAATAACACTGAACCTTGGGGTACCCCACTAATAACACTGAACCTTGGGGTACCCCACTAATAACATGGAACCTTGGGGTACCCCACTAATAACACTGAACCTTGGGGTACCCCACTAATAACACTGAACCCTGGGGTACCCCACTAATAACACTGAACCTTGGGGTACCCCACTAATAACACTGAACCTTGGGGTACCCCACTAATAACACTGAACCTTGGGGTACCCCACTAATAACATGGAACCTTGGGGTACCCCACTAATAACACTGAACCCTGGGGTACCCCACTAATAACACTGAACCTTGGGGTACCCCACTAATAACACTGAACCCTGGGGTACCCCACTAATAACACTGAACCCTGGGGTACCCCACTAATACTGAACCTTGGGGTACCCCACTAATAACACTGAACCTTGGGGTTCCCCACTAATACCACTGAACCCTTGTGTACCCCACTAATAACACTGAACCCTGGAGTACCCCACTAATAAGACTGAACCTTGGGGTGCTCCACTGACACCCCTAGACCATTCAGAGTATGAATCATTAACCACTACTCTCTGAATACGATCTTTTAGCCAGTTTTCAATCCATTTACATTCAGATTTCTCTGTCCAAGTATGCCATGTCCACCGCCACCCCTCTGTCCATGGATTTGGTCACCTCCAATCTAACCTGTTTCATGATGGTTTAATCCAGATCACCTCTACATGTTGTCTACAGTAAACATTTAAGCTTCCACTGATTACAGAATACTAATACTGAGAGTCCTGACCCTTATACTATATAACTTGTACAATTACATACTCCTGACCCCTGCACTATTTACGCTATGTTGTACATTACATACTCCTGACCCCTGCACTATATACTCTATGTTAAACATTACATACTCCTGACCCCTGCACTATGTACTCTTTGTTGTACATTACATACTCCTGACCCCTGCGCTATATACTCTGTGTTGTACATTACATACTTCTGACCCCTGCACTATATACTCTATGTTGTACATTCCATACTCCTGACCCCTGCACTATATACTCTATATTGCACATTACATACTCCTGACCCCTGCACTATATACTCTTTCTTGCACATTACATACTCCTGACCCCTGCACTATATACTCTATGTTGTACATTACATACTCCTGACCCCTGCACTATATACTCTATGTTGTACATTACATACTCCTGACCCCTGCACTATATACTCTGTTGTACATTACATACTCCTGACTTCTGCTCTCCCCCCTCCCCCCACTGCTATATATACACATAATATGGATTCTCTTTTGTTACACCCATTTCCTCCCACCTGGACATTTTATATCGGAGGATGTGATTGGAGCACAGACTTTTACATGGTGATAATAATGTGATAACATCCTCCAACTTTAGACCCTTAAACAGAAAGTGATAATGAGGGAGGAGTCAATACCCCAATGATGGTGGTCTTCAGGATCAGTCCAGTCTTCATCTTGGTTGTTCTCCCCCCACCCTCACTCTCTGACCTCTGGTGGGGCTCAGCCCCGCTGTTCTTCATGACTAAATCATGGAGTAAATAAGGAAGTGCAGTACTTCTTGTGTTGGGAAGATGGCGATGAGTGATAGAGGGGGTGGGGACCCTCGTCCTATAATCCCCTCATCACTGTCCCTCCTATAAAAGACAGTTCTGGTTGTTTCCTCACTCTCTGACTAAGGTCCATGAATAAAGAAATGACCTGGTAGGAGATCAGAGGAGCCATTTCCTAGTTCCCTTGAGGGTGGAATTGTAAGCTCCTCAGAGACCAAGCTGCCTGATGTGGGCGGAGTCCTGGTTTGGGGGAACCAATCAGCTCCTGTCTAGTAATCCTCTTTGTCTTTGTATTTTAGTCCATGGCCGGGAGATGAGGAAAACCTCCGAGGATTGTCTCACTTTGTCTCCAGACTGGAAAGTAGAAGATGAGGACATCACACAGTATAGTCCAGGAGAAAACCCGGCTCCCTCCAATGTCCATCCGGCACCACCCAGTGTAGATGGACCATCGGATTCCTCGTATCCTGTGGAATCTCAGACTGTGCGGGACCGGGCCGGCCTTCCAACAGAGGAAAGCTTCTCCTGTACTGAGTGCGGGAAGAGGTTAAGTTCTACATACCATCTTAATGTGCATAAAAGATATCACACAGGGGAGAAGCCGTATTCCTGTCCTGAGTGCGGGAAATGTTTTTCGCAGAAGTCCAATCTTTCCACACATCAGAGATCTCACACGGGGGAGAAGCCGTATTCCTGTCCTGAGTGCGGGAAATGTTTTTCCCAGACGTCCCATCTTTACAAACATCAGAGATCTCACACAGGGGAGAAGCTGTATTCCTGTCCTGAGTGTGGGAAATGTTTTTCAGACAAGTATTGTCTTCACACACATCAGAGATCTCACACGGGGGAGAAGCCATATTCCTGTACTAAGTGTGGGAAATGTTTTTCAGTGAAGTCCAGTCTTTTCACACATCAAAGATCTCACACAGGGGAGAAGCCGTATTCCTGTTTTGAGTGTGGGAAATGTTTTTCAGATAAGTATCGTCTTTCCAGACATCAGAGATCTCACACGGGGGAGAAGCTGTATTCCTGTCCTGAGTGCAGGAAATGTTTTTCAGATAATTATCATCTTTCCAGACATCAGAGATCTCACACAGGGGAGATTCCATATCCCTGTCCTGAGTGCGGGAAATGTTTTACACAGAAGTCACATCTTTGCATACATCAGAGATCTCACACAGGGGAGAAGCCGTATTCCTGTCCTGAGTGTGGGAAATGTTTTTCAGTCAAGTCCAGTCTTCACACACATCAGAGATCTCACACAGGGGAGAAGCCGTATTCCTGTCTAGAGTGTGGGAAATGTTTTTCAGGCAAGTCCCATCTTCACACACATCAGAGATCTCACACAGGGGAGAAGCCGTATTCCTGTCTAGAGTGTGGGAAATGTTTTTCAGGCAAGTCCCATCTTCACACACATCAGAGATCTCACACAGGGGAAAAGCCATATTCCTGTCCTGAGTGTGGGAAATGTTTTTCAGACAAGTCCAGTCTTCACACACATCAGAGATCTCACACAGGGGAGAAGCCTTATTCCTGTCTAGAGTGTGGGAAATGTTTTTCAGTCAAGTCCCATCTTCACACACATCGGAGATCTCACACAGGGGAGAAGCCTTATTCCTGTCTAGAGTGTGGGAAATGTTTTTCAGTCAAGTCCAGTCTTAACATACATCACAGATCTCACACGGGGGAGAAGCCTTATTCCTGTCCTGAGTGTGGGAAATGTTTTTCAGTGAAGTCCAGTCTTCACATACATCAGAGATCTCACACAGGGGAGAAGCCTTATTCCTGTCTAGATTGTGGGAAATGTTTTTCAGACAAGTTCAGTCTTCACACACATCAGAGATCTCACACAGGGGAGAAGCCATATTCCTGTCCTGAGTGCGGGAAATGTTTTTTAACAAAATCCAATTTTTCCAAACATCAGAGATCTCACACAGGGGAGAAGCCGTATTCCTGTTCTGAGTGCGGGAAATGTTTTTCACAGAAATACAATTTTTCCAGACATCAAAGATCTCACATGGGGGAGAAGCCATATTCCTGCCCTGAGTGTGGGAAATGTTTTTTAGCTAAGACCAGTCTTTCCATTCATCAGAGATCTCACACAGAGGAGAAGCCACTTTCCTGTCCTGACTGTGGGAAATGTTTTTCACTGAAGTCCAGTCTTTCCAACCATCAGAGATCTCACACGGGGAAGAAGTCTCACACAGGGTAGATGTATTCTTGTCCTGAGTGCGGGAAATGTTTTTCATGGAAGTTCAATCTTTACACACATCAGAAATGTCACACACTCAGAGATCTCACACAGAAATTCCTGTTCTAAGTGCGGAAAATGTTTTTCAGTGAAGTCTAGCCTTCACACACATCAGAGATCTCACACAGGGGAGAAGCTTTATTCCTGTACTAAGTGCGGAAATGTTTTTCATGGAAGTCACATCTTCATACACATCAGAGATCTCACACAGGGGAAAAGTGATATTTCTGTCTGGAGTGCAGGAAATGTTTTTCACAGAATTCCCACCTTTATAGACATTAGAGATCTCACACGGGGGAGAAGCTGTATTCCTGTCCTAAGTGCGGGAAATGTTTTTCATGGAAGTCGCATCTTTCCAAACATCAGAGATCTCACACGGTGAAGCAGCCACTTTCCTGTACTGAGTGAGGGAAATGTTCCTCACTGAAGTCCTGTCTTCCTGTACATCAGGGGTCCCACACAACCCTGGAGGTGTATTAGTGCCTTGAGTGCGGGAAATGTCTTCTAGGTGAATGTTGCTGGACATCCCAGCTCTCATGTGGGGAAGAAGCACACCCTGATATACACCTCAGATATACTCCATGGCTGATCTTCATCATGGAAGAAACAGTTGATAAGGAGATGAGAGGCCCCCAAAGACATGGATGAAGTGCAGTAAATGTCGGGGTGCAGAGTGGTCAGTAGATCCTGGAAATGAAGGACACAACTTCAGCCCTTCTTGGGTGTCGGAGTTGCGTTTCCTGATAATGATATAGCGGGTTACAGAGCTAGAAGCCGGGAGAGCCCAGATCTGGTTATCGGGGAACTTTACACAGACAACAAGAACTTCTGAAGTTGATGTCCTTCATTTCAAGGCTCTACAGAACAGTGGCGACCCCGAAGCATCTCTCTGTCTTCAGTCCATCCTTCTCCCATCCCCCAACAGGAGGGAAGGAAAACTCCGCCCCAAACTAGGGGGGAACTTTTCTCTCATTATTTCCCTTGGCTTCTGTGTGGGTTTGGGTGGTTGGAGGAGTGCGGCACGAGAGGGAACACAGCTTGTTGTTCTATGTCTACATATGGGGTCTGGGTAGAGGGGATCCACCGGAAAATATTTCTACTCTTTGATTTTGTGCAAATCGTTTCTGTTTTCACTTTGAAGGGCGATATTATGTGTGGTTTGTAAAAGGGATTGGCCCAATAGATACCGCCCCACTTAGAGAATAGATGAACTAATATGACCAGCATTCATTCAGCCATTTCACATGTTGGTCTTTTCATACAGGGATTTCCTATGATCATTGGCTCCATCTAGTGGCCATAATTCGGTAATGAACTGTTTTTCCTGATTGAGGTATTTTGGAAGTAATACATCATTATGGCCACTAGAGGGAGCTGACGATTATAGGAAGTTACTAAGTTTATTAAAATACGGCCAGAATTTGTCACGGCTGGACACATGCTTGCCACACTCCCCCAACATATTTTTCGCATAGACCCCTTAGTTTACTGTGTCAGGGGTGGTGTCATACAAATACCTGAGATCACACTCATACATTTTCAAGTACAGTAGACATTGAAGACATAAATTACATAAAACCACAGAATTAAACCATCCATTGATTTTAACCAAAAATACCTCAATTGGTTTTTAGATGACGCTAGTATCCTAGCAATTAGTACATCTAGTATCCAAATTGTCAGGGAACACCCGAACAATTGATTTAGTCAGATAAATCAATCAAATCACAGTGTCTCCAATACAAAAAATGATTTACAAAAATAATTTGACTTAATTAATCTGAAAACTTCTTTAAGAACTCAAACAAGATCTGTGTAGGTATAGACTGCAGAGTATGAAAATCAGTATTTATGTACATAAGTCACTTACAAACACCATAAACAATAGTCAGATTGTGATTTACACTGACACTAAGATGTTTCTGTAAAAGCTCTAAAATAGAGTGAATTAAATTCAATAATCAGTTTCTCCCTGTAAACAACATAACCAATGAAAACGGACAATAATCTGTCTCCTGCAGATTGAATAAACTATGCAGAATTGTCCACCAGTATGGCCTAAGAACAGGAACATTTTTATAAATGACTTAACTTGAAGTGATGTTATCATGGGGAGAGTTATTAGGTTACACAAAGGAATGTGACAATTGGCTTACTAGTCTAAGCAAGCAAAATCAACAGAAAATATATAATTACCCTCCAAGTATCAGGTCATCTTTTTGGAGAACTGATGATCAGCCTTAAAGATGGCTGCCGATCAATGGGTGGATTTGAGCTTCCACAAAATGGTGTCTCTTCTTCAGTTGATGAGTGTCTTTAGATGATCTGAGTCTGAGATGATGTCTACCTTCCAGATGGCTGTGTAGATGGTCCTCCCTCTGTGAGTGTTCCTGCCGGTTTTATCTAGTTATGACTTATACACTCATCAAATCTGAATAAACCTGGCCAGGAGGTGGAACCTTCTCTGTGATTGGGGAATCTGATTCTCCAACCCATGTTTACTCAAGCATTACCTCCCATGGCCACTGGGTGTCATCCTTGGATAAGAATTGTCTGGTCTGAGTTTATTTGGGGACGGAAGTAACTAATCTGTGATCGGGAAAAATGAATATTTCACTATAACAAATTGGCCCTTGTGAAATCTATAGAATGCCTTGGAGAGTAGATATTATTCCTCATTTACAATCATTACTTTTTGGTGTAACAGTGATTAAATGGAGAATTGTAACTATCAGGAGGTTGGATTACATAAAGTGATTAGAATAATAGTTGTACACACAGAGGAGAGATAATAAAATAATAATTTGTATTCTGATCTACTGATTGATTACGGCTTTGGTAGCATGCATACAATATTCCTAACAATACCGATAAACTCCAACACACTAAATATATATCATGGGATTACAAATCAGCAAACATACCATAATATACATCCTACATTCTTATGAGACAATCTGGTATTTTATCCCCATCACGTCTTTTCGTATAATCTGAAATATATGGAAACAGGGAGGTTCCTTTTTGTACCTTTTCACCAAAACTAAATGAGTCTCAGCAGTGTTACTGGAGTCACCTTGTTACATAGTTACAGAGTTCATCTGGATGGAAAAAAGACACCAATCCATCCAGTCCAACCACCATAAAAAACAAAACACACAAATAGAACATTACATGAGGAAATGCACATCTTACTGTAAAGGTCTCAGTAATCTATAAACAGAAGAATCCAGAAAAGAACTCTCACAGATCTGCAGCTTTGTAGAGTTAGCATTCATAATACGCGTCTCAAAAATGAAAGAAAGACTTATTAATCCGAGTCTAGCATCAAGTCAATGAGACTCCTGAGATATTGATCTGGTCAGTGAAGTCTCAGAGGGGGTTGTTCATCAGTTTCAGCTGCTTTTGGTGTTAATGAAATTAACAACAGGTGCACTAGATGGGCAACAATTAGACAACCCTCAAAACAGGAATTTACAGGTGGAGGCCACTGACATTTTTTTCCCTACTCGTCTTTTCTGACTGTTCTTCACTAGTTTTTCTTTTGGCTAGGGTCAGTATCACTACTGGTAGCATGAGGTCATACCTGGACCCTACAGAGGTTGCACAGGTAGTCCAACTCCTCCAAGATGGCACATCAATACTTACCATTCCCAGAAGGTTTGCTGTGTCTCTCAGCACAGTCTCAAGAGCATGGAGGAGATTCCAGGAGACAAGAGCATGGAGGTGATTCCAGGAGACAGGCAGTTACTCTAGGAGAGCTGGAAAGGGTTGTAGAAGTTCCTTAACCCACCAGCAGAACTGTATCTGCTCCTTTGTGCGAAGAGGAACTTCATGAGGGTGGTCTGAGGGCCCGACATCCTCTAGTGGGCCCTGTGCTCACTACCTGGCACCATAGAGCTGGATTGGCATTTGCCATTGAACCAGAATTGGCAGGTCCAACACTGGTGCCCTGTGCTTTTCACAGATGAGAGCAGGTTCCCCCTGAGCACATGTGACAGACATGAAAGGGTCTGGAGAAGCCATGGAGAACGTTCTGCTGCCTTTAACATCATTCAGAATGACCGTTTTGGTGGTGGGTCACTGATGGTCTGGGGAGGCATATTCATGGAGGGACGCACAGACCTCTACAGGCTAGACAATGGCACGCTGACTGCCATTAGGTATTGGGATGAAATCTTTGGACCAATTTTCAGACCCTACACTGGTGCAGTGGGTCCTGGGTTTCTCCTGGTGCAGTGGGTTCTGGGTTCCTCCTGGTGCATTGGATCCTTGGTTCCTCCTGGTGCACGACAATACCCGGCCTCATGTGGCAAAAGTGTGCAGGCAGTTTCTGAAGGATGAAGGAATTAATACCACTGAATGGCCCCCATGCTGGCCTGACCTAAATCCAATAGAACACCTCTGGAATGTCATGTTTAGATTCATCCAAGCCTCCCAGTTGCACTTTAGACTGTCCAGGAGCTCAGTGATGCCCTGTTCCAGATCTGGGATGAAATCCCCCAGGACACCATCCGTGGTCTCATTAGGAGCATGCCACAACATTGTCAGGCATGCATGCAAGCATGAGGGGGCCATACAAACTACTGAGAACCATTCTGAGTTGCTGCAATTAAATTTCGGTAAAATGGACTCGCCTGCTGCATCATTTTTTCTTGATTTTTGGGGTGCCTTTGAATTCAGTTCTCTGTAGGTCGATCATTTTCATTTCCATCAAACAATGGGGCATCCTTACATTCCTAACACATTACCCAGCCCATGTCAGTATAGAGATCCAGCAGGAGATTTTTCCTCATTGAGATCTGATGGGTTTTCAAAGTGTTCCTTTCATTTTTTGGAGCAGTGCATAACATAAATGTAAGGGTTGGGTAGCTGAGATGTGAGGTGATCAGTAGAAATATGTAATTGTGAATCTAGTTTCATTCCATGTTATTACAGATAAGTGTTCAGTATTCGGTCAGAGACATATGTTCACCAATTAGCATCTGAAAGGACAGAGCAGCTTCTAGGCTAGAGGTGTCACCTATGTAGCCAGAGTTTGCCACCTTCTTGAACCTAGAAAAAGAATCCTAGTCATTTCGGCTACAAGAGTCAGCAGGAGACCTTGAGAAGGCTCCGAAGTGTCTGTCAGCTTTGATTTATATCCACAAATCAAAGGAATGTATTTCATCTCTCATAAAAGCTAAAATATTTGTTGCAGAGAGATGAAAATACTTCCTTCTGATTGGACACACTGTAGGCTACATCTGCATGTAAAACTGTATTTGTGGGGCGCATGCGCGGCCGGCTTCAGTGACGGATCCGCACTAACCCCGCTCTGTCCTGCCGCCAGCATACATACCGGCACACACAAACCCCGGGAGATTCAAAGAGTACCAGAGTACTCATGAAGGGCACCCGATCCTCCAGCACGATGACCCGGCGTCGCAAAACCCCGGGAATACTGGGAAAACTCACCCACTTCTTCCCTGCAGTGAATGCAGGGATCCAAGATGGCGCCGACGGCGGTACCTCAGGAGCAGACACAGAGGGACAGGAGACAGCACAGACTCATAAGGATCCGAGGCTGCAGTATCCCTTATACCCAGGGGACCCTGGTGAGCAATCTCCCCCTCTATCACCCACAACTAGCAGCCCAGCAAAATCTAAGCCTAGGCTAGACTCAGGCCACCAGTCTCCTTGCTCCCAGACCCATATACAAACAGGGGTCCTCATAAACCCTGAGGTGCCTGTGATTGAGGCCTTCCCAGCTACAGACCAACCGCTAACAGAGCTATGCATGAAGAGTATGTTAATGTCACTCCGCCAGACCCTGCATAATGATATGGCATCCTCATTAGCTCAAATTTCCACTGCAATGCATCAGCAACAAAATAGAATACAACATATTGAAACCAATATTAGTGATATCATTTCAGCCCATAATGATCTGATTGACGTTCATGCAGAACATTCCACAGAAATTGATCAAATTAAAGTGAAACTCGCTGATCTAGAGGACCGCTCGAGGCGGAATAATATCAAATTTAGAGGCATTCCCGAAAACGTCAGTAATGAGGAATTAATACCATATATACACCAATATATGAAAATCGCGATACCCACAATATCTGAAGGAGAATTGGCTATTGACAGAGCACACCGACTCCCCAAACCCTCCTTTCTACCCGCCTCGGTCCCAAGAGACGTCCTAGCTCGAATACATTTTTACCACGTTAAAGAGAAAGTCATGATGCAGTCAAGGAGCAGGTCCAATCTCCCGCCATCTCATGCTAACCTTCGTCTATATGCAGATCTCTCCAAGCTTACACTGCTTAATCGCAAAAAATTGATCAATATAACTAAAGCCCTAAGAAACCATGGCATAGCGTATCAGTGGGGATTCCCAACAAAACTGACCATAAGACAACATGGCAAAATCCATACAATTAAAAATATGGAAGAAGGCCTAGAATTACTCAAAAGCTGGAAAATAATTTCCGAGGTTTCACAACAATACCAACCAACTCATTCTCAACCTATGGAACAAACTTGAATATTCAAATACACAGCAAACACCAAATCACAACTCCAAACCTAAGTTGTGAATCTATTCTTCAATAATCTGGCATTCGGCCACAGATGAGAAGATTGTTCTTTCATATGTTTTCCAGGTTTGGCCTATGTTCCGGTCTAAACCTGAATAAGTCCTCTAGTTCGGCAGTAGCCGGTCCGGCTACTCAGGTTCCTTGCTTTCCTTGCAAGGCTATTTTTTACCTTTCCACCCCACATCCTCTTTCCTCCTCTATGTCACCAGTCGACATACAACAACCTCCAAAGCATAATCAATCGTCGCCTACTAATACAGCTTCAAGAATATATCCTGGATCTATTACGGATACCTTTACAACTTTAAACTTCACACAGTTCAAGATTGACAACCCAAATGACCTACCACCATGATTAACATTACATCTTTAAATGCCCACGGTCTGAACTCTCCATTCAAACGATCGATGCTTCAAAAAGAACTCAAAAAACTTCATCCAGATATCATATTTGTTCAAGAATCCCACTTCGCTACAAATAAGGCCCCCAAGCTTCAACTTACTCACTTTCCACATATTTTTATGGCCACCAACCCCAAAAAAAAGAACGGAATAATTACGGCTATAAAAGACTCTATCCAATTTAGTTTTATCTCAGAATCTGTGGACCCCCTGGGCCGCTTCCACATACTTGTTTGCCAACTTAATGACATTTACTACACCTTAGTGAATGTATACGGTCCTAACAAACGCCAGATCAATTTCTTCAACAAAATAATAAAGAACATCAACTGTGTAAAGAAAGGAAGACTCATAATAGGAGGAGACTTCAATATAATTGGAAACCCGAAATTAGACTCTTCATCTTCCAATAAATCTCTCAAACCAGCCTTCAACCAATTTCTACACAACAATGACCTTTACGACATATGGCGGTGCCAACATAGCATGGAAAAGGACTACTCATACTACTCACCAGCCCACCGATCGTACTCTCGGATCGACTACTTCCTGACAGATAAATGGTCACTGCAGCACGTAACCTTCTCTAGTATTGGAACTATAACCTGGTCTGACCATGCTCCTGTCACCATATCACTAGACGACAATCAACGGTCGATACTCCCGCCCATATGGAGGCTGAACTCGATGATACTAAGGACCCCAGAACACCAAAAAATTTTATTAGACGCACACAAAGTATTTTTTGACACCAATAATACCCCAGATGTCTCTATGACCACAATTTGGTTAGCATACAAAGCGTATATGAGAGGTATTCTCATTCAATTAAATTCCCGAATTAAAAAGCAAAGATCACATCAAATCGACCAACTACTTACATCCATCAAAAAAAATGAGGAGATAAACAAAAAAAACCCGACACCCTCCGTAACAGATACAATATCATCAGACAGAGGTAAGCTCCGTACAATCTTACTCCACCACTACGATTTAAACCTACAACGATCAAAAGCCAAATTTTATGCATCTAGTAACAAAGCGAGCTCACTACTATCTAAAACAATTAAACAAAAAAGACTCAAAAATAAGATCCCCACACTCCAGCACCCACACACACATACACTCCTTACAAACCCACGAGATATGGTTGACGCCTTCGCGTCATACTACCAATCCCTATATAATCTTAAAAACGACTCCAAGATTACACAACCCACAATAGAAACAATCCAACAGTTTTTAGACTCTACTAATCTTCCACGTCTAAATGAAACTCAACTTACTGCATTATCAATCCCAATCGGCCACACAGAAATAGAAAAGACCATTAAAACACTTCCGTTAAACAAATCACCAGGCTCGGACGGTTTCACTAACGAATTTTATAAAACATTTGCCACAAACCTTTCACCTCATCTATCTAACATATACAACCAGGCTGCCTTAACAGGATCATTCCCTGATGAAATGTTACAATCAATTATCACAACAATACCAAAACCACAAAAAGACACTCAGCTGGTCCAAAATTATAGACCAATCTCTCTATTAAATACAGACATTAAACTCTATGCTAAAATACTTGCCCAAAGATTGTTACCATACATCCCCATACTGATCAACCCTGATCAAGTAGGTTTCGTCCCTAATAGACAAGCACCAGACGCAACAAGACGCTTAATATCCCTGCTTCACAATCTCGAGTTAAATACACAGCCATCACTTCTACTATCATTAGACGCAGAAAAAGCATTCGACCGCATTCATTGGTTATTTATGAAATTAGCCCTCCAAAAATTTGGGATCACAGGCTGGATATTATCTGCAATTCTTTCCTTATACTCCAACCCTTCTGCCAAAGTATTAACTAATGGTATATTATCTTCCCCTTTTTCAATATCTAATGGCACTAGACAAGGTTGTCCATTATCCCCCATTATCTTTATATTAACCATAGAACCCCTAGCATCTAAACTTAGAGATGACAAAAAGTTTACTGGGATCACCCATCTAAATACAGAACACAAAATCAGCCTTTATGCAGACGATATCATACTGATGATCACTAACCCTCTTTCATCACTTCAAACAATATATAACCACCTCAACGAATTCTCAAAAGTCTCCTACTATAAACTCAATGCAAACAAATCCTCCATTTTAAATCTTTATTCATCTCCACAGAACAAAAAAAAGATAACCGAACAATACCCCTTTATATGGGAAGACCACAACATTCCTTACCTAGGCATAAAACTCACATCTACCACCTCACACCTATTTGAAGCTAATTACACCCCATTATTGGAATCAATTCCTCAAGAACTAAAACACCTACGTACCTCCACCTTATCAACGCTAGGAAGAATAGCGTCGTTAAAAATGTGCATTCTCCCTAAAATACTATACCTATTCCGGACTCTTCCCATACCAATTCCTGATTCCTTCCTCTCTAAACTCCAATCCATATTCACAAAATTCACATGGAACTCCAAAAAACCGAGATGCACAACAAACCTTCTAATCAGACCCCCATCTAAAGGAGGAGCAGGCATCCCACACCTAAAATCTTACTACCACGCAACGCTTCTAGACCAAACTTTTTTCTGGTGGCATCCCACGAGCGAAAAAATATGGTCCAACATGGAAACTCTCACACACACACCATACTCATTTAGCACATTACTTTTCTTACCTAATAAAATCCGACCACATACAGAATCTAACCACCCTTGCATTAAAGCTTCTTTACAAGCCTGGTCTACTCTTCTATCCTACGAATACCCCAACAATGAAACTAACACAATATCTACACCTATCTCCATACTACAACTCCTCATCCCTGATTTAAACCTTAAACCATGGACAGACCGACACATCACACATATACACCAATTATATACGAACCTAACACTACACCACTTTTCCACTCTTCAAAGACAGTTCTCTCTCCCTGACAATGAAATATACACCTATATTAGAATTACACACCTTCTACGAAAGACAACACTCCCTCTGAAGATTAGACTACCAATCCCGATATACCTTTTTTACGATAGACAAACCTATCCTAAAAAAGGGATCTCATTGTTCTATGAGGCCCTTACTAATTCACAGTTCACTCCGTCTACTTCCTCTCTTCATAATTGGGAAAAAATTTTACAACACTCTACATCGCAGTCTACATGGTTAAAAACGTTTGTTATTACATATAAAGCTTCCAAATGCACTACTCATTGGGAGACATATTTAAAAGTACTACATAAATGGTATTTAACGCCTACCAAATTAGCCCTCTACTACCCCCAAAGCTCGCCCTTATGCTGGAGACAATGCGGGGAACTTGGTACCACTTTTCATGTGTTGTGGTCATGCAAATCTCTCAGATCCTATTGGATCAAAGTTTTCAAATTTATATCCACAATAGCAGAATACCCAGTGACACCAGTTCCCTCTTTGGCTCTCCTCCATTTAGGAATCGATAGCCTCCCATACAATTCACGTACCATTATCATCCATATCCTCACAATAGCTAAAACTAACATCACCAAACTATGGAAATCTAATACAGCTCCCTCTTTTTCAAATCTCATCACTGAACTTAACTGGCACAGAGAGATGGAAAAAAGAACATCGATCCAAAATTTTTCACCCTATAAATTTCAAATTCATTGGTCCAGATGGCTCAAAAATCCTAACTGCTCAATATCTTGCTGACAAAATAACCCCACATTATTCCTACAAAGCGAGACTGGCTTTTTCCTTCCTTCCCCTCCTCCCCTCCCCCTCATACTTTCAATACCCTACTACCCTCCAATTTACTTGTTCAATCAACTGATTCACATAGAATGAGAATACCTCGTAAGATACCTTCATTAACTATTTTTTCTACCGATTTTTTTTTTCTTCTTCTTCTGGAATTTACACACGTATTACCCTATAGAGGGGTGAATAGACATCTTATGACGAATGTAATACTCTGCTATCTCTCTATGTGAATGCTCAGATATGTATAAACAGTTTGTAATTGCCTTGAAAATGTTTCAATAAAATATTTGAACATAAAACTGTATTTGTAGCCCCTGTGGAATCCCAGAGAAACACAGGAAACGGTTCTATGGTATCTGATTGCAACAGCTGAACAGCGATTGGTACTGTTGTGTTTGGACTAACACACTGGTGTCGGAAATTCTCTCCCTGACCAAGTGATCCAAACCATTCCTGGCCCATTCAGCTCTGGGCACTTCAGAACCCAGAACATCCAATGGGCTGCTACAGGAACACCCCCCGGGGTTGATTGGCCAAGGGCTAATGTGCAGCCCACATCCATATTTCAATAAATTGAGGACCCTGAGATATGGACGGGGTGATTTGTACGGAGCCGGTTCCATGTGACTGGTGAATCGTGGACTTTCTCTGACTTGCTCCAGTCACAGGATAAATCTTGGTAAAAGTTTTATTTCTGTTTTTATTCCCTTTTATTTTATTGTGAATAGCCAATTGTGTGTCTTTTTGTATTTTCTGCAACTTTTTTTTCTTTGTACATATTTAATGCATTGCCCACTTTTGGGATATTACATCATAAAATGAATAAGTGACTTCTGTGTACTAAGCTCGGGCTCATATCTCCAGAGAGATTGTTGTATTGTAGAGTCTATGTGCTCAGTCTAAGTTCATTGCCAATCTGTATGCAATTTTACTGCGTGTTGGCAGATTGCCTACAGATTGTAACATAGATCTGCCAGACGGAGATCTGTGTGTGTGTGGTGGCCCAGTAGACCAGTCTGTGGACAAACTGTTGGGTGGTGCCAAGCTACTGTGTGTTGTGTGTCTGATGTGGGGGTCTGTGGACAGTGGAAGAGTGATTAACACCGGGGTTCTAGCTTGTAGGATAGCTGGAGGAATCCTAGAAGGGTGTGCCAATTGCTAGACTGCTCCTCAATCCTTAGCGTGCACCAGATTGTATATAAGATTCATATCTGCCTGTGTGTGGTCAGCCAGCTGGAGTGGAGTCTCCCTCTAGTGGTGGCCAGAGGTAGTGCAGGCTGTGAAAGGGTATCCTGACCAGTCTTATATGCTCAAAGTCCCCCTCATTCCCTCTTTACCCCAAGTCACGGGCGGACCACGCCTTGGTTAGCTAGTCATCGTGGGCGTGCATTTTATCCGTGACACAGTGTATAATCCATGATGTGGGACTTCTCTTGTCCTCATTACATTGGAGGACAGAAACTCTTCCATTGTGACCTTTATTCCCAAGCTCTCCCAGAATCCCTCAGCTTGGAATAATGGCCGCTGTGTCTGCAGAAACATAGAGAATACTTCCATATACCGCGTCTCTTCATCTTGTTCATCCTTCTCGTTGGCAGAACAATGACATCTCAGCTAGACTAGAGGATGTGGGGACCACCACGGGATTATTTGGTGTTTGTAATCACCTCCCCCTTGTTCCTGCACTGAGGGGTCCCGGCTTCCATTCCTTCTCTATACACAGAACTAAATACTTCAGTTGGGGAGAAGTTTGTCCCTTGTGGGACTTGAGACCTGAAAATGACCCTTGTCTATTATTTGGTATAATAACTCCCATGGTTCAACCTGAGGAAACGATGAAAATATGATCTTCCTCATAGAAATTCTAACAAAAGGCAACATTTTCCATTTTAAGTCAAAATTCATTTTAAATTGTTCCCCATTCACACAGAAGGAATGTACATGCTTTGTCACTGAGCGGATTGCTATACAAATGTTTTTTATGAATAGACCCCTAAATGTCAGGAGATATAATATATTCTATTCTATTATGTTATGTTAAATTATATAAAGACGGGAAGTATGGAGCAGATAAATGAACAGACCTCCTAGTAATGTCATTACCAGGCTGCAGCTAGGGGGAGCTCTAATGTTTGAAGTGTTCCCACAGGAGAGTGATTCCTTCTAGCTCACATATACTTTTTGTATGTCTAGTAAAATTGGACTTTTGAGGTA
The DNA here is from genome assembly GCF_062004578.1 of Staurois parvus. Taxonomy (NCBI): domain Eukaryota; kingdom Metazoa; phylum Chordata; class Amphibia; order Anura; family Ranidae; genus Staurois; species Staurois parvus. The sequence goes on along the minus strand of NW_028318737.1, from coordinate 1,727,395 downwards.
GAAGATTATACATTGTAGCGCCCTCCTAGTTCAGCCAGGGGGATCTACACCCTAATGGTTGGTCAGAAGCTGCTTAGCAGCTCAGGTGTGATAGCCAGAGGGGTCACAATGTGGTCAGGGGGGCTGAGATGAATATATAGGTAGTGCAGCGCTAGACAATAATATCACATAGACAAATATAATGGAATAATACAAATAAACTGATGTGAGCACATATAGAAAACTCTTAGAAGGATGTGATAGAAACACATAAGTGTATAGAAGTAAATAGAACCCCAATATTCCAGATGGCCTATAAAGTGCAATAGTCCTTGTGTCCCTCAATACATGCTACATGGGGGCATAAACCCCTTCATAGTGTGCGGCATGCACAACACAATAATAAAGTGTCCTTAATGGAAACAATCAATTCATGATAATAATTATGATCTTCATGCAGGTGTGCAACCAATCAGTGACAGTCCTCAGTGGCTGGGGTGCCCCCTCACCTTCCTGCCCTGGCCCCACAGGGCCAATCAGCCTTGCAGTATTGCTGTTCCACAGGAAAGCTTCCTTGTTAGTAGTAATGTTGGGACTCTCTCCTGTACCGGGGTCTCCCCTGAACTCTCCTGCTTCTCAGGGCCAATGACCTTCCAAACTCGTCCCCAATAAAGTAAGAAAATCCGATATAGTGTGAAACCTTTTATTGTTAAAATATAAAGACTTGGATCTACTCACATCTGTAGATGTTTTCACAGCATTAGTTCCACTACAGCATGGGTGTACTGCATGTGTGGATATATCCGGGTGCACCAAGATGGCGTCGACGCCGGATATGACGTCATTGCGCTGCCACTCGAGCTCCTCCTACTGGCGTATCGCTGACTGATAGATGTCCTCTGTCATCTCACACAGACCTGTCAGAGCAGCACTCATGCTTTCCATAGCTAATTCTGGCATCTCCAGCTGTTCTCTAATAGCTCTGGTCTCAGTATTTAGCAACCCCATGTCCTTAGAGGTCCTCTCCAGTATATCATCAATAATGTTTGTGTCATTATTTATCATGAGTGTTATTCCCCATCCCGTGTAGGTAGGGAACCATGACCACACCTTATTCCCCATCCCGTGTAGGTAGGGAACCATGACCACACCTTATCACCCATCCCGTGTAGGTAGGGAACCATGACCACACCTTATCACCCATCCCGTGTAGGTAGGGAACCATGACCACACCTTATCCCCCATCCCGTGTAGGTAGGGAACCATGACCACACCTTATCACCCATCCCGTGTAGGTAGGGAACCATGACCACACCTTATTCCCCATCCCATGTAGGTAGGGAACCATGACCACACCTTATCACCCAGCCAGTGCAGGTAGGGAACCATGACCACACCTTATTCCCCATCCCGTGTAGGTAGGGAACCATGACCACACCTTATCACCCATCCCGTGTAGGTAGGGAACCATGACCACACCTTATTCCCCATCCCGTGTAGGTAGGGAACCATGACCACACCTTATCACCCATCCCGTGTAGGTAGGGAACCATGACCACACCTTATTCCCCATCCCGTGTAGGTAGGGAACCATGACCACACCTTATTCCCCATCCCGTGTAGGTAGGGAACCATGACCACACCTTATCACCCATCCCGTGTAGGTAGGGAACCATGACCACACCTTATTCCCCATCCCGTGTAGGTAGGGAACCATGACCACACCTTATCACCCATCCCGTGTAGGTAGGGAACCATGACCACACCTTATCACCCAGCCAGTGCCATTAGTACAGTGTCAGTATATAGAATGTTTCACTGATCTCTGTATTCCTGCCACTAGTGACATCACATAGTGTCAGGGTCAGTAAGCCCCTCCCAGCCAGGGTCAGCTGGCGTTAGATTGGCCGCACACTGTCGCACTCACGCTATAGGTCGCTGATCACCGCCATTACTAGTATAGTGTTTGTACGGATCAATATATTGATCATGAACAGAACTATACTAGTGCCGGCTTTGTATAGTGTCCCCAATACTCAGTGTTAGCCGGATCGGCCCGGTCACTGCCAGCACTAGTGTTCAGCCCCTCCACTGTTCTTCACAGAAGATTTGTACCAATTGTGGGCCAAGGCAATTTATACACCACAATACATGGCGACACCCAAATTCAGCTCTTGTCACACAATTCACATGGAACTCTATCACCGTTTATGAAATTAAAACATTTTTGGGCCGAACCCCCAACATGGACATTACAGAAAAGAATGAATTGCAGTCATATTGGTCCGCAGACCCGATTCATCGTATGTCCGTGTTCTCTGCTGGTACATATATGTCCAACATGGACCAGCAATGTACTGGAACGTCGCTGGACTTGGAGTGGTTATACCGGGAGGATGCTTGCAGCTACAGGCATCATTCTAGTGCTGGTTTATTAGCTGGTGGGCGGCTTTCATGTAAAAGTAATCCTAGTGGCCAATTAGCTGCAGAATTGTTTTTATGATTATTTTAAATGATTTCCAATAGCAGCAAATCTGATGAGATGAATGAAGTGGGTGTAAAGTGGAAGCAGTAGATCTGCAGGGAGCAGCATCTTGAGCACAAAGCACTTTATGTTGTGGATGGATTTGCACACGGTTCAGTTTCCTTCATTTATTGATAAACCCCATAAGACCAATGAAGTGGGTGTAAAGTGGAAACAGTGGATGTGCAGAGAATAGGATTTGGAGCCCCGAGCTCTTTATCTCTGAATGTCTCCACATATTTGTAGTGTATTTGTGATGATTTCTGTGCACACACAATAGGACAGCGCTGTGACACATAATGCTCTTCTAGATGACAGGGAATCCTTCCCTTTGTTACAGCAGCAGTCCGCTAGAAGGTTTTTGTAGGTTTGGAGTTGTTACACATAGCGCGGGTTTTATCCATTTATAGTGATGACATCATTGCCCAAATCTGGGGTCACCAGCCATTTCCACCCTTTACTCCCAGCTGGGGGGCTTTGTATCCATATACCAGATGTTCTACAGGACTAAATCTGCAATCAATGTTACTGCAAAATCAAAGGGGCCAAAACCCCTCCCCCGAGCAGTCATATATTTCTGTCCCCCTTGGTGGGAGTGGAGGTGACCCCTCTATAGGGATCTACAGTCCATACACACCCAGCACAAGGCCGGGGTCACACTACCAGATGCTTCTCGGGGCTGCAGTTCCTCTGAGCTCCACAAGGTGGGGATCTCACTTCTACCCAGACAGGAAGTCTCTATGGAAGACAGGAAGTGATGTCAGGTACAGACAGGAAGTGATGTCAGGTACACTCAGGACGTTCTAGGGAAAGGTGAGTCAGGAGGAAGCAGAGAGGAGAATCTGAATCTGGCGGCAGAGGAGGTAATACGTAGATGAACCCCTTCAGGGGGAGGAGTTGATGATAATATATTTGCCCCCAAAGCTGACCTACATGGTTCAGTTTTATCGTTCAGCCAGCGGGATGACCATAAAAACTGAAGTGATTCCCCCATCCACACATTGGAGGTGGATGGGGGAATCCTCCCCTCTGCACTCTTGTATCCTGACAATGGGGGGACTCCTCCGCTCTCAGAATACACAGATCAGCACTGAAGCTATTGGCTGCAGCCGCTGGGGGAGTGGCTTTTATCCGGCAGTGGCCACACATGGATGGAAATGTGAGCGATCCCTGCTGAACCAGCTGAATTTCCATGGATCTATGGTCACCTTCAGTGACTTCCTCCCCTCCCCCTCATCTCCTTCATGATGGAAGTCATGCTGAGATCATCTCCCATTGGCTGAGCAATATTCTCATTTGTCTCTCAGCTCCTTCTTGCTATTCCTCATCCTGCCTGTTGTTTCCTTGGATTGATTTTCTGTGTAGTGACCCCGGCTTGGTCTCTTGGATGCGCTCGTCTGTTGCTTGCCCTGACCTTTCTCCTGATTCCTGGATCTCCTCCTCATCTCTCCTCCATATCCTCTTACACAGCTTTTCTCCACACCTGCAGTGACCCTGGGGGGAGGAAACTTGGCACCAGCACGCCGCCAAATCCATCCCCACCATTAGGGGCTCTGGAGACAATTGTCTGCTATTTACACTCCGTTCCTCCGCCCGTCACCTGATCACATGACAGCTTACTTCCACAGATTCCGGACAGATTTCTGGATGGTAAAGGTCAAAGGTCACTCTTCAGTTTAGGAGAGGTAGGACGCACCCAGGAACAAGGATTTGGTTTGTATGGGAGCCTCATATAGAGGACCCCTCAAATCTCCCCGTCCAAATGTCCCTCCATCCAGAGTCTATCTGTAATAGGATTCTTTGACTCTAGATGAAGGGACATTAGGAGGAGGAGCTATGAGGTCAGTGTGATGTCATAGGACATATAGATTAACCAAAATTATTGGTAGTTGTGATTTATACACAGCATGTTTGTTACAATGAATGTTTTATTATATCTTTCAGAGTGGAATCCTCGGGGATGATAATATTGATGTTAAAGAAGAGTATAAAGAGGAGGATGAGGAGTATGGAGTGATGGAGGAGTTTTCAGAAGGACACAAGGATATGATGGAGCCACCTAATACCAGGAACCCACCAGAGAGATGTCCCCGTCCTCTGTATTCCCGGGATTCCACACAGGAAGGTCACACCATCCCTCACCATCATCAGGTAGATGAGGAACAATCACTGATAGTATCATTAGGATCTGTACATTATCTTCATTGTTTCCATTGATGACATTTTTATTATATATTCAGAGTGGAAACCTGAGAGATCCTAAAGTTGAGGTTAAAGAAGAGATAAAAGAGGAGGAGGATGAGGATGGGGGGATGGAGGAGTCACATATCCCTAAAGAACACAAAGAACTGTACCAGGACACCATGGTGGAGTTATCCAGCTACAGGAACCCACCAGAGAGATGTCCCCGTCCTCTGTATTCCTGGGATTCAACACAGGAAGGTCACACCATCCCTCACCATCATCAGGTAGATGATTGACAACTGAAGTTCTGCTTTATAAACAGGTTTGTTTGTTACAATAATTTATTTATTTCAGAGTGGAATCCTCGGGGATGATAATATTGATGTTAAAGAAGAGTATAAACAGGAGGATGAGGAGTATGGAGTGATGGAGGAGTTTTCAGAAGGACACAAGGATATGATGGAGCCACCTAATACCAGGAACCCACCAGAGAGATGTCCCCGTCCTCTGTATTCCCAGGATTCCACACAGGAAGGTCACACCATCCCTCACTATTACAAGGTTGGTGGGATGGAGCATCTAGAGCATGGTCTTGTGGAGACAATTTGTGGATTTTTCATGTTAGTTTATATTTTACAGATATTATTTTCTCTTATTTTAGGGTGAAGATTTAATCGATATAAAAGTTGAGGTTAAATCAGAAGAAGAAGAGGCGTATGTGAGGGATGATCAGCAGTCTATGGAGGAGGATGGAATAACGGGGACATTTATAGAGGAGGACACTCCTACAGAGATCAGCACAGGTGGGTCATGAACACTAAATCCATTCCTCCACCCATACTGCTCACTGATTGGTCCAGAGTAGGGCGGGGACTGGGTGATATCAGCCTGTAATCCCCTGGTCACTTTCCTGAGCTGTGTTCCCCGTCCTGTATTCCTGGATTTCTCTCAGATAATCTTCCTTCTCTGTGCTGCAGACACAATTTATGTATCTAGACTGGATTTATGGAGGTTCTGGGGTTCAGCTAAATATTCATTCATTGACTCTGCTCAACGTAGACACCTGTCAGAGCCTAGACTTGAACCCAGGACCTCTACTGTATCTGGCAGAAACTCTTCTCACTGAGCTACCTGATATAATGGACGGCACTCTGCTTATCCATTGCTGTGTTTTCTGCTGAGCCTTGAACTCTTTGCTCCTCCCATGAACTTCCTGATTTAAGCCATGTCTCTGCACTTCCTGGTTGGCAGATTTTTGTGCCTTCTCCATCCAATATCTTGCTCTTATCTCTCCTGCTACCGTCTGTAGCTTTGCTATTGACCTTTGGCTTGTTTCTGGACTATGATTCTGCTTCATCCCAACCTGCAACCACTTGTTACTGACCCTTGGCTTGTTTATTGACTACTACTACTGTGACCTGGTACTAACACGCAGCAAAACCCATACCCACCATCTGGAGCTCTGGTGATACTGGTTAGTGCTTAGACCCCGCACCTCAGGTGAGCCCATGTCATCTGTCAGGGTGACCTGCCTGTATACCTATCCTGTTGGCTGGTCTTCTGCTATATCTACTGGTCTCTGAGCCTGACCTCTGACCAGCACAGGAAAATCTGACCCAAACATGGAGGCTGCTATAGCAAATACCGTGGCTGCTTTCAGGCAGCAACTTTCAGAACTGCAAGAGTTCGGTGTTACCTACCAAGAAAAATGTTCTGGAAAGTGTGTTAAAGGGGCAACAGGAGGAAATCCATGCTCTGCAAAGACGATTGCTGGACTTATGTTCCCGCGATGTTGCTAACACAGGCATGCCTCTGTCAGTCAAGTTCAATGGAGACCGCCGCCATTACAGAGGTTTCCTTAACCAATGCCACATTTTTTTCCAGATGCAACCTGCTGCATTTAATTCTGAGAAATAGAAAGTATTGTTTGTTATAAACCTCCTGACTGAGGAAGCCCTAGCTTGGTCCTCTCCCCATATAGAACAAGACCACATTGAACCAGGTCTTTGAGGATCCCAACCATTGTGCTACTGCTGAAGCAAAGCTGCATAGTTTACTGCAGGGTAGACGCTCTGTTTCTGAGTACACAGCTGAATTCTGATGATTGATCTCAGATACCACCTGGAACCCAGTAGCACAAAAGAATCAGTTCCGCCAAGGGCTCTCTGAACAGGTAAATGATGAGCTCACCAGAGTAGAGACTCCTAATGATCTGGAAGCTTTCATCCAATTATGCATCTGAATTGATCAGAGACATACAGAAAGGAGGAAGGAGAGACCGGGAATGTTTGGAAGTAATGGTGACATACGTTTCTCTACTAATCAGTTCATTCAGAAGGATCTAAAAGTTTCCCCAGATTCTAACACATCCAACCTATGCCGGTAGATGCTATTAAATAATCCAATTCTACTCAAAAGAAAGAGAAGACGTTTGGAGAACTTATGTCTGTATTGTGGGGACTCTGGACATTACACAGTTAATTGTCACAGCAAAGTTAAAAGAACAATTGCTGCGATTGATAGTATATTATTATTATTATACAGTATTTATAAAGCGCCGATAGTTCGCTCAGCGCTGTACATTACAATGGGAGACAGAACATGTGACAGAACAATACCAATACAATGCAAAACATGAGGGGATCGAGGGCCCTGCTCTTTCGCGCTTACAATCTAGGAGGGAAGGGATGGTGGTACAGGAGGAGATAGCTGTGGGGGATGGAGTGGTAGGAAGAGTGGAGGAGGTTGGCAAGTTAGCAGGGGGTGGGGTAGGCTTCCCTGAAGAGATGGGTTTTCAGGGTGCGCCTAAAGGAGAGGAGAGTAGGTGATAGTCTGATGGGTTGGGGCAGGGAGTTCCAGAGGATGGGTGACACCCTGGAGAAATCTTGGAGGCGGGCATGGAAGGAGGAGACCAGGGAACTAGAGAGAAGGAGGTCTTGTGAGGAGCGGAGTGTGTGTATTGGGTGGTACTTGGATATTAGGTCAGTGATGTAACTTGGGGCAGTATTGTGGACAGCTTTGTACGTCAGTGTTAGGATTTTGAATTTGATCTGTTGGGCAATCGGAAGCCAGTGGAGGGATTGGCAGAGGGGGGTGGCGGAGATGGAGCTGTTGGTAAGGTGAATGAGTCTGGCTGCCGTATTCAGGATGGACTGAAGTGGGGATAGCCAGCGGCGAGGCAGGCCAGTGAGGAGGGAGTTGCAGTAGTCGAGTCGTGATATGATGAGGGAGTGGATGAGCTGTTTAGTGGTTTCTGGGGTTAGGAACGTGCGGATTTTGGCGATGTTGCGGAGGTTGAGTCTGCATGAGTTTGTTAAAGATTGGACTTGGGGCTGGAAGAATAGGTTGGAGTCCAGAATGACACCAAGTACTCTGGCCTGCAGGGTGGGCCAGATAGTGGCATTGTTGGACGTGATGGAGAAGTCAATGGGGGGTGGTGTCCGGGCTGGGGGGAAGATTAGGAGCTCGGTTTTGGAGAGGTTCAGTTTAAGGAAGTGGAGCGACATCCAGTCTGATATGTTGCTCAGTAGGTGTGTGATTCGGGCAGAGACAGAGGGGGTGAGGTGGGGGGTTGAGAGATAGATTTGTGTGTCGTCGGCATAGAGGTGGTAGTTGAAGCCGTGAGAGTGTATGAGTTTGCCAAGGGAGGAGGTGTAGATGGAGAAGAGAAGGGGCCCGAGGACGGAGCCTTGAGGGACCCCAACAGAGAGGGGGAGTGAGGGGGAGGTGGTAGCATTATAGGTAATGCTGGAAGAGCGTTGTGGTAGGATGAGAGCCAGGAGAGAGCGGAATCTCTGAGGCCGAGGGAGTGTAGTTTTTTGAGGAGGAGGGGGTGGTCGACTGTGTCGAAGGCCGCAGAGAGGTTGAGGAGAAGGAGCACTGAATAGTGGCCATTAGCTTTGGCGGTTAGCAGGTCGTTGGAGAGTTTGAGTAAGGCAGTTTTGGTGGAGTGTAGGGGACGGAAGCCGGACTGTAGGGGATCGAGGAGGTTGTTGTTGTTGAGGTGAGAGCATAGGCGGGTGTAGACTAAGCGCTCAAAGAGTTTGGATGTGAATGGGAGCAGGGAGATGGGTCTGAGGTTGTTCGGGTCATTGGGGTCCAGGGAGCGCTTTTTAAGTATGGGGGTGATGTGTGCATGTTTCAGAGGGGAGGGGAATGCACTGGAAGAGAGGGAGAGATTAAAGATGTGGGTGAGAGAGCGTAGGATGGAGGGGGAGGGAGGTCATAGGAGTTGTGAGGGGATATGGTCGAGGGGGCAGGTGGTGAGGCGGGCATCAGAGAGGATCTTGGAGACCTTGATGGTAGTAAGGTCGAAGGTGTGGAGTGTTGAGGGGGCTTCAGTGTGAGGAATGTTGGGTGGGGTGGAGGTCAGAGCACTGGTGGGGCCTTGGGGGAGGGGTGATGAGGGGGTAGCTGTGTGAGAGGGGACAGGGTTGGAGGGAGTTTGAGCAGCGATGAAGTCTCTGCGGAGTTATGTTGAGGGAGAGGGGTGATGAGGGGGTTGCTGTGTGAGAGGGGACGGGTTTGGGGGGAGTGTGAGCTGCGGCAATGTCCTTGCGAATTGTGTCAATCTTGTTTTTTAAGTGATTGGCAATCTCAAGAGCGGTGAGTGAGGTGGGGGTGGCGAGAGTAGAGAGTTGAAGGTGGAGAAGAGTCGGCGAGGATTGGAGGAGAGGGCCTTGATGAGGGTCAGAAAGTAGGCTTGTTTGGCAGTATGGAGGGAGGAGGTGTAGGTGTGGAAGGCAGATTTGTAGCGGGTGAAGGCTTGTTGGGATCTGGTTTTGCTCCATAGTCGCTTCAGGGCACGACTGTGTCATTTGAGAGTTTTGATGTGATAAGTCTGCCAGGGCTGGAGCGGTCGGGGTCTGATGTTTCGTGTGGTTAAAGGCGCTAGTGAGTCAAGGGCTGTTGACAGCGCGTTGTTATAGCCAGGAAAAGGCAGGACGGGGAGGATGCTGTCATGAAGTTGATCAGCTGCAGAATGGAGGGGGGCAGGGTTCAGGTTGCGGAGGTTACGACTGGTAGTAGTGTGACATTTAGAGGGGTAGGCGTTGGAGGATGAGGAGATAGAGAAGGTGATAAGGTTGTGGTCAGAGAGAGGGAAGGGGGTGTTTGAGGTTGTGGGGAGCGCAGCGGTTGGAGAAGACAAGACCAAGGATTTTACCGTTGGAGTGGGTGGTGGATTGTATGCATTGTGTAAGTGCAAAGGAGGAGGTTAAGTGGAGGAGTTGGGATGTGGCCGGGTTGTCAATGTTGACAGGGATGTTGAAATCCCCAAGTATAGTGCCTGAACAAATAAACTCCATTACCAGTCTATCTCCCCATTGATTTATGAAGACATAAAAGTTGATTCTATGCAGTCTCATTTTGTTGTCCCTATCATTCTTATCACTGAGGGCCATGAAATCCCATGTTCTGCTATGCTGGACTCCGGGGTCGGGTGGAACTTTATGGACATAGAGTTGTTTGCCCACAACAACAATAATCTCCCAAGAAACAAATCTGCCCCATTGATATGGAGACGGTTGATGGTTCACCTTTAGGACTGGTGTTTCCCATGAAACGGTTCCCCTGGTACTCTAATTTGAGGCTGACCATTATGAGACCATCAGCTCTCAGCTGATTAAATCCCCTAAATTTCCTGTCATCTTGGGCATTCCTTGATTTTCTACCCATAACACCTCCACCAATTGGGGAGAACGGACTATACATTTTATGTCCCCTCATTGCAAGGAGCATTGTAGGGAACCATGTTGTACAAGTTTTCTACCAATCAGGGAATCACAAGTTGATGTGGTAACTACCCAGTCATATGACAACCTGCCTCCACAATACTATGAGTTCCGAGATATCCATGATAAAAAGAATGACAATCAATTACCTCCTCCTCACCCTTACGATTGTCCCATTGAGCTTCCAGGGTCAGAAATACCATTCAGCCGCCTTTTCAATCTGTCAGAACCTGAATTAAAGGTGCTCAGGGAGTGGCTTGATGAGAATTTGAGAAGGGCTTTATCAGACCCTCAACATCTCCTGCAGGGGCAGCCCTGTTCTTTGTTGAGAAAAAGGATTGCACTTTGCGTCCATGCATCGATTTCAGGGACTAGAATAAATCACTATTAAAACTTTTACTCCCATTAATCATTGAAATTCTGGAAAGACTCCGCTCTGCCAAAGTCTTTACAAAACCTGACTTACGGGGGGCATATAACCTTGTATACATTCATCAAGGAGACAAATGGAAAGCCACCTTTAGAACCAGATATGGGCACTTCCAGTCCCTAGTTATTCCTTTTGGCCTATGCAACGCTCCCGCGACTTTTCAGCACTTCATCAATGATGTGTTTTGACGTCTGTTGGACCAGTTTGTTATTGCATATCTGGATGATATTCTCATCCTTCCCGATAACTTGGAGGACCATCTCAAGCGTGTCTGCACTGTATTCGAAAGATTAAGGAAGAACCGACTTCAAACTGGAGAAATGTGAGTTTGAACAAACCCAGATCCAGGGATTTATTATCTCTTCAGAAGGAGTGAACATGGATCCCGAGAAGATCAAGGCAGTGGTGGATTGTCCTGTACCTGGAAACATGAAGGAAATACAATTTGTTGGATTTGCCAACTTACAGGAAATTCATAAGAAACATCTCTAAGGTAATCGCACCAATTACAGAGCTGACAAAGAAAGGAGTGCCCTTTGTATGGTCACCTGAGGCACACACTGCTTCTAGTAAGCTAAAGTTTATTTTTCATTTCTACACCAATATTGGTTCATCCTGATCCTGAACTACTCTTATCTCTCACCTTGACTATTGTAACTCCCTCCTCATTGGCCTACCTCATCGCAGGCTATCCCCTCTTCAGTCTATCATGAATGATGCTGCCAGACTCATCCACCTTACTAACCGTCCTGTATCAGCCACCCCTCTCTGCCAATCCCTCCACTGGCCTCCACTCAGTGTCCTCCACCCCTCTATGCCAATCCCTCCACTGGCCTCCACTCAGTGTCCTCCACCCCTCTATGCCAATCCCTCCACTGGCTTCCATTCAGTGTCCTCCACCCCTCTCTGCCAATCCCTCCACTTTCCTCCATTCAGTATGCTCCACCCCTCTCTGTCAATCCCTCCACTGGCCTCCATTCAATGTCCTCCACCCCTCTCTGCCAATTCCTCCACTGGCTTCCATTCAGTGTCCTCCACCCCTCTCTGCCAATCCCTCCACTGTTCTCCATTCAGTGTCCTCCACCCCTCTCTGCCAATCCCTCCACTGGCTTGCATTCAGTGTCCTCCAACCCTCTGCCAATCACATTGCCCAACGAATAAAAGTCAAAACATTAATAGCATATAAAGCCATTTATAACTCTGTCCCAAGTTACATCACCGATCTTGTCTCCAAATATCACCCAAACCGTCCTCTCCGCTCCTCCCACGACCTCCTGCTCCTCCTGAGGGAGGAGTCAATACCCCAATGATGGTGGTCTTCAGGATCAGTCCAGTCTTCATCTTGGTTGTTCTCCCCCCATCCTCACTCTCTGACCTCTGGTGGGGCTCAGCCCCGCTGTTCTTCATGACTAAATCATGGAGTAAATAAGGAAGAGCAGTACTTCTTGTGTTGGGAAGATGGCGATGAGTGATAGAGGGGGTGGGGACCCTCATCCTATAATCCCTTCATCACTGTCCCTCCTATAAAAGACAGTTCTGGTTGTTTCCTCACTCTCTGACTAAGGTCCATGAATAAAGAAATGACCTGGTAGGAGATCAGAGGAGCCATTTCCTAGTTCCCTTGAGGGTGGAATTGTAAGCTCCTCAGAGACCAAGCTGCCTGATGTGGGCGGAGTCCTGGTTTGGGGGAACCAATCAGCTCCTGTCTAGTAATCCTCTTTGTCTTTGTATTTTAGTCCATGGCCGGGAGATGAGGAAAACCTCCGAGGATTGTCTCACTTTGTCTCCAGACTGGAAAGTAGAAGATGAGGACATCACACAGTATAGTCCAGGAGAAAACCCGGCTCCCTCCAATGTCCATCCGGCACCACCCAGTGTAGATGGACCATCGGATTCCTCGTATCCTGAGGAACCTCAGACTGTGCGGGACCGGGCCGGCCTTCCAACAGGGAAGAGCTTCTCCTGTACTGAGTGCGGGAAGAGGTTCTTTTCTAAATTCCATCTTAATGTGCATAAAAGATCTCACACGGGGGAAAAGCCGTATTCCTGTCCTGAGTGCGGGAAATGTTTTTCAGTGAAGTCCAATCTTTACAGCCATCTGCACAAACATCAGAGATCTCACACAGGAGAAAAGCCGTATTCCTGTCCTGAGTGCAGCAAATGTTTTTCAAGGAAGTTCCATCTTTCCATACATCAGATTTCTCACACGGGGGAGAAGCCATATTCCTGTCCTGAGTGCAGGAAATGTTTTTCAAGAAAGTCCAGTCTGCACACACATCAGAGATCTCACACAGGGGAGAAGCCGTATTCTTGTTCTGAGTGTGGGAAATGTTTTTCAGTAAAGTCCAATCTTAACCGCCATCAGAAATCTCACAGGGGGGAAAAGCCTTACTCCTGTCTGGAGTGCGGGAAATGTTTTGTAGAAAAATCAACACTTATCAGACATCAGATTTCTCACAGGGGGGAGAAGCCATATTCCTGTCTTGAGTGTGGGAAATGTTTTGTAAAAAAATCAAAACTTGTCAAACATCAGAGATCTCACACAGGGGAGAAGCCATATTCCTGTCCTGAGTGCGGGAAATGTTTTTCAGAGAAGTCCAGTCTGCACGAACATCAGAGATCTCACACGGGGGAAAAACCGTATTCCTGTTCTGAGTGCGGGAAATGTTTTTCAAGGAAGTTCCATCTTTCCATACATCAGATTTCTCACACGGGGGAAAAGCCATATTTCTGTCCTGAGTGCAGGAAATTTTTTTCGGAGAACAACAGTCTGCTCAAACATCAGAGATCTCACACAGGGGAGAAGCCGTATTCTTGTTCTGAGTGCGGGAAATGTTTTTCAGTAAAGTCCAATCTTAACAGCCATCAGAAATCTCACAGGGGGGAGAAGCCATATTCCTGTCCTGAGTGCGGGAAATGTTTTGTAGAAAAATCAAAACTTATCAGACATCAGATTTCTCACAGGGGGGAGAAGCCATATTCCTGTCCTGAGTGCGGGAAATGTTTTGTAAAAAAAGCAAAACTTGTCAGACATCAGATTTCTCACACGGGGAGAAGCCATGTTCCTGTCCTGAGTGCAGGAAATGTTTTTCAGAGAAGTCCAGGCTGCACAAACATCAGAGATCTCACACAGGAGAAAAGGAAAAGAGTCTAAATCCTTTCACCTGTCCTGAGTGCAGGAAAAGTTTTTCATGCAAGTCCAGTCTTTCCATCGGTTTTCTCACAGGAGGGAGAAGCCATATTCCTGTCCTGAGTGTGGGAAATGTTTTTCAGATAAGTCTAATCTTTACGAACATCAGAGATCTCGCACAGGGGAGAAGCCATATTCCTGTTCTGAGTGCGGGAAATGTTGTTTAGTGAATCCCATCTTTCCATACATCAGAGCTGTCATCCGAGGGAGAAGCCATATTCCTGTCCTAAGTGTGGGAAATGTTTTTCAGAGAAGTCCAAACTTTACAAGCATCAGAGAGCTCACACTTTCCTGTCCTAAATGAAGGAAATGTTCCTCACTGTCTTCATGTACATCAGGGATCCCACACAACCCTGGAGGTGTATTGGTGCCTTGAGTGCGGGAAATGTCTTCTAGATGAATGTTGCTGGACATCCCAGCTCTCATGTGGGGAAGAAGCACACCCTGATATACACATCAGATATATTCCATTGCTGATCTTCATCATGGAAGAAACAGTCCATAAGGAGATCAGAGGTCCCCAAAGACATGGATGAAGTGTGGGACCGGGTTGGCCATTGATGGCAGGAGAAGAATAAAAATGGAGTCCTGCCCTGTGATTGGCTGAGTACATTTTGTGGTGGGAGATTTCACAAACACTTGGAGGTCTATGGAGAACAATGTTGAACGGATGTGACCGGCATTCTCCAGCTGGGAGGAGTTTTGGCCGTATTTTATTTCTTATGATCATTGGCTCCATCTAGTGGCTATAATATCATATTGGGCTAGTTTTACTGATGGAGATATTTCAGAAAAATCACCTCATTGTGGCCACTAGATGGAGCCGGCGATCATAGGAAATCATTGTGTTACTTAACATAGGGCTGGATGTTGTCACAGCCTGAGGAATGATTGTCTCATTGGTCCAATGAATGTTCTATAAATAGAGCCCTTGGTTTCCTTCATCAGACACGCCCCCATACTAATCCCTGAGGTCACACTCCCGCACTCTGAGGTCACACTCCCGCACTCTGAGGTCACACTCCCGCACTCTGAGGTCACACTCCCGCACTCTGAGGTCATACTCCTGCACTCTGAGATCACACTCCCGCACCCTGAGGTCACACTCCCGCACCGTGAGGTCACACTCCTGCACAATGAGGTCACACTTCTTCACTCTGAGGTCATACTCCCACACAATGAGGTCACACTCCCGCACTCTGAGGTCACACTCCCGCACTCTGAGGTCACGCTCCCGCACTCTTAGGTCACGCTCCCACACCCTGAGGTCATACTCCTGCACTCTGAGGTCATACTCCCGCACTCTGAGGTCACACTCCCGCACTCTGAGGTCACACTCCCGCACTCTGAGGTCACACTCCCGCACCCTGAGGTCACACTCCCGCACTCTTAGGTCATACTCTCGCACCGTGAGGTCATACTCCTGCACTCTGAGGTCACACTCCTGCACTCTGAGGTCACACTCCTGCACCCTGAGGTCACACTCCCGCACCATGAGGTCACACTCCCGCACTCTGAGGTCACACTCCCGCACTCTTAGGTCATACTCCCGCACCCTGAGGTCATACTCCTGCACTCTGAGGTCACACTCCCGCACTCTGAGGTCACACTCCTGCACTCTGAGTTCACACTCCCACACTCTGATGCCATTCTCCCTCACTCTGAGGTCACACTCCCGCACCCTGAGGTCACACTCCCGCACCCTGAGGTCACACTCCCGCACCCTGAGGTCACACTCCCGCACTCTGAGGTCACACTCCCGCACTCTGAGGTCACACTCCCGCACTCTGAGGTCACGCTCCCACACTCTGAGGTCACGCTCCCGCACTCTGATGCCATTCTCCCTCACTCTGAGGTCACACTCCCACACTCTGAGGCCATTCTCCCTCACTCTGAGTTCACACTCCCGCACTCTGAGGTCATACTCCCGCACTCTGAGGTCACACTCCCGCACTCTGAGGTCACACTACCACACTCTGAGGTCACACTCCCGCACTCTGAGACCTATAAAACTTTATTTTGGTGGTATTTATTCACCGCTGGAATTTTTTTTTTGCTATATAAATGAAAATGTCCACAAATGTTGCAAATAAATAATATTTCTTCATAAATCTTGGCCAAAAAGTATTCAGATATCTTATTAGTAAAAAAAAAAAATAACCCAAATTAGTTTATAACTAAAAATTATAATTTAAAAAAAATATTTTTACATTTTTATTTTTTTTTATATTATTATTTATGTTTTTTTTACACCCATAAAGACTTTAAAAGCAATAATTTCTCCTTCTCTCCGGCTGCATTCCTGCAGCCATTGTGTAATATTCATTTTTAATATCTATATAAGTTGTGAGATATGCCTGGCAGAGAATATACCCTCTTAATTGGATGTGAATGTGAGGTTTTGACATTGAGTGGTAACAGATGTGAATTATTTGTGTCTGGGTTAGGTAATTAGGAGAGGTTTACATTTATGTTTTCTTTAGAATAGTATGTAATGTATATCTTATTTTGAATTCATATAATGAGTCTGAGAGTTTAAATTGTATTCATAAATCACGTATTCAGACAGCTGTATGTAACATAAGAACTTCAGAGATCTCTTCTTAGAGGGTCCCTGTCAGTCATGGTAATTGGTTAGTAGATTGAATAGAAACACGTGGGTTGCTACATTGGGAGGTGACCAGGGGAGGGGTTAAGGAGCCCCTGAATTTGAAACAAAGGATAATGGGAGGACTTAGTTCCTTGTGCATTTTAACCATTTGCCGCCCGGCCAATGGCCGTTTGGCGGCTTCAAAGTTGCTTCTCCACTCCGGGTGCACGCCATTTGGCGTGCTCCCGCACATGCGCCGTTTGCGCTAATGCAGAGCGGCGCAGCGGCTCGATCTGTCACCGGGCGTGTACCTCGGACACGGCCGATGACAGATCCGAGTACCGGCTCCGTTGCTGGTACCATGTGACCTGCTGTGACCAATCACAGCAGGTCACATGACAGTTGTATACAATGGATGGCTTCATTCATGATGCCATCCATTGTATACTAGTGCCTAGCTGTGAATGCTCACAGCTAATCACATGCACATGTCATGTGATTAGATGTGATCAAATCACAGCTAAGCACAAAAAAAAAAAAAGCTGAATGAATCGATTTCATTCAGGTAAATGCTTGCTTATAGCAAAGTATTTCTTTGCTATAAGCAAATTGTGTAAAAAAAAAAAAAAAATACTGATCACTTCCCCAAAGTAGTACAATGTTACTATGGTAAAATAAAAAAAAATAAAAAAAAAAAAATATATTTTTTTTTTTCATACTGTCACCAGTCAGTGTCCCTGATCACCGCCATGCCAGTTATATGATGACGCTGTACTGCACTGGTGACAGGATGTAAAAAAAAATAGTGAAAATAATTTTTTTAATTTTTTCATTTTCCGAAAAATTATGACAAAAAAAATACAACTTCAAAAAACTCGCCATGCCTCTTATGAAGTACGTCGGACTGTCTACTCTGCAAAAAGGGGTCATTTGGGGGATATCTGTACTGTTCTGACATTCTTGGACCTCAAGAAATTAGATTGGCTGTCAGTAGTTCAGGATTGATCAATATTCAGATCTATACCATAGTTTGTGAACTCTATAACTTTCCTACAAACTAAATAATACATCCTAATTTGGGTTATTTTCACCAAAGACATGTAGCAGAATACATCTCGGCCTAAATGTATGAAGAACAATTATTTATTTGTAAATTTTTATAACGGAAACAAAGAAAAACGTGTATTTTTTTCAACATTTTTGGCCTTTTTTTGTTAATTTAGCAAAAAATAAAAACCCCAGCGGTGATTAAATACCACCAAAAGAAAGCTCTAGTTGTGTGAAGAAAATGATAAAATTTTAGTTTGGGTACAATGTTGTATGACTGCGCAATTGTCATTCAAAGTGTGAGAGCGCTGAAACCTGAAAAATGGCCTGGGCAGGAAGGGGGAAAATTGCAAGGTATGGAAGGGGTTAAGTACGTAAGACATTCAAGGAACACAGTCACTTGCTGACTTCTTCTCTTCACTTCATTCAGACATACCTACACTTCAGACACACAAAGGAGCACATGGCATGCTTGAACAAAGGACAACACATGGCCACTTCTTAGGAGCATGTCTAGGCCAGGATCCTTCTCAGCTGAACAAAGGAACTACATCTTTCTTCTTATATCTAAGGAACAAGCAACAAATATTCTTTATTTTTATTTCATTTTAAGCTACATATCTTTTTGTATCTAAATTTACTGTTTTTATATTGACTTTGTATTTTTTGGTGTGTGATCAAATAAAGTCACACTGCTTTTTCCTAACTGGCTTCCAAAAGGATTTCTTCCCACAACCATCTACTAGTACAGGAATACTAATAGAGTTTTTTCACAACTCTTAAATTCCAACACATTGAGAAATACTGTGAGAGCTGTGATTGGTCAAGTCTGTTGGGACTAGCCCTGTACCATGTGACCTCGGTGATCATTCACAGATTTCACTAGTAGTAAGCAATGATATCAGGAAGTGACATCTTGCCTACTACTATTCATGTGATCACTTGTCTTCTGTTCATTGGTCTTCCCAGTGAATGGCTCTGCAGGGAGGGGGGATGTCAGGACAAGTCTGATGATTGGAGGAGAGAAGACTGAGCTCCCAGCACAGCTACAAAACTGACCACGCTGAGCTCTCATGCCTAGTGTGGTCAGTTTTAATAGGAAATCAGAGGGACTGGCAGGATCACCGGGGATCTCACACAAAGGAAGCAATACAGAGAGAAGAGGAGACGTCTTCATACCAGGACATGGGACAGCCGGCACAGATCAGGAATAGGACATGTTGGAGGAACATATTCTTTGAAGGAGAAGTTCAGGCAAAGCTCTTTTGTCTGTACTTCTCCTGTGGATCAGAGGAGTGCAGTTCATTCTGAACTCCTGTGACCCGTTTTCAGGTGAAGCCCGCTGTCAGCTGACGTCACTCAGCCGGTCCAGGCTGGGGAAAGATCATGCAGGCACAGGGAGAACATGCAAACTTCAGGCAGGTATGGCAGTGGTTGGGATTCAAACCAACAACCCCAGTTCTTCTAGGAGGAAGTGCTAACCATTTATATGTTTCTATAAAGGTGGGAAGTATGTAGCAGTGAATAGACCTCCCAGCAATGTTATTACCAGGCTGCAGCTAGGGGGCGCTCTAATGTGTACAGTGTGACCCCAGCAGAGGGATCCCATCTAGCCCACATTAACCCTCTCACTGCCAGAGCTGTTTCTGCATGATTTTGCACACATGGAAAATGCAGATTTTAGGCCTGAAGATGAGATAAACCCCCAAACATCTATTAGCAGAGGCCCTGGAGAATAAAGTTTTGGTAATTTTCGGGGAATTCTGGATCATCATATACTAAGCAGGATTTGGCTCCCGGTGGAGAACTTTCACCCCAAGAAAAAATGAGGGTGAGGTGAGCAGAGGAGCCCATAGTAAAGGAGGAAACTCTGAAATGTTTTCTTCAGAAGGTCGGAGTTTACTGGACAAGTGAATGTAAAATACACCATCAACGCGTTTCATGGCTTCAAAGTGTCACTTCATCAGGACAGGTGTAAGAAGACGATATAAAAATAGGGAATGAAGTAACAGTCCAGTATATGGTATTATAAAGACCCGAGTCACATACAATTCATGGACAGGACTGAGATTTATAGCATTCAGGATTTGTATGATGTTAGACAAGGTGAAGAGATATATGGAGAGGATGATCAATACATGGAGAAATCAATCTATTCTATCATAGAAGGGAATCAATAGATCAATCAATGACATCAACCAATCAATAAGATCCATTTCATGGGATAGATGTATCATTCTGTGCACTGGTTATGTTGGAGGATCAAACCGTGATCACTGGATATTGGAAACATTCCTATTGATCTGATGATTGCTGGCATGGATTCCTGATTGATTATTGCTGGGAATAAAGTCCAATAAACACGCAGATTTGATGGGATTATTGATAGAAAAATCTCTTCATATTCCATGGAATAAATATGTGTAGAATAGTTTGGATTTGATGGAATAAATCTCTATAAAAAGACTTTGTGGGGTTTGTTGGTTCTTTTCTATTCCTCTCTAGGTCTGGATTTCAGGAAGAAGAAACAATTCCTCCAATTTCTAGTGGATGGTGAGGAGGGGAGAGATTTGGGGGAGTTTTGTACATACAGGAGGTAATAGAGAGAATCCGACTAGTAATTGATGAGAGGAGATTTCACTGGAGAGTTCCATTGGTGAGAATTCAGGGCTGGGGGCACTGCTGGGGAATAGAGGGTTCTGATTGGGCCACCAGAAAATGTGTTGTATTAATCTGGGGGTGTGCACTGCTGGGGCCTGGAGGGTTCTGATTGGACCACCAGTACACGTGTCATATTAATATGGGGGTGTGCACTGCTGGGGCCTGGAGCACTTGGTGATGTAAGGTTTGGATGCAGCTGCTCGGCCATGGAAACCCATTCCATGAAGCTCTCTACGCACTGTTGTTGGGCTCATCTGAAGGCCACACCAAGTTTGGAGGTCTTTAGCTATTGACTCTGCAGACAGTTGGTGACTTCTGCGCACTGTGTGCTTCAGCATGTGCTGACCCCGCCCTGTCATGTGACGTGACCTACCACTTGGTGGCTGAGTTGCTGTTGTTCCCAGTGGCTTCCACTTTGTTATAATCCCACTAACAGCTGAGCGTGGAATATTTAGTAGCCAGGAAATGTCACAGATGGACTTATTGCACAGGTGACCACCTATCACGGGACCACGCTTGGAGTCACTGAGCTCCTGAGAGCGACCCATTCTTTCACCAATGTTTGTAGAAGCAGTCTGCATGCCTAGGGGCTTTATTGTATATACCTGTGTCCATGGAGGAGATTGGACCACCTGAATCACATGAGAGTGGGGCCAATACAATACTTTTGGCTATATATATATATATATATATATATATACACACACACACTGCTCAAAAAATGAGAGGTACACTTTGAAAACCCATCAGATCTCAATGGGGAAAACTCTCTTGCTGAATATGTATACTGATATGGACAGGGCAATGTAAGGACGCCCCATCGTTTGAAGGAAATGAAAGTGATTGATCTACAGAGGACTGAATTCAGACACCATGAAAATCAAGGTGAAAAAATTATGCAGCAGGCGAGTCCATTGTGCTGAAATTTAATTGCAACTCAAAATGATACTCAGTAGTTTGTATGGCCCCCATGTGCTTGTATGCATGCCTGACAACGTTGGGGGAGGCTCCTAATGAGACCACGGATGGTGTCCTGGGGGATTTCCTCCCAGATCTGGACCAGGGCATCACTGAGCTCCTGGACAGTCTGAGGTGCAACCTGGCGGTGTCTGATGGACCGAAACATGACATCCCAGAGGTGTTCTATTGGATTTAGGTTTGGTGGCCATTCAATGGTGTCAATTCCTTCATCCTCCAGGAACTGCCTGCATACTCTCCCCAGATGAGGCCGGGCATTGTCTGCACCAGGAGGAACCCAGGACCCACTGCACCAGGAGGAACCCAGGACCCACTGCACCAGGAGGAACCCAGGACCCACTGCACCAGGAGGAACCCAGGACCCACTGCACCAGGAGGAACCCAGGACCCACTGCACCAGCATAGGGTCTGACAATGGCCTAATAGCATTCAGGGTGCCATTGTCTGGCCTGTAGAGGTCTGTATGTTCCTCCATGGATATGCCCCCCCAGACCATCACTGACCCACCACCAAAACAGTCATGCTGAACAATGTTATGGGCAGCATAACTTTCTTCACGGGTTCTCCAGACTTCATGTCATGTCTGTCACATGTGCTCAGGGGGAACCTGCTCTCATCTGTGAAAAGCACAGGGCGCCAGTGGTGGACCTGCCAATTCTGGTGTTCAATGGCAAATGCCAATCCAGCTCTATGGTGCCGAGCAGGGAGCATAGGACCCACTAGAGGATGTCGGGCCCTCAATCCACCCTCATGAAGTCTGTTTCTGATTGTTTGGTCAGAGATATTCACGCCTGCTGGAGGTCATTTTGTAGGGCTCTGGCAGGGCTCATCCTGTTCCTCCTTGCACAAAGGAGCAGATACCGGTCCTGCTGATGGGTTAAGGACCTTCTATGGCCCTGTCCAGCCCTCCTAGAGTAACTGCCTGTCTCCTGGAATCTCCTCCATGCTCTTGTCTCCTGGAATCTCCTCCATGCTCTCGTCTCCTGGAATCTCCTCCATGCTCTTGAGACTGTGCTGGGAGACACAGCAAACCTTCTGGCAATGATGATATGTAATTCCTACACCGTTCACCTGATTTGGATGTAAATACCCTCAAATTAAAGCTGACAGTCTGCAGTTAAAGCACATCTTGTTTGTTTAATGTCAAATCCATTGTGGTGGTGTATAGAGCCAAAAATGTTAGAATTGTGTCGATGTTCCAATATTTATAAACCTGACTGTATATACCCAACAAGGACCAGCGACGTACTGGTACATCACTGGACTTTGAATGGTTATACCAGAATGATGCCTACATCTGCAGGCCTCATCCTGGTATCATTTTTTTCAGCCAGCGATTGGCTTTCATGTAAAAGCAATCCTAGTGTCTAATTAGCTGCAGGATTTCTTTAACAAGCAGCAGGAGATGATGCCCACCCCTCCCCCGCTGCCTTCCATGGCCTTCTTGGGCAGTCCTGTGCCATCGGGGGAACCTGAGAATGCAGTCAGTGTTTCTGCCAGCTGACCATAGAGCTGATTGGAGACCAGAGTGGTGCCAATCATCTCTATAGTCTAAGAAATCGGAAGCTACAAGCATTTCATCACTTCAGTTTCGCAGGATATAAACAGCGCCATTTGTAAATTGGGAAAGCATCTGATCACACTGATCTTGATTTGATTAGATAATGTAAGGGCAGAGGAGATATCCAGAGTCTGATAGACCCCAGATTTCTCAAAAAAGAATATATGACAATGCAGTTATAGGGGATATTTGCATTCCCTGTGATAGCATTGAAAGTGATTAAAAAAATGAAAGGGACAGTGTAAAAATAATTTAAAAAATCAATAACTTACAAAAAAAGTACCCCCTCGGGGACCTGACCTGCACTCGTGAGCAGTGACATTGTGCCAGTGTGGAAACAGCAGTTGCACCATACATGTGAGGTATCACCACGAATGTCAGATGAAGGGCAGTAACTCTAACACCAGACCTCCTCTGTAAATCTAAAATGGTAGCTTGTAAAGGCTTTTAAAGTGTTGCCTATGGATATTAAAAATGTATGCAGTTTGTCGCCATTGCACGGGGCATGCGCAGTTTTAAAGCATGTCATGTTTGGTATCTATTTACTCGGCATATCATCAACTTTTATATTTTACCAAATAATTGGACAATATATTGTGTTTTTGTGCAATAAAAGTAAAAAAAAAATGTATTTAAAAAAAATGTTTGAAAAATCGCTGCATGAGTACATTGTGACATAAAAAAATTGCAGCACCCACCATTTTATTCACTAGGGTGTTTGACAAAAAAATTTTTTTTTTTTTCTTTACACATAATTGTCACTTAAATGATTTATTGCTCACACAAGCCATGGGTATATGTGGAATTACTCCCCAAAATACATTCTGCTACTTCTCCCGAGTATGGGGGTACCACATGTGAGAGACAGTTTGGAGGTCTAGCCAAGTACAGGACCCCAAAATCCAATAAGCACCTTCAGGCTTTTAAAGGGCTTTATTTCCTCATTATTATGATTATTATTATTATACAGGACTTATATAGCGCCGACAGTTTGCTCAGCACTTTACATAATGGAGGGAGACAGTACAGTAACAATACAGTTCAATACAAGAGGGATTAGTGGGCCCTGTTCCTTGGAGCTTACAATCTAGGAGGGAGAGGATAGTGGTACAAGAGGTAATTAGCTGAGGGGGATGGAGTGGTAGGAAGAGTAGTGGATTCCAATATTAGCTGGGGTCGGCGCAGGCTTCCCTGAAGAGATGGGTTTTCAGAGTAGATGATAGCCTGATAGTTTGGGGTAGGGAGTTCCAGAGGATAGGTGAAGCCCTTGAGAAATCCTGGAGACGAGCATGGGAGGAGGAGACAAGGGAGCTAGAGAGTAGGAGGTCTTGCGAGGAGCGGAGAGTACGGTTTGGGTGGTATTTAGAGACAAGGTCGGTGATGTAGTTTGGGGCGGTGTTATGAACGGCTTTATACGTCAGTGTTAGTGTTTTGAATTTTATCCGCTGGGCAATTGGAAGCCAGTGGAGGGATTGGCAGAGAGGAGTGGCAGATACAGAGCACTTAGTAAGGTGGATGAGTCTGGCAGTAGCATTCATGATAGACTGAAGAGGGGATAGCCTGCGATGAGGTAGGCCAGTGAGGAGGGAGTTACAATAGTCAAGGCGAGATATAACAAGGGAGGGAATAAGTTGCTTAGTGATTTCCGAGGTTAGGAACGGGCGTATCTTGGAGATGTTGTGGAGGTTGGAAATGTTGTGGAGGTGAAGTCTACATGAGTTTGTCAGCGATTGGACCTGGGGCTGAAAGGACAGATTGGAGTCTAGGATGACACCTAGTACCCTGCCGTGAGGGCTGGGACTGATGTTAGTGTTGTTGATCTTGATGGAGAAGTCAGGGGGGGCACAGGCTGGGGGTAATACTAGGAGCTCAGTTTTGGAAAGGTTGAGTTTGAGGAAGTGGAGTGACATCCAGGCCGATATGTCACTTAGTAGGCTGGTGATGCGATTGGAGACTGAAGGGGTGAGGTGAGGAGGAGACTGAAGGGGCGAGGTGAGGAGGAGACTGAAGGGGTGAGGTGAGGAGGAGACTGAAGGGGTGAGGTGAGGAGGAGACTGAAGGGGTGAGGTGAAGGGTAGACAGATAGATTTGTGTGTCGTCGGCATAGAGATGGTAGTTGAAGCCATGGGAGTTTATCAATTGGCCAAGGGAGGAGGTGTAGATGGAGAAGAGAAGGGGTCCGAGGACAGAACCTTGAGGGACCCCTACAGAGAGAGGGAGTGAGGGGGAGGTGGTAGCATTATAGGTAACACTGAAGGAGCGCTGTGATAGATAAGAGGAGAACCAGGAGAGAGCAGAGTCTCTGAGGCCAAGAGAGTGCAGTTTTTTTTTGAGAAGGAGGGGGTGGTCAACCGTGTCAAAAGCCGCAGAGATGTCAAGTGGTAGGAGTATAGTATAGTGGACATTGGTTTTGGCGGTTAGTAGGTCATTGGTGAGTTTTAGTAGGGCAGTTTCGGTGGAGTGTAGGGGGCGGAAGCCGGACTGTAAAGAGTCAAGAAGGTTGTTGTCAGTGAGGTGGGAGCTCAGGCGATTGTAGACTAAGCGTTCTAGGAGTTTAGAGGGAAATGGAAGTAGGGAGATGGGTCTTAAGTTGTTCAGGTCGGTTGGGTCCAGGGAGGGTGTCAGGGATGCGGGTGTGACCAGAAGTGTGTGGACTGACACAGGGAAACGCAAGCTTCAGATATGGTATAAATAAGACAATTTATTAAGACTAACAATACAAATATAAACGCAGTGCACCAAACCGCAAGCTAACACAAATACATACAACAAGGTGAAACAAACCCAAACCTAAACTGATATAGATACACAGGTACATACACATATAGAGCACAACGTAGTCAGGCAGGCCGGGTCGATAACTATCGGGCAGGTAGGTACAGGAGGAGCAGGCGGAGAGTAGTCAGGTCACGAGCCGGGTACAGCAACTAACGGACAGGTAGGTACAGGGGGTCAGGCAGAGAATGGTCAGGGTCACAAGCCAGGGATCAAACAGGAGAAGTCAGCAGAGGTCAGGATCAGGCAGGGTCGGCAACAAGTCAGGCAGGAACAGGAATGCAGGTTACAAGATACAGGGGCCCATGGAAAAACACACACCAAGGCACAGACTGCAGGTCTGGCCATCCCTTAAATACACCACCTGCAATCAGCCCCAGGTGATGGCTAATTGCCGAAGTGAACCTCTGGCTGTCGAGAGCACCCGCTGGCCAGCCCTGGTACTGCAGCCCACAAGGCAGGTGAGTCCCACCACTATTGGCAAGTCCAATCCTGACAGAGGGTTTCTTAAGTATGGGAGTGATGTACACATGCTTTAGAGGGGAGGGGAAGGTACCGGTGAAGAGGGAAAGATTCAAGATGTGAGTGAGGGAGCATAGGATGGAAGAGGAGGGTGACCGTAGTAGTTGTGAGGGGACAGGGTCCAGGGGGCAGGTGCTGAGGTGGGCTTCAGAGATAATCTTAGTGACCTCTTCGGTAGTAGTGAGGTCAAGGGAGCAAAGTGTTGAGGGGGTTATTGTGTGAGGAATGCTAAGTGGGGTGGGTGTCTGAGCTGTGGCAAAGTCCCTACGAATTGCATCAATCTTGTTTTTGAAGTGGTTGGCAATCTCATGGGCGGTAAGTGAGGTACTGGGTGGAGGTGGAGGCGGAGAAAGTAGAGAGTTAAAAGTGGAGAAGAGCCGGCAAGGACTGGAGGAGAAGGTATTAATGAAGGTAATAAAGTAGGCTTGTTTGGCAGCATGAAGGGAGGAAGCGTACGTTAAGAAGGCAGATTTATAGCAGGTGAACGCTTGTTGGGATTTGGTTTTACGCCATAGTCGCTCCAGCGCACAACTATGTCATTTGAGGTTTCTGGTATGGTCAGTCTGCCAGGGTTGTAGCGGTTGGGGCCTAATGCTTCGTGATGTTGGGGGTGCGACTGAGTCTAGAGCAGCTGAAAGTGAGTTGTGGTAGACAGTAATGACCAGGTCAGGGCATGACAGGGGATGGATGCTGTCGTAAAGTTGGTCAGTTGCAGAGTGGAAGGAGCAGGGTTCCAGTTCCGGAGGTTTCTGTTGGTAACTTTGCCATTTAGAGGGATAGGTGTTTGAGAACGAGGAGACGGAGAAGGTGATGAGGTTGTGATCGGAGGGAGGAAAGGGGGCATTTGTGAGGTTGTAGGGAGTGCAAAGGTGAGAGAAGACAAGGTCAAGAGTATTCCCGTCAGAGTGAGTGGAGGACTGTAAGCACTGTGCTAGTGCAAAAGATGAGGTAATGTGGAAGAGTTGGGATGTAGCCGGGTTATTGATGTTGATAGGGATGTTGAAATCCCTAAGAATGATAGTGGGTAGTTCAGAGGAGAGAAAGAAGGGTAGCCAGGCAGCAAAGTAATCAAGAAAGCAGGACACGGGTCCAGGAGGCCGATAGATCACTGCAATCCTCAGAGAGATCGGAGAGAATAGCTGGATGCAGTGGGTCTTAAAGGAAAGGGAGGGAGGGTTAGGGAGGACCTGGAAGGTGCTCAGTGGTGACAGGAGCAGACCAACCCCAACACCTTTCCAACCACTGGGTCTGGGTGAGTGGGTCCAGATGAGACCTCCATAGGAGAGTGCTGCGGGGGAGGCAGAGTCTGTTGCTTGGACCCAGGTTTCGGTGATTGCTAGGAGGTTAAGGAAGCGGGAGACAAAGAGGTCATGGATGGAGGTGAGCTTGTTGCAGACTTCCTGACACTTCCTGACTACCTATCACAGTTTCTGAGGCCCTGAAATGCCAGGATAGCACCAACCCCCCCAAATGATCCCTTTTTGGAAAGTAGACACCCCAAGGAATTTGATAAGAAGCATGGTGCAGATCTCGTTTGTTGCCACAAGTTTTTGAAAATTGAAGAAAAAAACAAAAACATATTTTGTCTTCTTTTTTTTATATCAAAACCTTGAGAAAAAAATAGAACTGCAAAATACTCACCATGCCTCTTATCAAATTCCTTGGGGTGTCTACTTTCCAAAAATGGGTCATTTGGGGGGGGTTTGGTGCTATCCTGGCATTTCAGAGCCTTCGAAACTGTGATAGTCAGGAAGTGAAATGAGGAAGTTACGCACCTTCAGGTTTTCAAAGTGGTCATTGGATTTCAGGATCCTGTATGTGGCTAGGCTCCCAAAAAGTCTCACACACGTGGTATCCCCATACTCGGTAGAAGTAGCAGAATGTATTTTGGGGTGTAATTCCACATATACCCATAGCTTGTGTGAGAAATAAATAATTTAAATGACAACTTTGGATTAAAAAAAATGTTTTTGTCATTTTCCAAAAACTTGTGGGAAAAAAAAAAAATCTTCCATGGACTCAATATGTCTCTCAGCAGATAGCTTAGGGTGTCTACTTTCTGAAAAGGGGTCATTTGGGGGTGTTTGTACTATCCTGTTATGTTAGCACCTCAAGAAATGTGAAGGCAGTCAGAAAGTAAAAGCTGTGTAAATTCCATTATCTCTCCCATAGTTTGTAGATGCTATAACTTCCACACAAAGCAATCAATATACACTTATTGGGATTATTTTTAACCAAAAACATGCAGCAGAATATTTTAGTATTTTTGAATATTTTTATGATGGAAATGAGAAAATGTTTTTTTTTTCCAAAACTTTTTTGTTTATAGCACCACAAATAAAAATCGCACAGGTGATCAAATACCACTGAAAGAAAGCTCAAAAGGATGTAAATTTCATTTATGTACCATATTGCATGACCGCGCAATTGTCAGTTAAACTAGCGCAGCGCTGTATAGCAACAAAAAGGTGTAAATTCCATTATCTATCCCATAGTTTGTAGATATAACTATCACACAAAGCAATCAATATACACTTATTGGGATTTTTCACCAAAAACATGGAGAATACATTTTGGGCTAAATTTATGACTAACTTTGAGTTTACTATATATTTTTTTATAGCCAAAAGTAAACAATTTTGTTTTTCTTCAAAATTTTCAGTCTTTTTTTGTTTATAGTGCAAAAAATAAAAAGCGCACAGGTGATCAAATACCACCAAAAGAAAGCTCTATTTGTGTGAAAAAAAGG
This sequence comes from Staurois parvus, assembly GCF_062004578.1. NCBI lineage: Eukaryota > Metazoa > Chordata > Amphibia > Anura > Ranidae > Staurois > Staurois parvus. Next base: position 1,698,473 of record NW_028318737.1, on the reverse strand, counting down.
ACGTAAATTTTGTTTGAGTGCAGCGTTGCATGACCGCGCAATTATCAGTGGAATTAGTGCAGCGCTGAGTATCCAAAAGAGGCGTGGTCAGGAAGGGGGGTAAATCCTCTGGAGGGCAAGGGGTTAATCATGTCCAGCAAAAAAAAAATTTAATTTCATCATAAATTTCGTCCAGAATGTATTCTGCTCCGTGTCTTTGCTAAAAATAAAATCCCAATCCGTGTAAATGAATCGTTTTCTGTGAAAGTTGCAGCGTCTACAAATGGCGGGATAGATACTGGAATTGTATTTTTGTTACTAGTGGGATAGATATTTTGGGCCTACAATAATTTTTACCATCATTGGGTTTTATGTCAATAAAAAAAAGAAAACATCAAGTCGTTTGGGTGTTACAAACAGGGAGAACAGATGACATTAATGACTGGATAGACATTGCAGATGATGTACATAGAGCATTGCTGGGTTCTGCTCTCCAATGTGTGTTGCAGTGAGGAGACCGGGGATCACATCCACATCTATACATCTCCACAATACATCCTACAAATGTACAAAGGGACATAAAAGAAAGACAAAGAAATAGGAATACAGCAGAGGGCTTAAGAAGGGGGGAGGAGGGAGGAAAGGGAGGGGGGAGAAGGGAGGGGGGGTGGAAAGAAAAGAAGGGAGCTAGAAAGGGAATAAAAAGGAATCCCGATCTCTGCCGTGTGGGATTAGAAAGGGATACAGACATATGTATAGCCAATCCCTGCTCCTCCTCCCTCCACACCCGCCCCATATACAGTCCAGGCGTGGCAGTCCCGGGAGTGCAGCTGTAGCTGTGTGAAGCCTGAATGTCCCAGTAGGAGGAGTTCTGCCCGCAGTGTGAGCTGCACTCCTGGAGGACCCTGTTCCAGTCTATGCTGCACCACCCCCAGCTTCATGATTGGCCTTCCTCTGCCTCATTGTCTGATATCAATTGTCCGTGTATTGCTCCATGTTGGGGATTTCTGCTACAAATCTGAACTAGGAATAGAGAAAGGTAGAAAGGATGGCGCTCTACTTCCTGATCTCTGTGCTTTCCATCCCCCATCAACCAATCACCATGGAAATGATCAGATCAATGAAACGTTTGTCATAGACAGACCATCATGTGCCGATCATATACACAGACATTTGTATCACGGGAAACATACAAGAAGAAACATGTATGGAGAAAGACCCGGGAAAGTCCCAATATGTGCATTCACCAATCACTCCTTCATTCCCGATATACACACAATTCCATTGCTTCCATGTGTACACCATCAGTCACTCTTCTAGAATTGGGACATTTTATTACCACCCACCTCTTCAGTGATCCCCCACCATGCAAGTATTATCCTCACCTCCAACTGTGGGCCTAATGAGTGCTTGGAACATTTGTCCACAAAGTATCAATAATAGACCTCCAAGTGTTTGTGAAATCTCCCACCACAAATGTACTCAGCCAATCACAGGTCAGGACTCCATTTTTATTCTTCTCCTGCCATCAATGGCCAACCCCGTCCCACACTTCATCCATGTCTTTGGGGGCCTCTGATCTCCTTATGAACGGTTTCTTCCATGATGAAGATCAGCCATGGAGTATATCTGAGGTGTATATCAGGGTGTGCTTCTTCCCCACATGAGAGCTGGGATGTCCAGCAACATTCATCTAGAAGACATTTCCCGCACTCAAGGCACTAATACACCTCCAGGGTTGTGTGGGACCCCTGATGTACAAGAAGACAGGACTTCAGTGAGGAACATTTCCCTCACTCAGGACAGGAATATGGCTTCTCCTCGTGTGAGATCTCTGATGTCTGGAAAGACACGACTTCACTGAAAAACATTTGCCGCACTCAGGACAAGAATACGGCTTCTCCCCCGTGTGAGATCTCTGATGTATGGAAAGATGGGACTTCTGTGAAAAACATTTCTCGCACTCAGGACAGGAATACGGCTTCTCCCCCGTATGAGATCTCTGATGTTTGTAAAGATTGGACTTGACCAAAAAACATTTCCCGCACTCAGGACAGGAATACGGCTTCTTCCCTGTATGAGTTCTCTGATGTTTATAAAGATGGGACTTCCCTGAAAAACATTTCCCACACTCAGGACAGGAATATGGTTTCTCCCCTGTGTGAGATCTCTGATGTGTGTAAAGACTGGACATCTCTGAATAACATTTCCCACACTCAGAACAGGAATACGGCTTCTCAACTGTGTGAGACCTTTCATGTTTGACAAGATCTGGTTTTTGTGCAAAACATTTCCCGCACTCAGGACAAGAATATGGCTTCTCCCCCGTGTGCAATCTCTGATGTGTGTAAAGATGAGACTTCCGTGAAAAACATTTCCCGCACTCAGGACAGGAATACGGCTTCACCCCCGTGTGCGATCTCTGATGTCTGTAAAGAGTGGACTTCACTGAAAAACATTTCTCGCACTCAGAACAGGCATACGGTTTCTCCCCCGTGTGAGATCTCTGATGTGTGTAAAGATTGGACTTCCTTGAAAAACATTTTCCGCACTCAGGACAGGAATACGGCTTCTCCCCTGTGTGAGATCTTTTATGCCTATTAAGACGGGATCTATAATGGAACCCCTTCCCGCACTCAGTACAGGAGAAGCTCTTCCCTGTTGGAAGGCCGGCCCAGTCCCGCACAGTCTGAGGTTCCTCAGGATACGAGGAATCCGATGGTCCATCTACACTGGGTGGTGCCGGATGGACATTGGAGGGAGCCGGGTTTTCTCCTGGACTATACTGTGTGATGTCCTCATCTTCTACTTTCCAGTCTGGAGACAAAGTGAGACAATCCTCGGAGGTTTTCCTCATCTCCCGGCCATGGACTAAAATACAAAGACAAAGAGGATTACTAGACAGGAGCTGATTGGTTCCCCCAAACCAGGACTCCACCCAAATCAAGCAGCTTGGTCTCTGAGGAGCTTACAATTCCACCCTCAAGGGAACTAGGAAATGGCTCCTCTGATCTCCTACCAGGTCATTTCTTTATTCATGGACCTTAGTCAGAGAGTGAGGAAACAACCAGAACTGTCTTTTATAGGAGGGACAGTGATGAGGGGATTATAGGACGAGGGTCCCCACCCCCTCTATCACTCATCGCCATCTTCCCAACACAAGAAGTACTGCACTTCCTTATTTAGTCCATGATTTAGTCATGAAGAACAGCGGGGCTGAGCCCCACCAGAGGTCAGAGAGTGAGGATGGGGGAGAACAACCAAGATGAAGACTGGACTGATCCTGAAGACCACCATCATTGGGGTATTGACTCCTCCCTCATCCTGAAGACCACCATCATTGGGGTATTGACTCCTCCCTCATTATCACTTTCTGTTTAAGGGTCCAAAGTTGGAGGATGTTATCACATTATTATCACCATGTAAAAGTCTGTGCACCAATCACATCATCCGATATAAAATGTCCAGCTGGGAGGAAATGGGGGGAACAAAAGAGAATCCATATTATGTGTATATATAGCAGTGGGGGGAGGGGGAGAGCAGAAGTCAGGAGTATGTAATGTACAACAGAGTATATAGTGCAGGGGTCAGGAGGATGTAATGTACAACATAGAGTATATAGTGCAGGGGTCAGGAGTATGTAATGTACAACATAGAGTATATAGTGCAGAGGTCAGGAGTATGTAATGTACAACATAGAGTATATAGTGCAGGGGTCAGGAGTATGTAATGTACAACATAGAGTATATAGTGCAGGGGTCAGGAGGATGTAATGTACAACATAGAGTACATAGTGCAGGGGTCAGGAGTATGTAATGTACAACATAGAGTATATAGTGCAGAAGTCAGGAGTATGTAATGTACAACGCAGAGTATATAGTGCAGGGGTCAGGAGTATGTAATGTACAACAGAGTATATAGTGCAGGGGTCAAGAGTATAATGTACAACATAGAGTATATAGTGTAGGGGTCAGGAGTATGTAATGTACAACATAGAGTATATAGTGCAGGCGTCAGGAGTATGTAATGTACAACATAGAGTATATAGTGCAGGGGTCAGGAGTATGTAATGTACAACATAGAGTATATAGTGCAGGGGTCAGGAGTATGTAATGTACAACATAGAGTATATAGTGCAGGGGTCAGGAGTATGTCATGTACAACATAGAGTATATAAAAAAGTCAAAAAATGAGCGCTGGATATAATCTGAAAGGAGCTGCTAGAATGAAAAGGTAAAAACCTCTAAAACCTTCTAAAACATATAAAATAAACATGCAGTAATAAAAAATGTGACAAAAACATAGAAGATATAAATCATTGGTGACTGAGTCAAACTATGTTACTGATAGAATGTAAATGGCCGTCTGTGATTGTCTCAGTCTATAGCAGTAATAAAACATATAGTAAATAAATGAAGGCACTGAGGCGTTTGGCACAATAGAGTTGTGGGAAACATCCCAAGTTGGCGTTTCAAGGTGCAAAGAGTGAAGAAATATTCAGTGAAGGTGTATTCAGTGGGGATCCATGATGGTGTATTAGAATATATGGCTGTAGATTGTACTCACCAGAGAGCGCAAATCAATGGGCATTTGAGATCATTAGGACAACTCCTGGTCATCTGCATCAGGTTACTGGAACACCGGGACATCTGCATCAGGTTACTGGAACACCGGGACATCTGCATTAGGTTACTGGAACACCGGGACATCTGCATCAGGTTACTGGAACACCGGGACATCTGCATCAGGTTACTGGAACGCCGGGACATCTGCATCAGGTTACTGGAACGCCGGGACATCTGCATCAGGTTACTGGAACGCCGGGACATCTGCATCAGGTTACTGGAACACCGGGACATCTGCATCAGGTTACTGGAACACCGGGACATCTGCATTAGGTTACTGGAACACCGGGACATCTGCATCAGGTTACTGGAACACCGGGACATCTGCATCAGGTTACTGGAACACCGGGACATCTGCATCAGGTTACTGGAACGCCGGGACATCTGCATCAGGTTACTGGAACGCCGGGACATCTGCATCAGGTTACTGGAACGCCGGGACATCTGCATCAGGTTACTGGAACACCGGGACATCTGCATCAGGTTACTGGAACACCGGGACATCTGCATTAGGTTACTGGAACACCGGGACATCTGCATCAGGTTACTGGAACGCCGGGACATCTGCATCAGGTTACTGGAACACCGGGACATGTGCATCAGGTTACTGGAACGCCGGGACATCTGCATCAGGTTACTGGAACACCGGGACATGTGCATCAGGTTAATGGAACACCGGGACATGTGCATCAGGTTACTGGAACGCCGGGACATCTGCATCAGGTTACTGGAACACCGGGACATCGGCATCAGGTTACTGGAACGCCGGGACATCTGCATCAGGTTACTGGAACGCCGGGACATCTGCATCAGGTTACTGGAACGCCGGGACATCTGCATCAGGTTACTGGAACGCCGGGACATCGGCATCAGGTTACTGGAACGCCGGGACATCTGTATCAGGTTACTGGAACGCCGGGACATCTGCATCAGGTTACTGGAACGCCGGGACATCTGCATCAGGTTACTGGAACACCGGGACATCTGCATCAGGTTACTGGAACGCCGGGACATCTGCATCAGGTTACTGGAACACCGGGACATCTGCATCAGGTTACTGGAACACTGGGACATCTGCATCAGGTTACTGGAACACCGGGACATCTGCATCAGGTTACTGGAACGCCGGGACATCTGCATCAGGTTACTGGAACACCGGGACATCTGCATCAGGTTACTGGAACGCCGGGACATCTGCATCAGGTTACTGGAACACCGGGACATCTGCATCAGGTTACTGGAACACTGGGACATCTGCATCAGGTTACTGGAACACCGGGACATCTGCATCAGGTTACTGGAACGCCGGGACATCTGCATCAGGTTACTGGAACGCCGGGACATCTGCATCAGGTTACTGGAACACCGGGACATCTGCATCAGGTTACTGGAACGCCGGGACATCTGCATCAGGTTACTGGAACACCGGGACATCTGCATCAGGTTACTGGAACACTGGGACATCTGCATCAGGTTACTGGAACACCGGGACATCTGCATCAGGTTACTGGAACGCCGGGACATCTGGTGGGCATCAGTAGGATAAGCAGCACACCATCAGGGCATCCAGGCACCAGGATTGCACTTAATCAGCCACCAGGGGGAGCCACACTTGTAGGTAAAGCCAAGTCCCCATGGATATCCTTGTAGGGACGGCTCATGACAAAGGAATCAGAGCAAAAAGAATGTCCATAGTGTAGTAACTATTAAATAAAGGGGTAACAGAAGGAGATGCAATGTAACTCACATTAAAATCAAAGTGACAGTGGTTTAAAGATGGCCGCCAGCCGTCCACATGGGCCGTGCCGTGTGATGTCTATGAGGCAGCTTCCTTACATGTTTTGTGCGCCTGCATGTTATTAACCTTCTTAGCGGTGTTCCCGAGTGTAGCTCGGGGTAGAATTTCTATACCACAAGCGGTAACCCCGAGCTACACTCGGGCTTACCATGCGGCGCTGCTCTGGGGGTCCCTGCAGCACTTACCTTGTCCTTCGTTCCCGCGATGTGTCCCCTGCAGCGTCCCCGGCCATCTCCTCCGGCCAATGCCGGCATCCGGCTTCTGTGTTCCGGTCCCCGTGACGTCGGGACGTACGGGCGCCGGCGGCAGCGGCGGGAAATTTAAAAAATGTCATTTTTTTTTTTTTCAATTTTAAATAGTAAAACATTGCTGTTTCATCCCATTTCACATACGTTGTGTCCCGAGTGCTTTGTCCTGCGCCCTGCCTGCATTTTGTCTGTTCTTTCTGCCTGGAAACTTAGAAAAGTCCATGGCGTCCAAAAAGCGTCCCTTTACGTCAAAAGCGGTTTTAGACTGGCTAGAGAACAGCGATAGTAAATCAGAACCACTTGCAGAATTGAGTGATAATGATTTGTGGGGAAATTTTCCTAAAAATTACAGCCTACAATAAAAAACTATTTCCATGCGAAAAAATGGTACCGCTTTCAGCACAAAAAATCAGAAGGAATCATACCGCCAAGGAGGTTAAAGGAAGCGTGCCTCTCCTCATGGCAGTTCTTATATAGTAGAATGCGCACTTGCGCAGTACCGTCCGCTACCGCCATTTGCGCATGAGCGAAGCATGCAAACGGCGGCCATTTTATTGTAGCTCAATATGCCAGGCAACATATAGGAGAAATCCCCATTACGAGAAGACAGAGGAGAGAGATGGTCTCCACTCTCGTTGGTATTATGGACAACAATCTTAATGAAAACAGCCGAATAGAACGATAGATATCAGGCTAAATAGATACAAAGGAGGACAATCCTCAGGTATTAATATAAAATGCTAAAATAGAAAACAGGAAACAGGAGGAGTCCCATACCATATAGTCTGTGGGACTACAAGTGCCAGGGAAGAGTGGATATAGGAGATTCCTACAATGTTGCTGTGGCATCATGTGCAGATGTGCATCAGTAAAATGGGCAATAAATATATCAAGTCAAATCTAGATACAGGAGACAACTGCTATTACAGGAAACCAAATTCTGTCATATTAATAATTCATAGATAAATAATAGTCATCAAAACATAATCAAATGTGACTGATAAAATAAACAAATGGTAGTATGATCATAAAAATAACAATAACAAATGGATTAAATCGTATACTAAAAGTAATTAAATAGAAAATAATCATCAAATGTTAGTTACTGGATGTTACTCATAAAGCAGGGAAAGGGATGTTCCCATCCTTAGAATATGACAAGTCAATAGTAGGATCTCTGATGTGACATCATAAAGTATACAGAGATCAGAAATACACCTGAAGATCAGATAGAGACGTGACTATATTACATGATATAATAATTATATATGTTACTGATAAAGCAGGGAAAGGGATGTTCCCATCCTTAGAATATGACAAGTCAATAGTAGGATCTCTGATGTGACATCATAAAGTATACAGCGAGATCAGACATAAACCTGAAGAACAGATAGAGACGTGACTATATTACATGATATAATAATTATATATGTTACTGATAAAGCAGGGAAAGGGATGTTCCCATCCTTAGAATATGACCAGTCAATAGTAGGATCTCTGATGTGACATAATAAAGTATACAGAGAGATCAGAAATAAACCTGAAGATCAGATAGAGACGTGACTATATTACATGATATAATAATTATATATGTTACCATAAAGCAGGGAAAGGGATGTTCCCATCCTTAGAATATGACCAGTCAATAGTAGGATCTCTGATGTGACATAATAAAGTATACAGAGAGATCAGAAATAAACCTGAAGATCAGATAGAGACGTGACTATATTACATGATATAATAATTATATATGTTACTGATAAAGCAGGGAAAGGGATGTTCCCATCCTTAGAACATGACAAGTCAATAGTAGGATCTCTGATGTGACATCATAAAGTATACAGAGAGATCAGAGATAATCCTGAAGATCAGATAGAGACGTGACTATAATAAATGATATAATAATTATATATGTTACCATAAAGCAGGGAAGGGATGTTCCCATCCTTAGAATATGACAAGTCAATAGTAGGATCTCTGATGTGACATAATAAAGTATACAGAGAGATCAGACATAAACCTGAAGATCAGATAGAGACGTGACTATATTAATATAAAAATGTTCCGTATTTTCCGGCTTATAAGACGACTTTTTACACCTTGAAAATCTTCTCAAAAGTCGGGGGTCGTCTTATACGCCGGTATACGGCATGCTGACACTTTTTAGGGGGGCGGCGCGGTGCCGCCGCCCCCCCCCCCCCTTCCTTCCAAGGGACACCAAGTACAGGGGTGGGCAGGGGCTGCTGTTTCTTACCTGGCTCCGGTCCCACGACGATCCGGTCCAGGAAGCGCAGCTGCTCCTTCATTCGGTTCGGCTACTGGATGCTCGTGTGGCTGCTCAGCTCCGCCTCCTCACCGGTAATTGGCCGCCAGGCACACAGGCGGCCAATCACCGGCAAGGAGGCGGAGTCGAACAGCTCCATGAAAATTGAGTGAAGGAGCAGCCGGTAAGTTTGCCGTACAGAGATGCTGCTGCAACCACATATGCTGACTGCAGCAGCACCATACTGGAACAGGGGTCAGCAAGTGTCATTGGTGTCAGTGGGAGAAATAGTGCCCCATCATTGGGGCATTATTCCTCCCACTGACACCAACGATGGGGCACTTTTCCTCCCCCCCACTGACACCAATGAAGGGGCACTATTCCTCCCCCCCACTGACACCAACGATGGGGCACTATTCCTCCCCCCCACTGACACCAACGATGGGGCACTATTCCTCCCCCCCCACTGATACCAATGATGGGGCACTATTCCTCCCCCCCCCCACTGATACCAATGATGGGGCACTATTCCTCCCACTGACACCAATGATGGGGCACGATTCCTCCCACTGACACCAATGATGGGGCACCATTCCTCCCACTGACACCAATGATGAGGCACTATTCCTCTCACTAATACCAATGATGGGGCACTATTCCTCCCACTGATACCAATTATGGGGCACTATTCCTCCCACTGACACCAATGATGGGGCACTATTCCTCCCACTGATACCAATGATGGGGCACTATTCCTCCCACTGACACCAATGAGGGGGCACTATTCCTCCCACTGACACCAATGATGGGGCACTTTTCCTCCCCCCCACTGACACCAATGAAGGGGCACTTTTCCTCCCCCCCACTGACACCAACGATGGGGCACTATTCCACCCCCCCACTGACACTAATGATGGGGCACTATTCCTCCCCCCCACTGACACCAACGATGGGGCACTATTCCTCCCCCCCACTGACATCAAAGATGGGGCACTATTCCTCCACCCCCCACTGACACCAATGATGGGATACTATTCCTCCCACTGACACCAATCTTGGCACACTATTCCTCCCACTGACACCAATGTTGGGACACTATTCCTCCTACTGACACCAATGATGGGGCACTATTCCTCCCACTGATACCAATGATGGGACACTATTCCTCCCACTGACACCAATGATGGGGAACGATTCCTCCCACTGACACCAATGATGGGGCACTATTCCTCCCACTGACACCAATGATGGGACACTATTCCTGCCACTGATACCAATGATGGGGCACTATTCCTGCCACTGATACCAATGATGGGGCACTATTCCTCCCACTGACACCAATGATGGGGTGCTATTCCTCCCACTGACACCAATGATGGGGCACGATTCATCACTCTGACAACAATGATGGGGCACTATTCCTCTCACTAATATCAATGATGGGGCACTATTCCTCCCACTGACACCAATTTTGGGACACTATTCCTCCCACTGACACCAATGATGGGGCACTATTCCTCCCAATGATACCAATGATGGGGCACTATTCCTCCCACTGACACCAATGATGGGGCACGATTCCTCCCACTGACACCAAAGATGGGGCACTATTCCCCCCACTGATACTAATGATGGGGCACTATTCCTCCCACTGACACCAATGATGGGGTATGATTCGTCGCTCTGACACCAATGATGGGGCACTATTCCTCTCACTAATACCAATGATGGGGCACTATTCCTCCCACTGACACCAATGATGGGGCACTATTCCTCCCACTAATACCAATGATGGGGCATTATTCCTTCCACTGACACCAATGATGGGGCACTATTCCTCCCACTGACACCAATGATGGGGCACTATTCCTCCCACTGACACCAATGATGGGGCACTATTCCTCCCACTAATACCAATGATGGGGCATTATTCCTCCCACTGACACCAATGATGGGGCACTATTCCTCCCACTGACACCAATGATGGGGCACCATTCCTCCCACTGACACTAATGATGGGGCACTATTCCTCTCACTAATACCAATGATGGGGCACTATTCCTCCCACTGACACCAATGATGGGGCACTATTCCTCCCACTGACACCAATGATGGGGCACTATTTCTCTCACTAATACCAATGATGGGGCACTATTCCTCCCACTGACACCAGTGATGGGGCACTATTCCTCCCACTGACACCAATGATGGGGCACTATTCCTCCCACTGACACCAATGATGGGGCACTATTCCTCCCACTGACACCAATGATGGGGCACTATTCCTCCCACTGACACCAATGATGGGGCACTATTTCTCTCACTAATACCAATGATGGGGCACTATTCCTCCCACTGACACCAATGATGGGGCACTATTCCTCCCACTGATACCAATGATGGGGCACTATTCCTCCCACTGACACCAATGATGGGGCACTATTCCTCCCACTAATACCAATGATGGGGCACTATTCCTCTCACTAATACCAATGATGGGGCACTATTCCTCCCACTGACACCAATGATGGGGCACTATTCCTCCCACTGACACCAATGATGGGGCACTATTCCTCCCACTGACACCAATGATGGGGCACTATTCCTCCCACTAATACCAATGATGGGGCACTATTCCTCCCACTGACACCAATGATGGGGAACTATTCCTCCCAATGACACCAATGATGGGGCACTATTCCTCCCACTGACACCAATGATGGGGCACTATTCCTTCCACTGATACCAATGATGGGGCACTATTCCTCCTACTGACACCAATGATGGGGCACTATTCCTCCCACTGACACCAATGATGGGGCACTATTCCTCCCACTGGTGTGCATTGGAAGAGGGGTAGTCTTATATGGCGAGCATAGCCCAAACACTACATTTTAACAGGAAAAGTAGGGGGTCGTCTTATACGCCGGAAAATACGGTATATTAATAAAAATAACGAGTCACGTAAAAAAATAAAATAAAAAATGACATAAAATATTTTAAATCTATTTTAAGATAATAAATAGATATGACAAATGTAAAACGGATCTCAAGAGTATAAATACTAGGTAGAATGAAAATATAAAGGTGGTATGTAAAGAAATGATACATGTAGGACAGAAATAAATTACCTGGTGTCGATAAAGCACTTTATATCAAGGTCGATATTGAGGCCCAAAGGGGTATGAGTATGTAATAAATAAATCCATTTGGTCTCAAGCCTTGAAACTGCTCGGCGTTTGAAAGTGCCTCTCCAATGCTTCTTCACAGTATCTATGCCTATGAATTTGAGGCAATGCGGGTTCCTGTTATGCGACTCTCGGAAGTGCAAAGATACTGAGTGTTCCTTAAAGCCCTTCTTAATGTTGCTCGGGTGTTCTCTAAGCCTATCCCCCAATCTCCTGGTAGTCCTGCCTATATACTGCTTTCCACATGGACACTCAAGGAGATATACAACGTGTGTACTATTGCACGTCATAACCGTTTGGATGTCATACACCTTGCCGGTGATGTTGGAACGGAAGCTTTTCACTGCTTTCTAATGGATCCATTATTAACACATAACATGCATCTGTTGCATGGGGAAAATCCTTTTTGGTTGAGGCATAGAGAAGGCTGTTTAGGTGGTTTGACAGTGTTGGGGGCTAGGATATTCCTCAAGGGGAGAGCCTTCCGATACGTGATCTAAGGCAGACCAGGTAACAGTGCCTAAAACTGGGTCGTTTTTAAGGATTGACCAGTTTGTCTTAATAATTCCAGCCACTTGTTTATATTGAACCGAGAAGTTTGTGATGAATGGACAAAATCTATCACTCTTATTGCTATTTATCGGAACAAGGAGGTCTTCTCTATTGAGGTTGCTCACTTCTATCATTTCTGTTTCCAGAGTAGCGGCATTGAAGCCTTTTTCCAAAAAACATTTTTTAAGAGTTTCTGATTGTGTGATATAGTCTTCAATTTTATCACAATTCCGGCATATATGCAGAAACTGTCCGTTGGGGATAATATCCAGCCATCTCCTCACTGTCATGAGGAGAGGAACGTTTCCTTTGATAACATGCAGGAGCACGAAACATGTAAGGAAGCTGCCTCAGACATCACACCGCACGGCCCATGTGGACGGCTGGCGGCCATCTTTAAACCACTGTCACTTTGATTTTAATGTGAGTTACATTGCATCTCCTTCTGTTACCCCTTTATTTAATAAGTTACTACACTATGGAAATTCTTTTTGCTCTGATTCCTTTGTCATGAGCCGTCCCTACAAGGATATCCATGGTGACTTGGCTTTACCTACAAGTGTGGCTCCCCCTGGTGGCTGATTAAGTGCAATCCTGGTGCCTGGATGCCCTGATGGTGTGCTGCTTATCCTACTGATGCCCACCAGATGTCCCGGTGTTCCAGTAACCTGATGCAGATGTCCCAATGTTCCAGTAACCTGATGCAGATGTCCCGGCGTTCCAGTAACCTGATGCAGATGTCCCGGCGTTCCAGTAACCTGATGCCGATGTCCCGGCGTTCCAGTAACCTGATGCCGATGTCCCGGCGTTCCAGTAACCTGATGCCGATGTCCCGGCGTTCCAGTAACCTGATGCAGATGTCCCGGCGTTCCAGTAACCTGATGCCGATGTCCCGGCGTTCCAGTAACCTGATGCAGATGTCCCGGCGTTCCAGTAACCTGATGCAGATGTCCCGGCGTTCCAGTAACCTGATGCAGATGTCCCGGCGTTCCAGTAACCTGATGCAGATGTCCCGGCGTTCCAGTAACCTGATGCCGATGTCCCGGCGTTCCAGTAACCTGATGCCGATGTCCCGGCGTTCCAGTAACCTGATGCCGATGTCCCGGCGTTCCAGTAACCTGATGCCGATGTCCCGGCGTTCCAGTAACCTGATGCCGATGTCCCGGCGTTCCAGTAACCTGATGCCGATGTCCCGGCGTTCCAGTAACCTGATGCCGATGACCCGGCGTTCCAGTAACCTGATGCAGATGACCCGTTGTTCCAGTAACCTGATTCTGATGTCCCGGCGTTCCAGTAACCTGATGCTGATGACCCGGTGTTCCAGTAACCTGATGCAGATGTCCCGGTGTTCCAGTAACCTCATGCAGATGTCCCGGCGTTCCAGTAACCTGATGCTGATGACCCGGCGTTCCAGTAACCTGATGCAGATGTCCCGGTGTTCCAGTAACCTGATGCAGATGTCCCGGTGTTCCAGTAACCTGATGCAGATGTCCCGGCGTTCCAGTAACCTGATGCTGATGTCCCGGTGTTCCAGTAACCTGATGCAGATGTCCCGGTGGTCCAGTAACCTGATGCAGATCTCCCGGTGTTCCAGTAACCTGATGCAGATGTCCCGGTGTTCCAGTAACCTGATGCAGATGTCCCGGTGTTCCAGTAACCTGATGCAGATCTCCCGGTGTTCCAGTAACCTGATGCAGATGTCCCGGTGTTCCAGTAACCTGATGCAGATGTCCCGGTGGTCCAGTAACCTGATGCAGATGTCCCGGTGTTCCAGTAACCTGATGCAGATGTCCCGGCGTTCCAGTAACCTGATGCAGATGTCCCAGCGTTCCAGTAACCTGATGCAGATGTCCCGGTGTTCCAGTAACCTGATGCAGATGTCCCGGTGTTCCAGTAACCTGATGCAGATGTCCCGGTGTTCCAGTAACCTGATGCAGATGTCCCGGCGTTCCAGTAACCTGATGCAGATGTCCCAGCGTTCCAGTAACCTGATGCAGATGTCCCGGTGTTCCAGTAACCTGATGCAGATGTCCCGGTGTTCCAGTAACCTGATGCAGATGTCCCAGCGTTCCAGTAACCTGATGCAGATGTCCCGGTGTTCCAGTAACCTGATGCAGATGTCCCGGTGTTCCAGTAACCTGATGCAGATGTCCCGGTGTTCCAGTAACCTGATGCAGATGTCCCGGCGTTCCAGTAACCTGATGCTGATGTCCCGGTGTTCCAGTAACCTGATGCAGATGTCCCGGTGTTCCAGTAACCTGATGCAGATGTCCCGGTGTTCCAGTAACCTGATGCAGATGTCCCAGCGTTCCAGTAACCTGATGCAGATGTCCCAGCGTTCCAGTAACCTGATGCAGATGTCCCGGTGTTCCAGTAACCTGATGCTGATGACCAGGAGTTGTCCTAATGATCTCAAATGCCCATTGATTTGCGCTCTCTGGTGAGTACAATCTACAGCCATATATTCTAATACACCATCATGGATCCCCACTGAATACACCTGAACTGAATATTTCTTCACTATTTGCACCTTGAAACGCCAACTTGGGATGTTCCCCACAACTCTATTGTGCCAAACGCCTCAGTGCCTTCATTTATTTACTATATGTTTTATTACTGCTATAGACTGAGACAATCACAGACGGCCATTTACATTCTATCAATAACATAGTTTGACTCAGTCACCAATGATTTATATCTTCTATGTTTTTGTCACATTTGTTGTTCTGCATGTTTATTTTATATGTTTTAGAAGGTTTTAGAGGTTTCCATGTCTTAAAATGGCCGCTGCCGGCATTTTGCCCTTTTGTCAGCCGGTATTTAAGGTCTATGAGCACACACGTCCGTATCCCTATTGAAAAAGTCCGGATGTGACGAAACGCGTCCGGGGCACGTGACGTAGTGATGCACTGACGTTTCCGGAAGTGCTTCAGTGGCCATTTTGGTTTTTGGTACACGCGGTTGTTCCTATCCCTAAGGACTTCCGTTTACCACCAATGGAGGTGGCTCTGAGACTCCTTTTCTATGTAGACGCCAATTGTATTGGAGATACTGCCGATTGTGGATGCCGGTTGTATTTCTCCCAATATGGATGCCGATTTCAGCCTTTTTATATGTAAGTTGCTACAATAAAATTGTGTTTTATTTGATCCTAATACTGGCCCTTGGTCTGTCTATGAGGTCTGTGGAATGTGTCCAGAGAAGCACATGCCATTTTGATGCAGCTCCACCCCACTTATGGGTTCAATGCTGGTTACATTTACCTTCGGATAATTATGCATTGTTACTGCGGTCAGGGGGTCTATTCTAGTTTTATTTTCACGATTGCTGTGGCACTGAGTTACCTTGTATGTGGCAGGAGAGGCACATTTATGTTATCCTAAGATAATACACTATGTTTAGGTTTTGTTTATTGGAGGTCTGTGAGGAATATCTGAAATCCATCACCGACCCTTTCTGGAATCTAAGCTATTTGGATCTGGTTGGAGTATTTGGATGACTGTTTGCTCTATGTGTGGACTTTAAGTTTATTCATTTTATTTATTTATTCAAGTCTGCTATATTATTCAGTAAACTGATACGAGGCATGGAGGAGATCAGCTATGAGGAAAGATTAGAGGAACTGAATGTATTCTCTACTGAGAAGAGGAGATTAAGGGGGATATGATCTCCATGTATAATACATAAGGGGGGATATGATCTCCATGTATAATACATAAGGGGGGGATATGATCTCCATGTATAATACATAAGGGGGGATATGATCACCATGTATAATACATAAGGGGGGATATGATCTCCATGTATAATACATAAGGGGGGATATGATCTCCATGTATAATACATAAGGGGGGGATATGATCCCCATGTATAATACATAAGGGGGGATATGATCTCCATGTATAATACATAAGGGGGGATATGATCTCCATGTATAATACATAAGGGGGATATGATCTCCATGTATAATACATAAGGGGGGATATGATCTCCATGTATAATACATAAGGGGGGATATGATCTCCATGTATAATACATAAGGGGGATATGATCTCCATGTATAATACATAAGGGGGGATATGATCACCATGTATAATACATAAGGGGGGATATGATCACCATGTATAATACATAAGGGGGGATATGATCTCCATGTATAATACATAAGGGGGATATGATCACCATGTATAATACATAAGGGGGGATATGATCTCCATGTATAATACATAAGGGGGATATGATCTCCATGTATAATACATAAGGGGGGATATGATCTCCATGTATAATACATAAGGGGGGGATATGATCTCCATGTATAATACATAAGGGGGATATGATCTCCATGTATAATACATAAGGGGGATATGATCTCCATGTATAATACATAAGGGGGGATATGATCTCCATGTATAATACATAAGGGGGATATGATCTCCATGTATAATACATAAGGGGGGATATGATCTCCATGTATAATACATAAGGGGGGATATGATCTCCATGTATAATACATAAGGGGGGATATGATCTCCATGTATAATACATAAGGGGGATATGATCTCCATGTATAATACATAAGGGGGATATGATCTCCATGTATAATACATAGGGGGGGGGGTATGATCTCCATGTATAATACATAAGGGGGGATATGATCTCCATGTATAATACATAAGGGGGATATGATCTCCATGTATAATACATAAGGGGGATATGATCTCCATGTATAATACATAAGGGGGGATATGATCTCCATGTATAATACATAAGGGGGGATATGATCTCCATGTATAATACATAAGGGGGATATGATCACCATGTATAATACATAAGGGGGGATATGATCTCCATGTATAATACATAAGGGGGGGGGATATGATCTCCATGTATAATACATAAGGGGGATATGATCTCCATGTATAATACATAAGGGGGGATATGATCTCCATGTATAATACATAAGGGGGGATATGATCTCCATGTATAATACATAAGGGGGGATATGATCTCCATGTATAATACATAAGGGGGGATATGATCTCCATGTATAATACATAAGGGGGGATATGATCTCCATGTATAATACATAAGGGGGGGATATGATCTCCATGTATAATACATAAGGGGGGGATATGATCTCCATGTATAATACATAAGGGGAATATGATCTCCATATATAATACATAAGGGGGGATATGATCTCCATGTATAATACATAAGGGGGGATATGATCTCCATGTATAATACATAAGGGGGGATTGCTGTAGGAAAGTCCTGGATTCTTTCTTGGATACACAGAATATAACTGGATATAACATTTATAGGGAAAGTTGATCCAGGGAATATCCGATTGCCTCTCGGGGGGTCAGGAAGGAATTTTTCCCCGGCAGGAGGAGATCGGATCGTGCTTTGCTGGGTTTTTGCCTTCTGGTGGATCAGCTGTGGGTGTAGGATTATGGCTTTTATTTTTAATGGTTCAACTAGATGGATGTCTTTTTTCAGCCAGACTAACTATGTAACTATGTAGGTCCCACACCGCTGCCTCCCATCTCCTGAGACTGCACTCAGTGACTTGGGTCTGAGACACTACAGACATATCCCTCCACCCGGCACAGCCAGCAGATAACAGAGAAGGTCCCCTGGAAGAGTCAGGCACAAGGCAGGAGACCCCAGTCACATGTCCTGGGTGCCTACATTATGCAATGCTTAGAGTAAAAATCAACATTTTACTGCCAGCTGAACCCCAGAACCTCCATAAATCCAGTCTAGATACATAAATTGTGTCTGCAGCACAGAGAAGGAAGATTATCCGAGAGAAATCCAGGAATACAGGACGGGGAACACAGCTCAGGAAAGTGACCAGGGGATTACAGGCTGATATCACCCAGTCCCCGCCCTACTCTGGACCAATCAGTGAGCAGTATGGGTGGAGGAATGGATTTAGTGTTCATGACCCACCTATGCTGATCTCTGTAGTAGTGTCCTCCTCTATAAATGTCCCCGTTATTCCATCCTCCTCCATAGACTGCTGATCATCCCTCACATACGCCTCTTCTTCTTCTGCTTTCACCTCAAATTCTATATCGATTGGATCTCCACTCTAAATCAAGGAAATGAGAGAAAATATCATCTGTAAAATGTAAGGTCACATAAAAGAACTCCACACATTGTCTCTATGAATCCATGTTCTAGATGCTCCATCCCACCAACCTTGCAATGGGGAGGGATGGTGTGACCTTCCTGTGTGGAATCCCGGGAATACAGAGGACGGGGACATCTCTCTGGTGGGTTCCCATGACTGGATCCATCTGTAGGAAACACACACACTGACTGAATCCATTGTTTCTATGTGTTTATCAGATGATGGGGGATCTAGGTGGATCCTCCGTACTGCTCTCTCCTTTACAATAAAGTCTCCTCTTACCCGGTGATGTGAGGGGCGGCTGATTGTCCATCATGACGTCCTTGTAGAGATCCTTGTGTCCTTCTAAATACTCCCACTCCTCCATGGAGAAATAGACAGTGACACCCTGACACCTTATAGGAACCTGACACACACAATGATACAGTCACCATCCAGACACATCCCTTGTCTGTTACTGGAGAATGTCCCAGAATTCCCGGCACCGCTCACCTCTCCTGTCAGCAGCTCCATCATCTTCTTGGTGACTTCTAGAATCTTCTGTGTCTTCTGTCTTGTAGGGATCAGGGATGGAGGTGGGGGGATGGTGATGGGATTCTGGATTCTCGAGGATCTTGTGGTCATACGATGAGATCTCCTTCTTGTGTCATTGTCGTTAGATTTCTTCATGACTCCTGTACAGTTCTGTGTGATACAAAGATAAGTCTCACTCTCCCATAATCCCTCACTTCTATGGTCAGCTCTAGATTTATTCTCCAGGGATTGGCCACAATGTGCCGACTCAGCAAAGGACAGACATCTCCATCCAATGATATGATGACAATGGGGTCAGATTTATAGCTCCTTCTAGAAGTCATATAATAGAGTCACTAATGGTTTACTAGTAAGGCTCACTGACCCACCAGGAAATGTCACCCATGGATTTAGTGGTCAGTGGGCGTGGCATGCTGGTAATCATGGGTCTCTCTGATTGGACGAAAGCTGAGATTGTTCTCTTCTATAACCAATGCCGCCATCTTGTGCTATAACCAAATCTCATAGAGTCCGGACACTTTATGTATTCATAGTACTTGTGTGGATGTCGTTATTGATTACAGAACATCAGAAGACTTCAAGTGACTCTGAATCCCTCCCAG
Organism: Staurois parvus; assembly: GCF_062004578.1. NCBI lineage: Eukaryota > Metazoa > Chordata > Amphibia > Anura > Ranidae > Staurois > Staurois parvus. Next base: position 1,678,542 of record NW_028318737.1, on the reverse strand, counting down.
TGTACAGCCGAGTCAGATTTAACCCCTTCATTACACTCACCTCTCCAGTCAGCAGGCTGAGGATCTCCAGGGTGAGCTTCAATATCGTCTCATTCCGGGGAAATTCCTTCCTTACAATCTTCACAAAACCCAAAGTCTGCTGATTGTCCATCATGACGTCCTTGTAGAGGTCCTTGTGTCCTTCTAAATACTCCCACTCCTCCATGGAGAAATAGACAGTGACACCCTGACACCTTATAGGAACCTGACACACACAATGATACAGTCACCAATCTAGACACATCCCTTGTCTGTTACTGGAGAATGTCCCAGAATTCCCGGCACCGCTAACCTCTCCTGTCAGCTGATGGACCATCATGGTGGTCAGTTCCAGAATCTTCTGCTCTTTCTCCCTCTCAGGTATTAGAGAATGAGATGGAGGCACCATGGTGAGGCTCCGGGTTCTGCTCCATCCTCCTGAGATTGGCTCCCCACTAGACTTCTTCTTTACAACATAATCCTACAGATCAGGAGACAAATAAAACAATATCAACCACCTGACATCATCTAAATGTGTGCAAAAATAAAATGGTCTATTGACCAGAATAGACAAGAGTGATGTCATGTGACCTCCCAGAATCCTCCTCACCTCTCCGGTCAGGTCTGTGTTTTATTAATAGAGATCAGAGTGATGTCATGTGACCTCCCAGAATCCTCCTCACCTCTCCGTTCAGGTCTGTGTGTTATTAATAGAGATGAGAGTGATGTCATGTGACCTCCCAGAATCCACCTCACCTCTCCGGTCAGGTCTGTTTTTTATTAATAGAGATAAGTGATGTCATGTGACCTCCCAGAATCCTCCTCACCTCTCCGGTCAGGTCTGTGTTTTATTAATAGAGATGAGAGTGATGTCATGTGACCTCCCAGAATCCTCCTCACCTCTCCGGTCAGGTCTGTGTTTTATTAATAGAGATGAGAGTGATGTCATGTGACCTCCCAGAATCCTCCTCACCTCTCCAGTCAGGTCTGTGTGTTATTAATAGAGATGAGAGTGACGTCATGTGACCTCCCAGAATCCTCCTCACCTCTCCGGTCAGGTCTGTGTATTATTAATAGAGATGAGAGTGATGTCATGTGACCTCCCAGAATCCTCCTCACCTCTCCGGTCAGGTCTGTGTTTTATTAATAGAGATGAGAGTGATGTCATGTGACCTCCCAGAATCCTCCTCACCTCTCCGGTCAGGTCTGTGTTTTATTAATAGAGATAAGAGTGATGTCATGTGACCTCCCAGAATCCTCCTCACCTCTCCGGTCAGGTCTGTGTTTTATTAATAGAGATAAGAGTGATGTCATGTGACCTCCCAGAATCCTCCTCACCTCTCCGGTCAGCAGGTAGATGATCTCCAGGGTGAGGTTTAGTATCTTCTCAGTCATGTGACTCCGGTCCTCCTCCATCCTCATTGGTGCCATCATGTGATCTATACAGGTCTCCTTGTAGACGGATAACTTTGGGAAATGAAAGTAAGAATGATTTGGATGGTATTGGTCACACAATAATAGGATGTGGATGTGAGGGGGGAATAGGAGGGTTGCTGGACATTGAAGAACTACTCCCCCCATGGGAAGACATTTTGTTTGGACTGTTTAGTGTTTACTACAATTTTGAGGTCCGGGGCCCCTTTTCTCTGTTGGGTTTGTTTGGTCTCTGAACTGGTTTTGATGAGTTTTAGATCTGCAGACAAGGAATGATAAATCTGATCCTTCCTATGACTAGTTTGCTCTGAGGCAGTGCTGTGAGGTCAATGTCGGCTTATCATGCAGGGATGTTCACTTTACGTCACCCGACGCCCGGGATATGTAGTTCTGGGTGCCGGGCAAGTATTGTGTTTAATCTTTATCCCTGCTGAGGGCAAGCCGCAGGGCTCTCCTTTCAGGTGCCAGCCTCTGCCACCCCATGTGTGTGAACCTCTCCTGTACCTGCTATGCTTCCCCGGCTCTGCTTGCCCATCTGTGGGCCCGGGTCAGCGGGTGTCGGAGGGTAGAGGGGGCGGAGGAGAGCGGACATGTTCACTCCCTTCTTGTCCTGACCCAGAAGTGACGTTATGACAAATTTCCCGACCATTGAGGCAAGCAAAGAATGTAATCCGATGCGATGTGCACTACATTACATCCAATGGAGTACAGGGGAGACATTGGGGGTCTTTTAGACCCTGGATGTCTCAATAAAGAGAACCTGTCATCAAACGTCATCTCATAGAGGACTTTGTCCCCTTAAGTAAAAATGTTTTTTTTAAATGCAAAGAATTAAAGTTATTACCAAGTACATAACTCCTCCCTTTAAAAAATTTTAAGGCCCCCCTCCCCCACATATATGCACACCCAAACGTAAGAGCACACGCTGGAGCACCTACACGTGATAACATTGATTGTGATACACATTACATATCGCTGGTCACACCAGAATGAGAGGATAATTCTAGGAGCAGACCTCCTCCGTACTCTATACTGATGACCTAGAAGGGGCTATAAATGTGTCCCCTATAGATAATACCGGGGACTAAAGGTTGTCACCATTTCAGCACACACAACTTAAGGTTTGACATGTTGAATATCTATTTACTCGCTGCAACCTCGGCTTTTATATTTTTACACATAAATGGGTCATTTATTGCTTTTTTGTGCCCTGAAATTAACTTAAGTGTATTTTTTACTGAAATTTGGCATTTCCTAGACTTTGTGATAATATTTTGTGACATAAAAAATTGGAACTGCCACTATTTTATTCTATAAAGTCTCTACTTTCAGAAAATCGATATTTTGGGGGTTTTGTGTCAACTTCAGGATAAAATGATTTTTTAAACGTGCAAAAATGCAAAAATGGCTCTGGGAGTGAAAGGGAAAAAGGATAAGCAGGACACTCCCCTTTCCTGAGGAGCAGCCAATCGGTTCTCATTACACTGTAAGGAATCTCCCCTCCCTGCTAGTCCCCGGGTGCGGTGCTGGAGACAGGCGGGGGAGGGGAGGAGGAGATAAACAGCTCAATGTTACACATATTAAATGTTTTAGTCGCTATAAAGCCCCATTTATTTTTTAACCCCCAGATATTCCTAAAAGAGCCTCAGATTTATATACATTTTCTGTTACAAAGGAATGTTTCCTTCCTCCTGAGCAGCAATGTAAGGGGCTCTATGCTCCATACTCCTGACCCCGGCACTCCATCATTGTGTTGGCTGCATAGTGTCATGATTGCCCATTGGCTGCCTGTGTAGTGTCATCATTGCCCTTTGTAGGCCATGTATGGTCAGGATGGTCCTTGTCTTGTCTATTTATTGTCAGTGCTGTTTGTTTAGAGGACCATATTACTAGAATTTATCTCCACAATGAGGAGAATGTTCCGGCCCCGGAAGTGGGGGAATGTTCTGCCCCTGAAGGGGTTCATCTGGGTTCCCACACTATATATGTGTGTATCATCATCTGCTGGAGATAAAAGACATCACAGTGACTGTCAGGAATGGACTTGCCAGTAATGGTGGGACTCACCTGCCTTGTGGGCTGCAGTACCAGGGCTGGCCAGCGGGTGCTCCCGGCAATCAGAGACTCAACCTTGCATCCAGCCAAACACCTGAAGCTGATTATGGAGGTGTATTCAAGGGATGGCCAGACCTGCAGTCTCTGCCTTGGTGTGTGTTTTTCCTGGGCCCTGTATCTTGTTACCTGCATCCCTGTTCCTGTCTGATTCGTTGCTGACCCTGCCTGATTCCGGACCTCTGCTGACTTCTCCTGTTTCATCCCTGGCTTGTGACCCCGACCATTCTCCGCTTGCTCCTCCTGTTCCTACCTGCCCGATTGTTATTGACCCGGCCTGCCTGACGACGCTTGCATTGTATGTACTGTTATCTGTGGGTAGTTTGGTTTGTTTGCACTGTGTTATGTTTTAGTATTGCACTGCATTTATGTTTGTATTGTTAGTCTTTAATAAATTATATTGTTTATAACTTATCTGAAGCCTGCGTTTCCCTGCGTCAGTCACATACCTCTGGTCATACCCCGGAGCCCTGACAGTGACTATGGAGGAAGAGGACGGACGTGACTATGGAGGAAGAGGACGGACGTGACTATGGAGGAAGAGGACGGACAGGACTATGGAGGAAGAGGACGGACAGGACTATGGAGGAAGAGGACGGACAGGACTATGGAGGAAGAGGACGGACAGGACTATGGAGGAAGAGGACGGACAGGACTATGGAGGAAGAGGACGGACACGACTATGGAGGAAGAGGACGGACACGACTATGGAGGAAGAGGACGGACGTGACTATGGAGGAAGAGGACGGACAGGACTATGGAGGAAGAGGATGGACATGACGGTGAGGTTACTGGGTGTAAATAGGAAATAACATCTTATTACCTCCTCTGCTGCCACGTCCACCAATGTCTCTGATCTGCTTCCTCCCAACTCACCTCTCTGTCTACCTGACATCACTTCCTGTCTGTACCTGACATCACTTCCTGTCTGTACCTGACATCACTTCCTGTCTGTACCTGACATCACTTCCTATCTGTATCCCATAGAGAAGTCCTGTCTGGGGAGAAATGAGATCACCATCTTGTGGAGTTCAGAGGAACTGCAGCCCCAAGAAACATCCCCTAATAACCATTCCTGCATTGTATCTACCTTACAGAGATACCAGGGAAGATCAAAAAGAACTAAAAAAAGTAAGAAACAATAAACCTAACTCTTATGCAACCATCTGTTTAAATAATATATTTTACTACAGATAGAAAAGACTTAAAGACACAGAACACAAGATAAAAACAAAATACATAATAAAACAGAGACCTCCAAAACAGATCTTTTTGGGTAAAAAAAATGCAAAAATACATCCTAAAGTATAAGAATATCTATCAATCCACTGATAATGAAGATGTTAGACATAAATGACAAGGATGTAATGGTCACAGAGGAATGGTGGTGGAGATCTCTCACAGTAAGAACACTTCCTTGAATGGTTCTATAAATAAAGAATGAATCCTGGAGGGATTAAAGCTGTAAAGCAATAAATAATATATAAACTGGGCCATCCACTTCATCCATAAAGACATTGTGATTGAAGATCTTCTAGATCACATAGAAGGAGGACTCATCCATGATTTCATACATTTGTTTGGAAGGATAGAACAATCCTCAGAAGGGAACATGTAGGATGACAGGAAAGGCTCCTGACTGGTGAGATCCTCCAAACATAATGATGACATCCATGAACTGGAGCGAGCTCGTTGGGGTGATAAAGCCAATCTGGAAACACTGTGTAGACGTTCTCCAAGAACTCAGCACACTCCAGGTGTGGAGAAAGTCTCCAGGTGGGTTTAGCCTGTCATTTATCATAGGTAGAAATGTCCACACATGGACTTCCACAGGGACCCCCAGACTACATATAGATCCTGTACAGTGTCCCCTGTAATGAATTGCTTCCCCATCGGCCTATAGCAGAATGACAGCTGAGCGGGATCTCTCCCATCCTGGGTGGACATCATATGAAGTCCTCCAAGTCTAGTGGCTCTGCTATATCTTGATATGTCACCTGCTGTGTCCACCAAATGACAGATCATTTTATCTGGCCAGCCCAGTACCATGTGATTGCTATGACCAATCACAGTGATCACATGACAGTTGTACACAATGAATGGCTTTCATTCATAGCCATTCATTGTGTACTATTGTGATGATCTCTGTGATTTGTCTCTGGCTCACTACCTCTACTGGAAATTTATTCCAAGCATCTACTACTCTTTCAGTAAAATAATACTTTCTGAGATTAGTTGTGAACTTTCCTCCAGTTAGTTGGAGGTCATGTCCTCGTGTTCTTCATTTTGGTTTCATATTGAAAATCCTGCCCTCCTGAACCTTATTCACTCCCTTGTTGTATGTAAAGGTTTCAGTCATGTCTTCCCTTTCCCTTCTCTCCTCCAGACTGGACATGTTACGTTCCTGAAGTCTCTCCTGATATCACTATTTGTATTCCCCGTCTCTGGACTCGTTCTATCTTATCACCTTTATGTAAGTGAGGTCTCCAGAACTGGACACAGTATTCTACATGAGGTTGCTGGTGACCCCTCTAGTGATAGATCTATATAGAGGAATTGGGACCTCCTTCCTCCTGCTGGTGACCCCTCTAGTGATATAAAGATCTATATAGAGGAATCGGGACCTCCTTCCTCCTGCTGGTGACCCCTCTAGTGATATAAAGATCTATATAGAGGAATCGGGACCTCCTTCTTCCTGCCGGTGACCCCTCTAGTGATATAAAGATCTATATAGAGGAATCAGGACCTCCTTCCTCCTGCCGGTGACCCCTCTAGTGATATAAAGATCTGTACAGAGGAATAAGGACCTCCTTCCTCCTGCTGGTGACCCCTCTAGTGATATAAAGATCTATATAGAGGAATCAGGACCTCCTTCCGCTCGCCGGTGACCCCTCTGTAAGGGAATTCCCGTGAGACGGCTGGTGATTAGACGTGCGCATGTGCACAGAAATGCACGATCATGCACGGTGAAGATTGGCTCCAGGTGGACTATTTAAAAGGTGCCTTTGCCTGTGCTGAGTGCTGACTGGTCTTCAGCTGTTCCCTGTTTCCTGCTCGTTCCTGTGTGTGATTTCCTTGTTGCTGACCCGGCTTGTTCCTGACCTGACTCTGATTACTCCCCTGCTTGATACTGGTTCCTGACTTCGGCTCTGCTCCTGACTTTGGCTTGCTTATGATTTGGTACCTCGCTGTCCGCCCATTAATGACCCCGGCTATTCCTATGACACTGCTCCTGTCTCCCATGCCTGCTTCCTACCTTGCTCTGGTGCACACCTGGTGATCTACCATACCAGCTCTGCATATCACTACTGTGCCTCAATTGGAGGTTCATCAGTCTTCCAAAGTCTCCAACTGCAAGAGCTGCAAACAACACCTGCTGGCGCTCTTGTCCCCCTGGTCCCTAGACACCCTCTGTTCCTCTTCCAGTGGGGTCAGGGCTAGTGACACAAGTAAGGCCAATCTCGTCATTTCAGTCCCCCATCAGGTACATGACAGTACCAGTCAGCCAATGATGGAGTCTGAAAGGGAGGCCTCTGCAATAGGGGACATCTGTCAATCAATCTCTGCCTTGTCTTACATGGTGCAGAGGTTGCAAAAGAATCCTTGAGCACATGGAAAACCAATTACCAACCAAGTCAGATATCTCAACAGCCATGGGTCCTTCTGCAGTCTCTGACATAACTACCCAGAGAGGGCTCAGCATGATTCATGACCCCTCTAGTGATATAAAGATCTATATAGAGGAATCAGGACCTTCCACCTCCTGCTGGTGATCCCTCTAGCAATATAAAGATCTATATAGAGGAATCGGGACCTCCTTCCTCCTGCTGGTGATCCCTCAAGTGATATAAAGATCTATATAGAGGAATCAGGACCTCCTTCCTCCTGCCGGTGATCCCTCAAGTGATATAAAGATCTATATAGAGGAATCGGGACCTCCTTCCTCCTGCCGGTGACCCCTCTAGTGATATAAAGATCTATATAGAGGAATCAGGACCTTCCTCCTCCTACTGGTGACCCCTCTCGTGATATAAAGACCTATATAGAGTAATCGGGACCTCCTTCCTCCTGCTGGTGACCCCTCAAGTGATATAAAGATCTATATAGAGTAATCGGGACCTCCTTCCTCCTGCTGGTGACCCCTCTAGTGATATAAAGATCTATATAGAGGATTCGGGACCTCCTTCCTCCCGCCGGTGACCCCTCTAGTGATATAAAGATCTATATAGAGGAATCAGGACCTCCTTCCTCCTGCTGGTGACCCCTCAAGTGATATAAAGATCTATATGGAGTAATCGGGACCTCCTTCCTCCTGCTGGTGACCCCTCAAGTGATATAAAGATCTATATAGAGGAATCGGGACCTCCTTCCTCCTGCCGGTGACCCCTCAAGTGATATAAAGATCTATATAGAGGAATCAGGACCTTCTTCCTCCTGCCGGTGACCCCTCTAGTGATAGAAAGATCTATATAGAGGAATCGGGACCTCCTTCCTCCTGCCGGTGACCCCTCAAGTGATATAAAGATCTATATAGAGGAATCGGGACCTCCTTCCTCCTGCCGGTGACCCCTCAAGTGATATAAAGATCTATATAGAGGAATCGGGACCTTCTTCCTCCTGCCGGTGACCCCTCTAGCAATATAAAGATCTATATAGAGGAATCAGGACCTCCTTCTGTGATGTTTGTGTGCAATAGAGGCATAGATGTTGTACATGACAGCCATCTTGTTAGGTTTCAGCCATGTTCCCTTCTGTCCTCCCTCATCCCTTTGTCCATGGAATGCATAGCTACAAGTTGACGGAGGTCCACAGGATCTCTTATCCTAAATAAAACACAGATAGATCAGCTCCAGGGCTGTAAACCTCTAATTAGTCTGGTTCCAAGGGGTTTGCTGGAAAACCACTTCCCTCTGCCCGGTTGTAAAACAATAACTCAGCCAGTCATGACCTGTTAGGCTATTAGGGCAGAGCGTGCCATAAAACGTACATTCCACAAGAGTCATTTTTCATACAATTTATAAACTTCAGCAGGAACTGGGCACATTAATATGAAGTATATATACAGATAGATCATTTTAATATGAGTCACACAAGACCTTACATTACTATGTTAGTGCCTACAAGAGAGAAGAAGCAGTCTCTTTCCTCCTGGCTGACAAGGGTATGCTATGTTTGGTATCTTTGTGTTACGAACAGGGGTGAACTGACAACTCATGGGGCCCCTGGGCAATAGGGGATCATGGGGCCCCTGTGTCCTTGCCCAAACTCAAAAAAGCCTATGAAAAAGGTACCAGGGGAATCTCATGGGGCCCCCTACTCACCCCGAGCCCTCGGGCAGTGCCCGAGTTTCCAAATGGTCAGTCTGCCACTGGTATAGAATATATTTCTAAATATTAATCTGCCAGTTGCTAGGATGCTACCTGTACCTATTGAAGGTTATTGACCTTAGTATAAAATTGTAAGGGATTTGGTCATAACCTTGGTTACCGCCTAACACCCATCCCCAAACTGGATGATTGGTCATTTGTTCTCAGGAGACACCCCTTTAATATGGTAGAAAAAGACTGACAGCCTGGAGAAGACAGCTCTCATTTAACATCAATCAGAAAACATCTAACAGACTTGAGAGCCAAGGCAATCTTTTTGTTCGGACAATTGGACTCTGCTCAAACCAAGGATATTGCAAGTATTCTGCCTTCTGAACTCCTTTCTTTTATTTCTCTGTTGTTTTATTGCTCTCTTTATATCTTTGTTACATCTTTATTTGTAAATATTTTTAATGCACCATTTTGACCTTTTTAGTAATAAATCCTATTTTCTGAAAAGTGTTGAACTGTCTCTAAAGCTTTTAATGCAAATTAAAGAATCTCTGACCCTGGAAGAGTGCTCCTGTATGTGGTAATCCTCTGAATATCCCTGTCCCTGGAAGAGTGTTCCTGTATATAATAATCCTCTGAATATCCCTGTCCCTGGAAGAGTGTTCCTGTATGTAATAATCCTCTGATATCCCTGTCTGAGGTGACAGTGTGTATTACAGACACTTATACTAATATCATAGTGTTACTGCTAAGATTTGTGAGTTTCCTCCTTCTCTGTAAAAAGGTGGTGGTGGCAGTGTGAAGGGTTAATTGCGTAATTAACCAGTAACAATCACTCTCAGGCTGCTGGCACATAGATTGTAGTCCCACAAGCTGGAAAATCTTTGTTCAGGGCGCAACTGAGAGTGGCATTGTTACGCAAGTGGCAGATTGGCTGGTCCTTCGGTCACGAGTTGGTGAGAAGGGCTGAGGTCGGATGCCGCATTCTGTCATACCTTCCTCCCGCTGGTGACCCCTCTAGTGATGCATCCTAGAATTCTATTCGCTTTCCCCACTGCCCGGCCATGCTGTTTGTTCATTTTGCAATCTTCTGAAATAAGTACCCAAAATCCTTTTCTTCTGAAGTGCTGGACAACACTGTACCTCCAATGTTGTACTTTCTCAAGGGATTCTTTTTTCCTGGGTGCATTATTTTAGATTTGAAATATTGAACTGCAATTTCCACTTTTTTACCAATCTTCCTGCAATGCTAAATCCTGTTCCATGTTACAGACACCTCCAAGGATATCCTCCCTATTACACACCTTTGTGTCACCGGCAAAGAGACATCCCCTTACCCAACAACCCTTTAGTTCTATCACTTGCATATAGATTACATAGAACAGGACCCAGTACAGAGCCTTGGGGTACACCACTAGTGACTGCTCTCTGTTCCGTGTGAACCCCATTTACAACCACACTCTGGTATCTCTCCTTTAGCCAACTGCACATCCACTGAACCACCCAAGGGCTAAGTCCTAGCTTGTCCAACTTCTGTATTAGATCGTTATGTGGAACTGTATCACATGCCTTGCTGGAATCAAGATATTCTATGTCCACAGCACCACCCTGGTCCAAATCATTGGTAATATAGTCAAAAAGTCCAATCAGTCGAGTCTGCCATGGTCTGCCCCCAGTAAAGCCATGCTGCTTTGGATCCAGCAAGTTGTGTGTTTCTAGATGATCAATGATCCTTCCTTTCAGGAGTGATTCCATTAACTTGACTACCACCGATGTTAGACTCACTGGCCTGTAATTGCCGGCTTCTACCTTGCTGCCCTTCTTGGATGGAACACACTGTGCACTCCATTACATGAACAACATTGGGAGTTCTGTAATCATCATCTGAACAGGATACACAGGAGTATGAGCCAATCATAGATCAGCAGGTGCCTACAGGTTACCAGTCCAAAGGGATACGAGCCGATTGTAGATCAGCAGGTGCCTACAGGTTACCACCCCACAGGGATATGAGCCAATCATAGATCAGCAGGTGCCTACAGGTTATCACCCCACAGGGATATGAGCCGATTGTAGATCAGCAGGTGCCTACAGGTTACCACCCCACAGGGATATGAGCCAATCATAGATCACCAGGTTGTCAGAACTGTTCTGGGCTCACAGAATGAAACAGGAAGGCTGAACTTATCATCTCTACATGGACATGCTGGAAGCCATTTTGTTCTGTATATTCTATTTCATGGTTTCTGGTTTATTGATAAACTCCCATGGCTTTAAGTACCATCTCTATGCTGATGACACACAAATCTATCTTTCTCCTCCTCACCTCACCCCTTCAGTCTCCTCCTCACCCCACCCCTTCAGTCTCCTCCTCACCTCACCCCCTCAGTCTCCTCCTCACCTCACCCCTTCAGTCTCCTCCTCACCTCACCCCTTCAGTCTCCTCCTCACCTCACCCCTTCAGTCTCCTCCTCACCTCACCCCCTCAGTCTCCTCCTCACCTCACCCCTTCAGTCTCCTCCTCACCCCACCCCTTCAGTCTCCTCCTCACCTCACCCCCTCAGTCTCCTCCTCACCTCACCCCTTCAGTCTCCTCTCGCATTACTAACCTACTAAGTGACATATCGGCATGGATGTCACTCCACTTCCTCAAACTCAATCTTTCCAAAACTGAGCTCCCGTGCCCCCTCTACTAACTTCTCCATCAAGACCAATAATACAACCATCAGTCCCTCCCCTCATGCCAGGGTACGAGGTGTAATCCTAGACTAACCAACTGTCCTTTCACCCCCAAATCCAATCGCTGTCCTAATCTTGTAGACTTCACCTCCGCAACATCTCCAAGAGATGCCTGTTCTTAACCTCGGAAACCACTAAGCAACTTATTCACTCCCTTGTTATCTCTCGCCTTGACTATTGTAACTCCCTCCTCATTGGCCAACCTCATCGTAGGCTATCCCCTCTTCAGTCTATCATGAATGCTGCTGCCAGACTCATCCACCTTACTAACTGTTCTGTATCTGCCAATCCCTCTCTGCCAATCCCTCCACTGGCCTCTACTCAGTGTCCTCCACCCCTCTCTGCCAATCCCTCCACCAGCCTCTACTCAGTGTCCTCCACCCCTCTCTGCCAATCTCTCCACCGGCCCCCACTCAGTGTTCTCCATCCCTCTCTACCAATCCCTCCACTGGCCTCCAATCAGTGTCCTCCACCCCTCTCTGCCAATCCCTCCACTGGCCTCCATGCAGTGTCCTCCACCCCTCACTGACAATCCTTCCACTGACCTCCACTCAGTGTTCTCCACTCCTCTCTGCCAATCCCTCCACTCAGTGTCCTCCACCCCTCTCTGACAAGACCTCCACTGGCCTCCACTCAGTGTCCTCCACCCCTCTCTGCCAATCCCTCCACTGGTCTCAATTCAGTGTCCTCCACCCCTCTCTGCCAATCCCTCCACTGGCTTCCCATTGCTCAACAGATACAATTAAAAACATTAACAATAACATATAAAGCCATTTATAACTCCGCCCCAAATTACATCACCGATCTTATCTCTAAATATCACCCAAACCGTACTCTCCACTCCGCATATGACCTCCTGCTCTCTAGCTCCCTTTTCTTCTCCTCCCATGCTCATCTGCAGGACTTCTCCAGAGCTTTCCCCATCTTCAAACTCTCTACCACAATTTATCAGACTATCGCCTACTCTGCTCACTTTTAGGTGATCTCTGAAAACCGATCTCTTTAGGGAAGCCTATCCTGCCCTCAGCTAATAATGGAATCTTCTACTCCTCCTTCCAGACCTTGTCATGTTCCAGAAGACCCAAATCCTTCCCAATCCTATACTGCCCCCTTCAGGTCATTGAACTCTTTATATAGAGAAATGACACCTAGTCTGAGGTCACTTTTAGGTGAAGATAAGCTTTGCCCGCCTAGGTTTATGTGGGGGATAAAAGTAAGAGACGGACAGAGAGGAGACCACATCACCAAAGAGACCTCACAAGACAGGAGACAAGGGACAACAGACGGACACAGACACCCCCTGAAGTGAGCGCACTGAAAGCTGACATCACTGACACCATACACTCCATATTGGGAACTAGAACTTTCATTTTCCTCAGATAACTTGTACTCCCCTTATATCTCCAGATACATTGTTTAGTCCGATAACGGTTCTGGTGAGCACAGGAGGGGATGTGACGTCATTTTACCTGCAGTATAAATTATTATCATTTCCCTCCTCTGGGGAAGATTTATTTTACATATCCCTGAAGCTGATACTGGCTTCTAGTCAATGGTTTATCCGGATGTATACAGTATATATATGACAAGGTAGACTACTTCATGTAACATTACATCTTCATCTCAGATTGTAAGCAGATTGGATTGGCCTGTGTATGGGATTCCAGATCAAGTCATGGCAAGGTACACGTTGAGCGTTGAATATCTGGGTGTAGAGAGATCACGGGGGGGATTTGTATATCTGTTGTCACATGTTGCTGAGTTACTGATTTCTTACACAACATTTCCAGACAGTTGGATGTAATTCATTAATATTTGGAAGTAATTGCTGGCTTGTATTTCTCCCCATTATTGTGGATTAGATCATTGTACTGTTATCTTGTATTGTTTATTATTTATCATCACCTATTAGATTTCATCCCCATTTTGTACTGATTTATATTATTAATAAATATATATTTTTGCACATTATTGTGTTTTATTTCGTCTTCCAATTATCACAAATACAGAACTGGGATGTCGGTTACTTTGTGAGAATTAGTAGGGAATCTCCTTCATTCCAGATCCCGCCTGTTTCCATGAATTGTATACGGATTATTTCCTCACAGATAAAGTTCTGACATATTTCGGAGATCCCACCAAGATTTGCCTACATTTGAAACAGATAGAAAATATAATGGTGCAAGTATAGATATTTTATAGTCATTTTCTTGGCTCTGAAAGCGCTGTTGTCAGTTACAGATACAGAAAATGTGTGATGTGAGAAGTGTTCCTAGTAGATGGAGCCATTCTGGTGCCGAATCTGAAGCTATTCTGAGTCAGAGAGATGTCAGAGAATTGGTGACATTTCAGGGGATGTCTTTTGTGAAAGATAAGTTGGACATTAAGCAGGATATGAATGATTGGGTAACTGAAATGTGGAGTAGGATTCCAGGGTATACAAATGATATCTGCTCTGATGATTCACGTGTTGCTGGCTATCTGTATATAATAGCTGAGGATAAAACAAAGAAAGAAAAAGAAACACGGCTGCATAAATCTCGGCCAGAACTTCTTGATGTCATTTTTGAATTGGCAGAACAATTAAAGCAAATTGGATATCAGGCCAGAGGCTGAGAACGTTAAACACTTACAGAGAAAACTCCATGAGATAGAAACTCAATCTACAAACATTTCTGCTGAGATGGAACAATTGTCAGATAAAATGTTCAATTTTAAGAAAAATTATTTGCAAAATAAAGAATTGATCACTTCTTTAACCACTTCCAGTCCGGACACTTTCCCCCCTTCCTGTCCAGGCCAGTTTTCAGCTTTCAGCACTGTTACACTTTGAATGACAATTGCGCGGTCATGCAACACTGTACCCATATGAATTTTTTAGCATTTTTTTGAGACAGATAAAGCTTTATTTTGGTGGTATTTATTCACTGCTGGGTTTTTTTTTTTTTTGCTATATAAATTAAAAAGTCCCAAAATTTTGAAAAAAGTTTTTTTCTTATACAATTTTGCAAATAAATAATATTTCATCATAAATCTTGGCCAAAATGTATTCCGTTATCTTTTTAGTAGAAAAAGCCCAAATTAGTGTATAACCAAAAATTATAATTTTTAAAAAAATGTTTTTTAGATTATTATTTATGTTTTTTTAACATACTGTCACCCTAGCAGTACAGTGTCACCATGGTGACACTGTACTACTTGTGGGGGGTGATGAAGATTTTTTTTTTACACTGATTATTTTACACCCATAAAGGCTGTAAAAGCAATAATTTCTCATTCACTCTGGCTGCATTCTTGCAGCCATTGATAAATACTGTGTAAGCTGTGATTGGTCACAGGTTGTCACATGGTACAAGGCTGTTGTGAATAGCCCTGTACTATGTGACCTCTGTGATCATTCACAGATTTCACACATAGTAAGCAATGATGTCAGAAGTGACATCTTGCTTACTACTCTGCATGTGATCACTGATTGGCCAATCAGTGATCACATGATTGGGACCTCACACAGAGGTCCCGTACGACGATCGGTGTTCCACTGTGTCTGGAGGACACAGAGGGCACCGGATCGCATTGCTGTGCACTCCCAGGGAGCGTGCACAAGCAGGGGGCGGGGAGGCTGTTTATAAACAGCCACCTGCCCCTACACTGCCTGTTCTGTCTCTCCAATCTAAGCATTGATAGTGTGATCTCTGTAACTTACAGTTGTGATGAGATAGTGATAACTTCAACCTCAGTTGGATACCACAGTCAGTGACTCAATCGATAAGACATCTTGTAGATCTTGTGAAGTTTATTCCATAAACTGAGAGAATCTTACAACAATGAACATTCAATAGGTCAAAAGATCATAATGTTTCCTGCTCCATGACATGAGGCTAGAGCTGCAATGTATTCCTGGGAAAGGGGGAGGGCTATCTATACAACATTAACTAAACCAAAGGAAAGGGAGGAGCAGAGACAAGATACAGAAAACACTTAAAGGCATATGACAGTCATGTGAAACATGACACTGCCACCATCTGGCTGTTTATATACAACGGCCGGATGGGAGGTGGTTAAGAGTCTAGATCAGATCTCTGAGGAGTTGTCTGACTGTAAAGGGATAAAATCAACTTTAGAAATGAGAATGTGAAAAGCTGAGCATTGCGAATACCCATCTCCAGCATGAGGTAGATGTCCAAAACCGCACATATCAGCAATTGGTACCGGAGACACAGGAGCTAAAAGCCAGCAGTACAAGGGTTACACCTTCTACTTGGCAGACTACAAATGTCATTGAACCCTTTAGCAGCTCACACCCAGACCATTCTATGAGGCCTAAAATTGTAATCCCATTAAAATCAGAGGCTTCAGAATCTGAGAGTAACTACAGTGACCCCCCAGATGAGGATGAAATGCCTTCCAGTACGGAACATTATCTTCCTAAATTAAGACCCATCCCACTTAATAAACACCCCAAAAGTGAGAGAAAATCCCAGAGGCCTGTGTATGATACCACCAAAGTGATACCATTCCTAACAGAAACTGTGGGCCTCTTTACTAAGAAAGGATCCCTTCTATAATTGATCACACAGAAACCTACGAGGAGGCGATGATGACCCTAATGCAGGCCATACATGGTTTGAATTCCGAATGATTTTTCATTTGAAAATCAAAAACATCATTTGCTCAGTAATCCAATGGTGCCATCAATGCTTTCAAAAATTGGCCGACCAAGTCATAAAGTTCACCCCATATATCAGGTGAAACTTCCTGTTCCTTCCAGGTCATGGCTCATGCGCATTTTCTTTTCAGAAAAACGATCTGACAATTTGACCATAATTGAGTCAAAAATCGGTAGTTTTTCACAAATTTTCCAACATGCCCATTCACCGAAAAGGAGAGGAACCACAAAAGTCGGCCAGTGCCATTGACCCACTAACAGAGTGAAAATCAGCCAATTATACTTAGGTCCGATTTTCGGAGGAAAAATTGGTCGAATTTCAACCCATGTATAGTGATCATAAGAAAGAATCACCTTCTATAGCTGATCATACAGAAACCTATGAGGAGGCAATGATGACCCTAATGCAGGCCAAACATGGGTCGAATTGTGAACGATTTTTCATCCGAAAATCGAAAACGTTGTTTGCTCGGTAATCCAATGGTGCCATCAATGATTTCAAAAATCAGCCGACCAAGTCATAACGTTCACCCCATATAACAGCCAAAACTTCTGTTCCTTCCAGGTCACAGCTTATGTGCATATTCATTTCAGAAAAACAATCATATGATTTGAACATCGTTGAGTCGAAAATTGGTAGTTTTTCATGAATTTTCCAACATGCCCGATCACCAAAAAGGGGAGGAACCAAGAAAATTGGCTGGTGCCATTGACCCAATAACAGAGCACAAATCAGCCAATTATTCTTAGGTCCAATCTTCGATTGAAAAATCGGTCGAATTTCGATCCATGTATGGCCGGCATAAGTTTGAATTCTGACAAACAGAAAACTGAATTTGTCCCATGGGTGTCTCAGCCAAAGCACAGGAATTTCTTGACTTGCCTCAGAGACACGGGTGTAATAAGATGGTCTGAAGTGGTATCAGAAATAAAAGCAGAATTTGGTCCCTACCGCTCAGCTACTGCTGATAAAAGAGACATTTTGACTTTAACCATTTGCCGCCCGGCCAATGGCCGTTTGGCGGCTTGAAAGTTGTTTCTCCACTCCGGGTGTACGCCATTTGGCGTGCTCCCGCACATGCGCCGTTTGCGCTAATGCAGAGCGGCGCAGCGGCTCGATCTGTCACCGGGCGTGTACCTCGGACACGGCCGATGACAGATCCGAGTACCGGCTCCGTTGCAGGTACCATGTGACCTGCTGTGACCAATCACAGCAGGTCACATGACAGTTGTATACAATGGATGGCTTCATTCATGATGCCATCCATTGTATACTAGTGCCTAGCTGTGAATGGTCACAGCTAATCACATGCACATGTCATGTGATTAGCTGTGACCAAATCACAGCTAAGCACAAAAAAAAAAAAGCTGAATGAATCCATTTCATTCAGGTAAATGCTTGCTTATAGCAAAGTATTTCTTTGCTATAAGCAAATTGTGTAAAAAAAAAAAAAAATACTGATCACTTCCCCAAAGTAGTACAATGTTACTATGGTAACATTGTACTACTTTGGTCATAGTAAAATATGAACAAAAAAAATGTTAAAAAAAATAAAAAAAAGTAATAAAAAATTAAAAATAATAAAAAAAAATAAAAAAATAAAAAAAAAATATATATATATTTTTTTCATACTGTCACCAGTCAGTGTCCCTGATCACCGCCATGCCAGTTATATGATGACGCTGTACTGCACTGGTGACAGTATGTAAAAAAAAAATAGTGAAAATAATTTTTTTAATTTTTTCATTTTCCGAAAAATTATGACAAAAAAAATACAACTTCAAAAAACTCGCCATGCCTCTTATGAAGTACGTCGGACTGTCTACTCTGCAAAAAGGGGTCATTTGGGGGATATCTGTACTGTCCTGACATTTGGGGGATATCTGTACTGTTCTGACATTTGGGGGATATCTGTACCGTCCTGACATTTGGGGGATATCTGTACTGTCCTGACATTTGGGGGATATCTGTACTGTCCTGACATTCTTAGACCTCAAGAAATTAGATTGGCTGTCAGTACTTCAGGATTGATCAATAATCAGATCTATACCATAGTTTGTGAACTCTATAACTTTCCTACAAACTAAATAATACATCCTAATTTGGGTTATTTTCACCAAAGACATGGAGCAGAATACATCTCGGCCTAAATTTATGAAGAACAATTATTTATTTGTAAATTTTTATAACGGAAACAAAGAAAAACGTGTATTTTTTTCAACATTTTTGGCCTTTTTTTGTTAATTTAGCAAAAAATAAAAATCCCAGCGGTGATTAAATACCACCAAAAGAAAGCTCTAGTTGTATGAAGAAAATTATAAAATTTTAGTTTCGGTACAATGTTGTATGACCGCGCAATTGTCATTCAAAGTGTGAGAGCGCTGAAACGTGAAAAATGGCCTGGGCAGGAAGGTGTAAAATTGCACGGTATTGAAATGGTTAAAATGTCGGCCAAATCAAAGTCCCCGAGAGTTTTTGTCCGTTCTCAAGAATGCCTACAGCCTGGCTGAAAAAGATCCTGATTATGACAGCCCTGAATGTGTCCAATTGTTTTATGATGCTTTCCCAAATAAAAAAGAAATGATTTTGGCCCGAGATTACAATCCCAGAAAACTCTGGATTGGCTACTGACAGAGAGGACCGCCCTCTACGCTGGATTACAGCATGGGGAGGAGTCTCAGGGCAGGAGATTTACAAAGCCCACAGAAAACATAGCTGAGACTCAGATTAAAAAGGATCCCAGAAAGTTTGAATCCCCAAAAAGGAGTTATGCTGAAGTTGTTGAAGCTCCAGACCTCTCAGTCAGAAGACCCCCGTCACTGACAACTCAGACAAAAAGCATCAATTTACTAAGAGACAGGAGAAGTCAGGGAGGTTATTACCGGAATTACAGGTGCAACCAGAAAAAGGTCCAATCTGGTTCTGAAACAGAAAGTTCTGTCAGATCCCAGACATCCAATTCCAAAATTCCAAACCCAAAATTCCATTGGAAAAGTAGAAGTAATCTATATGAAGCCTGGAGCAGATGCAGGTCAGTTCAGTGTATTAGCAGAACAAATGGGGAAATAACCAATTTCTTCACTGCTAACACTAAGAATCCTTTTTTCGGGAATCCCAATCCTGCAGAAAATCGTCCTCAGTAGGAAGCAGGAATGAACAGGTTAAAGCATCAAACAATGATAATGCCTGTAATGTCCCGATAAACAAGAGAGCACAAATGAAGCCAAGTGTCTGTATGTCTGAGAAGGATTGAACCTGTCCTATGCCAAAAGGTAAGGGGGGGCAGAATGTTTGTGTTTCTGTATTACAGCCCACAGAATCCTCCACAATGAAAACGTGACAAGCCGTCCAAGGAGCTTCCATGTGAAGAAGAAGGGGGGGTCAGCGGATGAGACAAAGCATAAAGACACCTTCACTTCTCCCCCAAGGTACCTCTGCCCATTACAGGACATTGACAAAAGGTATTCCATTGAAGTGGAATGACATCATCATTTACCAAAGATCATGGCTTTATTAGACACGGGGAGCCAAGCAACTATTAGAACTCAGAAAGATTTCCAACAAATCCAAGACTTCTCTTCAGGGAAATATAAAGGTGAAAAGTTTCCCAGCAAAACCTGTGAGTGTATCCGGTACAGCCATGAAGGTATCAGGTACGGCTTGGCTACATTTCATGGTGGGAAATAAAAGAATCTGCCATCCCACACTGCTAGTTGGTTTGCCCTATGACCCCTAATTATTGCTATAGATCTCCTTCAGAGATGAAACCCTGTCATTGATTTTATCAGTGAGGTTATATGGTCACAGGTCAATGTGCCAATTAATTATGAGCACTCCCAATCCTATCACAATCCGTGTAACTGCCACGTGATGGAGGAAAGACCGGACTCTATTGAGGTCCATTTCAGGAACAGCCAAATTCCAGATGTTTCCTTCTTACAGGCAACACCTACCTCCACCTTATGTGGACAGGAGGAGAACACCATATGTGTGTCCCCTGAAAGAGTCAGAGATGTCTGCCTGGAAGGGGACGTTCTATTCACCTCCATAGAGAAGATACTGACTCTACTGGGTTCAGTAATCATACACAATTCCTGGCAAGGATTGGAAAGGTGAATGAGGATGTGTTCTTTCCCTTCAAAGTCAATGACCTGGGAAGAACTAAAAAGGCTAAACTGGCTTTACGCCGGGAAATAGTTACATTAGTAGAGATCTACTAAAACAAATGTCTAATCCTAAAGTAGTCAGGTATCCCGACCCTCAGGATAACTGGATCCATGATCTGGATAATGACTCCAAAAGTCATAATATTATTGCCAAATGCATGTTATCCATTTCAGTTGGGGGTAAAACGGCCAATCATTTATTCCTGGTAATCAATGAGCCCCGGTATCAGATTTACATTGGCAACGATGTAGTGCATTGCTTTGCCATACACACGGATCTGATAAATTCCACATTGTGGACCAGATTAAAACACTATAATTGGTTTGGCTTTAGATTCCTATTCTTGCACCTTTGGGGTTCATAATACAAGTATTTGCCTTATTCCTGAACAATTCCTTACCGAGGAACAGATATCTGAGCAAACATTTCATTCTTCTCCTGAAGGATTGTTCACCATTCGCTCAATGTCTGCTTTCCATGCTGAGATAGGTACTTGTAAGGTGGAGGAATCCTCTCTTATATTTAATCCTCCTCTTAATGAACAAAGGAATATCATGACCTCACTGACAGGCTTGAGGAAGACGATGAAAATGTAAATATCCTTCACTGATGGATGATCTAATGACCCAGAGCACCAACGGCTAAATGAAGTCCTTATGGGATTCCAGGATATGTTTGTAAAGATTCTTATGACTGGTGTTACAGACATTCACATAGCCGGGATCCAGACTGATCCTGATGTACCTCCCGTCTATATCAAGCAATATGGACTTCCTCTAGCGTGTTACGATTCGTTGTCAGAAATCATAAGGAACCTTACAGAGAGGTATGATAAGACCGGTGCACAGTTCTTATAATAATCCTGTCTTAGGGATCCTTAAACCAAATGGTCAATGGTGTCTGTGTGCCGACTTCACACAGCTCAACAAATGTGTATATATGTCCGGCTGACCCCTCCCATATATTGACCAATGCTTGGTACAGATGCAGGGAGCCAAGATCTTTACTGCGCTGGATTGTGCCCAAGGTTATTGGACAGTCAGGATAAGTCCTGGAGACCAATGCAGACTGGCCTTCACCTTGGATAAAGAACAATATACCTGGACCCGTATGCCTTTAGGTTACATAAACTCAGGCCATGAATTTGCTGGTTCTTACATAAGGCCATGCCTGATGCTGCAGAGAGAGGAAATGTAACATATGTGGATGATATTTTATTGAAAAGTACTTCTGTTGAAAAGCATATCCAAAACATGAGACGGGCTAAATCAGCTGAGAGAGGCAGGTGTTACAATGTCATTACAGAAAGCCCAATGGTGCCGTACCAAAGTCACCTTCCTTGGACATGAAGTGACCTCTGAAGGCCTAAATCCACAAAAGAAGAAAGTGGAGGCCGTGATGAAGTGTAAAACACCCCCCAACATCAGTGACGTGAGATCATTTGTGGGTGTGATGAATTACTCACGTACGTTTATTGATGACTAGGCAGAAATCAGGAAACCTTTATTGACATTACTAAAGAAGAATATACCATGGACATGGGGGGGGCTCAGGAGCGAGCCATGAATGAGCTGACAAGGAAACTCACCCAAGCCCCGTGCCTGGCTTATCCAGAAGGAGGAAAACCCTTCTATCTGGGAACTGGATTCACAAACCTCAGTATCAATGCTGTACTGGATCAAATACAAGACAATCTGAACCAATCATTGCCTATGCCAGTAATTCCCTGTCACCTGTACACATCAAATCCAATGACTGTGAGAAAGCATTACTAGCCCCAGTCTGGGCCCTTCAAAACTGTAAAAGTTACATTCAGGGTGAGGAAATAATAATATAACTGAACATCAACCTCTGCAATATTTACAAAGTGACAAATCCGAGATGGTAATTTATCACCCAGCAGAATCCCTGCCTGGACATCATCCTCACAAGGATGGCCATTACAAGTCCCATATAAAGGAAATAAAGAGTTGTATCCCGAGGTCCGGCCAACTCCAGGATTGTTCAGCTCCTTCTCATACAGAAGAGCCATTAGATGACTTCTTAGAAGAACAATGATCTTCCCCTTACAAGGCCGATGACGAGGACTACTGTCCATTACTGCCATGTGTATATATTGATGGCTGTGCTGATCACACCCCCATAGACCAGGAAAGACAATGAGTAGCCGGCATTGGAATCACCCGGACAGGACAATTCCCAAATGTATCAGTAGGGGGCAGTATTGGTGCCAAGAGCAGCCAAGTGCTGGAATTCCCAGCTGTATACAGAACTGTTCACATTGCTACAGACCATAATATCAAGGAGTTTGTTGTCGTCACGGATTCCATCTGTGTGTGGAACAGTTTTGTGGAAGATCTGCCGACTTGGAAAAGAAACAACATGTTCCGATGTAATCAATAGAGTATAGGTGAGCGCACAAAACACACAAATGAGCTGCTGGCATAAAAGGACAGAACCCCGAAATCCTCTGCTAAATGGTCAATAGGTATGCAGCGCTAATACAAAGGATCTGGTGAAAACAATGAATAACTGGAGAAAATCCAGTGACAAGAAATATGGTGAATGGATTAAAACCAAAATAAGCACAAATAAATCCATAAATATTCCACTAAAATGTATAAGTGTAAACATAAATAAATAAAGTTCATAAAGTGCAAAAACGTGCTGATGAATCCATATTCCAGCAAACTCGTGACTGGATGAGAATCGAGATGGTGATCGTTATAACACTTCAAGTATAATAGTGATTCTGGTGACTGGGAAGCAGGAATATTGGAAATAACTCCAGTGCAGGGGTGGACTGACCATTTGGAAACTCGGGTACTGCTCGAGGGCCCGGGGTCAGTAGGGGGCCCCATGAGATGCCCCTGGTACCTTTTTCATAGGCTTTTTTGAGTTTGGGCAAGGATACAGGGGCCCCATGATCCCCTATTGCCCGGGGGCCCCATGAGTTATCAGTCCGCCCCTGCTCCAGTGCTTGTGACTTCAGATGGTGATAGATTGGTATGTTCTTGCTCTTACCGCATGTAACAATACCCTCCAAACAGGACCCTGGTGGTCATCATGGATGTGGTCAGGGGCAGAAGGGGGCTCCACTGGCACACACACAGCAGGGGGCACACTCCAGACATCACTAACGGACCAATCCATTACAGGGAGTGGGGGAGGAACTGCTCCTTAATATCCAATCCAGCCAAGGTACACGGATACTGTCAGATGTTACTCTTCCACCTTCCACGGCTCAGTAATCAGCCACCACACATGGATATTATAGTGTAGGAACTCTGGAATAGATATGGGCAAAGAATCCAAATATTGATGCCGAAAAAATCAAACTTACATATGCAGTGATAAAGATGGCCGCCAGACCAACATGCGGCCTCGGCGACATGACGTCAGCATGGCAAGGCTCCTCCCTTATGCGTTTCATGCAACAACACGTTATCGAAGGGATAGCCTTGCTGCTGACGATGTCCGCTATTTAGAGCTCCCGCGCGCATGCGTGACGCGGGCGCCATTTTGTGGAATTCTGGCAAAGGAAGCCGGACAAAACTGAACCGCTTAGGGAAAACCACTCAGCCCACCAGGGAATGCAATACAAAGGAATGAATAATAAATGCTGAACAATAGGATGATAAATAAAGGACACAAATAAGAGCGGCTAAAGAAATAAATGACTATACATAACGGCCGCCATTTTATTGAAGGATAACAATATTAATTATAGGGATAATACAGGAGACGCTCTCCATTTTGTTGTAGACCCCTAAAATGATATGGAAGAATGAATGTATATATAAAATAATGAATAATAATACTCTGCCAATTATAGGGAGTGTGCCAACTGGGATTATAATATACAATGTATACACAACAACATGATGTCATCAAACTAGATATAGCGTATTGCCATTCACCTGGAGGACTACAAATGCCATAATGTCATAACAACAAAACTATTGGATTACAGAGCCATTATAATATTAAACATGTCTGATAAAAAATACTTTATTATTACAAATATAAAAGATGAAGAGTGTATAGAAAAGACAATTAACAAAATGTAATACAGGCAGTCCCCGGGTTACGTACAAGATAGGGACTGTAGGTTTGTTCATAAGTCGAATTTGTTCATAAGTTGAATCAGGCACTTTTATAAGCACTAACTACTAACCAAACGACAGGATATTAGATTACGTTTTTGTAATAAGGTTACAGAAAGCAGTAAAACCTCAAGAGGCTCTAAACTGGTGTTTTGCATAAGAACTGCAGCTTGGACACATGTTTGCCTTAACATATTTAACTTTTATGTGCATGTAAATGTTTAAACATCAAATTCAACATTCAAATATTATACTGTAAACTCTTGTACAGTGTAGAGTACAACTTTAAACTATCTTGGCAGAGGATGGCATGTTGGAGAGGATTGGGCAGCAACAGTGTCTCCGACATCCAAATGTAATGCAGAGCTTGATTTTGCTGCTGGGGTCAATTTTGTAAAGTAGGCATCAAGGGAGGTTTGTACAGAGCTTTTCTTTTTCTCTTCATAAATAGTCTTATAGCATTTCAGACCTTCAGTAACTGCACGATAAACTTTTGCAAACCTCTCTGTATCAGGATCTTGCTCCTCTAAATTTGCCATTCCTGCTTCAATGAGATCAAAAGCATTAGCTAACGCTTTTGTAGAAAACTTTTTGGTTTGTGGAGTTTCTAGCCCCTGAGTTTCTTCTCTAAATTCTATCTGCTCATCTAGTTCCATAAGGTCTTCATTGGTTAGTTCTTTGCCATGGGAGTCGAGTAACACTATGACATCATTTTCAGTGATGTCTAAATGCAGTTGATTGCCAATCGCAACCACAGTTTGCCTGGTTTCTGCAATTTCATCACTGCGTTGCTTGGTAATAATTGTAGCATTGGTTGGGATGTAGCATTTTACATGCTCCATTATTCTACTCTTATCTTTTAAAATTGTTGAAATTGTTGACGGAGCATAACCATATGCTTTGCAAATGGATGATGATTTTTCACCACTCTCTGATCTCTTTATTATTTCTACTTTATCTTCCAAGGAGATTGTTTTTCTTTTCTTTGCTGTGCCAGCACTTGCATCAGCTTTTTGCTTTGGAGGCATTATTGCAGGGTAAAAATACACTGTACTGTAATGTACTGTATGAGAGAACTCTGCTCTCCTTTACACAGCACACGCTGCCCCCTCCCCCCTGCACAGACGGAGGATCACTTCAGTGAGCAGCCTGACAGCCTCTCCTTTCCTCTCCCCGGAGGTGCAGACAGACAGTCTTAAATCACTTTGGAGATAGTGGGCAGACACTGCTAGCCCCACAAGTAACGAGCAATGGATGTCTCTGTCTCTTATGTCTCTCTGATGTCTCTTATCAGCTAGTCTCTTATCAGCTTGCTGCACAAGAATGCTGACAGCTTGACTTCCGGTCCCGAGGGAAGTGTACGTAAGTATGAGTATTACGTAAGCCGAATGTACTTAACTCGGGGACTGCCTGTATTCAGAGCCAATTAAAACATAAAATATTAAATTCCAAACATATGGAAATAGTAAATAAAAATATGGAAATAGTAAAACCATCATCTTTATTCAGGGCTCTAGGGCAGGACTCCATTGTTATTCTTCTCCTGATATCAATGGCCAACCCGGTCCCACACTTCATCCATGTCTTTGGGGGCCTCTGATCTTCTTATCAACTGTTCCTTCCATGATGAAGATCAGCCATGGAGTATATCTGAGGTGTATATCAGGGGGTGCTTCTTCCCCACATGAGAGCTGGGATGTCCAGCAACATTCATCTAGAAGACATTTCCCGCACTCAAGGCACTAATACACCTCCAGGGTTGTGTGGGACCCCTGATGTACAGGAAGACAGGACTTCAGTGAGAAACATTTCCCTCACTCAGGACAGGAAAGTGGCTTCTCCCCTGTGTGAGATCTCTGATGTCTGGAAAGATGGGACTTCTGTGAAAAACATTTCCCGCACTCAGGACAGGAATATGGCTTCTCCCCGTGTGAGATCTCTTATGTCTATAAAGATTGGACTTCAATGAAAAGCATTTCCTGCACTCAGGACAGGAATACGGCTTCTCCCCCCTATAAGATCTCTGATGTCTGTAAAGATTGAACTTCACTGAAAAACATTTCCCGCACACAGGACAAAAATATGGCTTCTCTCCTGTGTGAGATCTATGATGTATGTAAAGATGGGACTTCACTGAAAAATATTTCCAGCACTAGGAACAAGAGTACGGCTTCTCCCCCGTGTGAGATCTCTGATGTTTATGAAGATAGGACTTCTGCGAAAAGCATTTCCCGCACTCAGAACAGGAATACGACTTCTCCCCCGTGTGAGATCTCTGATGTTTATGAAGATAGGACTTCAATGAAAAGCATTTCCTGCACTCAGGACAGGAATACGGCTTCTCCTCTGTGTGAGATCTCTGATGTGTGTAAAGATTGAACTTCACTGAAAAACATTTCCCGCACTCAGGACAGGAATGTGGCTTCTCCCCTGTGTGAGATCTCTGATGCCTGGAAAGATGGGACTTATCTGAAAAACATTTCCCACACTCAGAACAGGAATACGACTTCTCCCCCGTGTGAGATCTCTGATGTTTATGAAGAATGGACTTCTCTGAAAAGCATTTCCCACACTCAGGACAGGAATACGACTTCTCCCTCGTATGAGATCTCTGATGTTTATGAAGATAGGACTTCAATGAAAAGCATTTCCTGCACTCAGGACAGGAATACGGCTTCTCCTCTGTGTGAGATCTCTGATGTGTGTAAAGATTGAACTTCACTGAAAAACATTTCCCGCACTCAGGACAGGAATATGGCTTCTCCCCCGAGTGAGACCTTTGATGTGTGTAAAGACCGGACTTCTGTGAAAAACATTTCCCACACTCAGGACAGGAATACGGCTTCTCCCCTGTGTGAGATCTCTGATGTCTGTAAAGACTGGACTTCTGTGAAAAACATTTCCCGCACTCAGAACAGGAATACAATTTCTCCCCTGTGTGCGATCTTTTATGCACATTAAGATTGTATGTAGAACAGAACCTCTTTCCGCACTCAGTACAGAAGAACCTCTTCCCTGTTGGAAGGCTGGCCCGGTCCCGCACAGTCTGAGATTCCTCAGGATACGAGGAATCCGATGGTCCATCTACACTGGGTGGTGCCGGATGGACATTGGAGGGAGCCGGGTTTTCTCCTGGAATATACTGTGTGATGTCCTCATCTTCTACTTTCCAGTCTGGAGACAAAGTGAGACAATCCTCGGAGGTTTTCCTCATCTCCCGGCCATGGACTAAAATACAAAAGACAAAGAGGATTACTAGACAGGAGCTGATTGGTTCCCCCAAACCGGGACTCCGCCCAAATCAGGCAGCTTGGTCTCTGAGGAGCTTACAATTCCACCCTCAAGGGAACTAGGAAATGGCTCCTCTGATCTCCTACCAGGTCATTTCTTTATTCATGGACCTTAGTCAGAGAGTGAGGAAACAACCAGAACTGTCTTTTATAGGAGGGACAGTGATGAGGGGATTATAGGACGAGGGTCCCCACCCCCTCTATCACTCATCGCCATCTTCCCAACACAAGAAGTACTGCACTTCCTTATTTAATCCATGATTTAGTCATGAAGAACAGCGGGGCTGAGCCCCACCAGAGGTCAGAGAGTGAGGATGGGGGGAGAACAACCAAGATGAAGACTGGACTGATCCTGAAGACCACCATCATTGGGGTATTGACTCCTCCCTCATTATCACTTTCTGTTTAAGGGTCCAAAGTTGGAGGATGTTATCACATTATTATCACCATGTAAAAGTCTGTGCTCCAATCACATCATCCGATATAAAATGTCCAGCTGGGAGGAAATGGGTGTAACAAAAGAGAATCCATATTATGTGTATATATAGCAGTGGGGGGAGGGGGAGAGCAGAAGTCAGGAGTATGTAATGTACAACATAGAGTATATAGTGCAGGGGTCAGGAGTATGTAATGTACAACATAGAGTATATAGTGCAGGGGTCAGGAGTATGTAATGTAAAACAGAGTATATAGTGCAGGGGTCAGGAGTATGTAATGTACAACATGGAGTATATAGTGCAGGGGTCAGGAGTATGTAATGTACAACAGAGTATATAGTGCAGGGGTCAGGAGTATGTAATGTACAACATAGAGTATATAGTGCAGGGGTCAGGAGTATGTAATGTATAACATAGAGTATATAGTGCAGGGGTCAGGAGTATGTAATGTACAACAGAGTATATAGTGCATGGGTCAGGAGTATGTAATGTACAACATAGAGTATATAGTGCAGGGGTCAGGAGTATGTAATATACAACATAGAGTATATAGTGCAGGGGTCAGGAGTATGTAATATACAACATAGAGTATATAGTGCAGGGGTCAGGAGTATGTAATGTACAACAGAGTATATAGTGCAGGGGTCAGGCGTATGTAATGTACAACATAGAGTATATAGTGCAGGGGTCAGGAGTATGTAATGTACAACATAGAGTATATAGTGCAGGGGTCAGGAGTATGTAAAGTACAACATAGAGTATATAGTGCAGGGGTCAGGACTCATAATATTAGTATTCAGTAATCAGTGGAAGCTTAAATGTTTACTGTAGACAAGTTGCAGAGATCCCACACCGCTGCCTCCCATCTCCTGAGACTGCACTCAGTGACTTGGGTCTGAGACTATACAGACATATCCCTCCACCCGGCACAGCCAGCAGACCACAGAGCAAGGAACCCTGGGAGAATTGTTCTGTCAGAGATCCTGTTAGCCCCAGGATAAGGGGTAGAAGACCCAATATACATGTCCCAGGTCAATCAACACCTATTGTGAACATCAACATTTTGCTGCCAGCTGAACCCCAGAACCCCCATAAATCCAGTCTAGAGACATAAATTGTGTCTGCAGCACAGAGAAGGAAGATTATCCGAGAGAAATCCAGGAATACAGGACGGGGAACACAGCTCAGGAAAGTGACCAGGGGATTACAGGCTGATATCACCCAGTCCCCGCCCTACTCTGGACCAATCAGTGAGCAGTATGGGTGGAGGAATGGATTTAGTGTTCATGACCCACCTGTGCTGATCTCTGTAGGAGTGTCCTCCTCTATAAATGTCCCCGTTATTCCATCCTCCTCCATAGACTGCTGATCATCCCTCACATACGCCTCTTCTTCTTCTGCTTTCACCTCAAATTCTATATCGATTGGATCTCCACTCTAAATCAAGGAAATGAGAGAAAATATCATCTGAAAAATGTAAGATTTATGATTGTGACATCACACACAAAATCCATTGTCTCCAAAAGTCCATGTTCTAGATGTTCCATCCCACCAACCTTGCAATGATGAGGGATGGTGTGACCTTCCTGTGTGGAATCCTGGGAATACAGAGGACGAGGACATCTCTCTGGTGGGTTCCTGTAGCTGGATGACTCCACCATGGTGTCCTGGTACAGATCTTTGTGTTCTTTCAGAAGCTCTGACTCCTCCATCACCCCATCCTCATCCTCCTCCTCTTTTATCTCTTCTTTAACCTGAACTTTAGGATCTCTCAGGTTTCCACTCTGAATATATAATAAAAATGCCATCAATGGTAACAATGCAGATAATGTACAGATCCTAATGATACTATCAGTGATTGTTCCTCATCTACCTGATGATGGTGAGGGATGGTGTGACCTTCCTGTGTGGAATCCCGGGAATACAGAGGATGGGGACATCTCTCTGGTGGGTTCCCATGACTGGATCCATCTGTAGGAAACACACACACTGACTGAATCCATTGTTTCTATGTGTTTATCAGATGATGGGGGATCTAGGTGGATCCTCCGTACTGCTCTCTCCTTTACAATAAAGTCTCCTCTTACCCGGTGATGTGAGGGGCGGCTGATTGTCCATCATGACGTCCTTGTAGAGATCCTTGTGTCCTTCTAAATACTCCCACTCCTCCATGGAGAAATAGACAGTGACACCCTGACACCTTATAGGAACCTGACACACACAATGATACAGTCACCATCCAGACACATCCCTTGTCTGTTACTGGAGAATGTCCCAGAATTCCCGGCACCGCTCACCTCTCCTGTCAGCAACTCCATCATCTTCTTGGTGACTTCTAGAATCTTCTGCATGTTGTGTCTCTCAGGGTTTAGGGAGTCACATGGAGGCACTGTGATGGTCATATGATCACCTGACTTCAGAAGAGGAAATCTCTGAGGAACCAATAGGAATATCATGTTAGACTCCCAGAATCCTCCTCACCTCTCCAGTCAGGTCTGTGTTTTATTAACAGAGATAAGAGTGATGTCATGTGACCTCCCAGAATCCTCCTCACCTCTCCGGTCAGGTCCGTGTATTATAGAGATGAGAGTGATGTCATGTGACCCCCCAGAATCCTCCTCACCTCTCCGGTCAGCAGGTAGATGATCTCCAGGGTGAGGTTTAGTATCTTCTCAGTCATGTGACTCCGGTCCTCCTCCATCCTCATTGGTGCCATCATGTGATCTATACAGGTCTCCTTGTAGACGGATAACTTTGGGAAATGAAAGTAAGAATGATTTGGATGGTATTGGTCACACAATAATAGGATGTGGATGTGAGGGGGGAATAGGAGGGTTGCTGGACATTGAAGGACTACTCCCCCCATGGGAAGACATTTTGTTTGGACTGTTTAGTGTTTACTACAATTTTGAGGTCCGGGGACCCTTTTCTCTGTTGGGTTTGTTTGGTCTCTGAACTGGTTTTGATGAGTTTTAGATCTGCAGACAAGGAATGATAAATACGATCCTTCATATGACTTGTTTGCTCTGAGGAAGTGCTGTGAGGTCAATGTCGGCTCATCATGATGTCCAGGACAGGGAACGTGATGACTTTTCCTGGCTAATCAGGATAATTCTGTCTCTTCCCTCCAATGACAGCCTAGTGTGGGTAGAAGGAGGACAGGAGGGGGAGGGGTTTGGTTACCAAGTATACTGTAGTATCCAGGACATTGTACAGAGTGGTGGTGGGTTCCTGGGGCTCTGAATTCCAGCACCGGGCACTGCCAGAGCCTGTGTCATGGGAAGGTATTGGACTGTCTCCTGAAGATGTTCAGCACTGACCCCTGACTACCTTTTAGTCGATAATACACCAACAGACCTCCTCTAAGAACAAGTGCCCACCAAGGGGGGAAAGATTGTCCTTCTTCATTCCACTTGGTATCTTGGAAAATAATATATGACCAGTGAGATGGTAAGAAGGTGAAGGTTGTCTTCCTTTCCTGGTAGGAGTTCTGTAAGGAGGTCTGGAAAGTAAGTGCAGGTAAGAGGACAACCAGAGACCAAGAGCCCCCCTCCCTACCTCAGAGTCCCCCTGAGCCTAACAACCTTTTCTTTCCTCAGAGCCCTGCTCCCCGCCAACCCTAATCACCCAGATTCCTTCAGCTACTCTACCCCCTAAAAGTCTTTGAACTCCACTACTCTCTGAGGGGCCCCAAAGTTTACCATCCTCAGTAACACCTGAGAGACCCCTCAGCTCCTCTACTTCCATCAAAATTTTCCTCCCTCTGACACCAATGATGGAACATATTCTTCATGGCCGGCTGGGGAATGTTTTCTTCCTCCTGAGCAGCAATGTAAGGGGCTCTATGCTCCATACTCCTGACCCCGGCACTCCATCATTGTGTTGGCTGCATAGTGTAATGATTGCCCATTGGCTGCCTGTGTAGTGTCATCATTGTCCTTTGTAGGCCATGTATGGTCAGGATGGTCCTTGTCTTGTCTATTTATTGTCAGTGCTGTTTGTTTAGAGGACCATATTACTAGAATTTATCTCCACAATGAGGAGAATGTTCCGGCCCCGGAAGTGGGGGAATGTTCTGCCCCTGAAGGGGTTAATCTGGGTTCCCACACTATATACGTGTGTATCATCATCTGCTGGAGATAAAAGACGTCACAGTGACTATGGAGGAAGAGGACGGACATGACTATGGAGGAAGAGGACGGACATGACTATGGAGGAAGAGGACGGACGTGACTATGGAGGAAGAGGACGGACGTGACTATGGAGGAAGAGGACGGACGTGACTATGGAGGAAGAGGACGGACGTGACTATGGAGGAAGAGGACGGACGTGGCTATGGAGGAAGAGGACGGACGTGACTATGGAGGAAGAGGACGGACTGGACTATGGAGGAAGAGGACAGAAATGACCATGGAGGAAGAGGATGGACGTGACTATGGAGGAAGAGGACGGACGTGACTATGGAGGAAGAGGACGGACGTGACTGTGGAGGAAGAGGATGGACGTGACTATGGAGGAAGAGGATGGACATGATAGGGGATTACTGGGTGTAAATAGAACATAACATCTTATTACCTCCTCTGCTGCTACTTCCACCGTCTCCTCACCACTTCATATGGTATGGAACTTTATTCCAGATGACTTCCTGTCTGTGCCTGACATCACTTCCTGTGTGTACCTGACATCACTTCCTGTCTGTGTTCTACAATAATTCCTTTCTGGATAGAAGTGAGATCACCACCTTGTGGAGTTCAGAGGAACTGCAGCCCTGAGAAACATTAAAATATCCGTTTCTGTGGTTTCCATGAAAGATGAAAAATAACTAAAAAAAAACTGAGAAAAAATAAATCTATCTCTTATGCAACCAACTATTTATTTTCCAATATTTTTATTGAAATGTTTGAAGTTACAGAAAATGTAACAGACAAGTGTCATGTTATAAAATAAGGTATGAAATCTCCCCAACAAACAGGCGGATGAATCAACAACAGACATCCCGCAGGGAAGCAGGAAATGTGTGCAATAATGACTGGAGACGTCACATAGAACATTCCCAGCATTAAGTCCACCTTGTACAGGGGAAGCAATAATAGGAGACATATGGATCACACAGAGCATTCATCATACACACCACACATAGTGCACAACACATACAACATGGAACTACACTAGCACCAGAACATGGGAAATAAAAGAGACAGCAGAAAGGAAGAAAAGAGGGTAACAGTAATGAGAGGAGAGGAGGAGGAGAGGGGAGGAAGAGGAGAGAGGAGGGGAGGAGGAGGAGAGGGGATGAGGAGGAGAGAGGAGGGGAGGAGGAGGAGAGGGGAGGAAGAGGAGAGAGGAGGGGAGGGGAGGAGAGGAGAGGAGAGGGGAGGGAAGGAGAAGAGAGGAGAGGAGGGAAGGAGAAGAGAGGAGAGCCAAATCAGGAAGTACTAGGGCACGGAGATATATGGACTCCACGGATCCCACGTTTTATCACACATGTTGGTATTATGATGTAAAACACAGGTGAGTCTGTCGTTAATCAGGATCCAATCTCATTTGTTGTGAACATATTGAAGCGGAATAATTGATCTCTTCTAATATTCAGCAATAGTGATTCTCGCTGCTAACAGCATAGAAGTAAGATGCTTAACCCCTCGCCTACCGGTCACATATTCCCCCTTCCTGACCAGGACAATTTTCAGCTTTCAGAGCTGTCGCACTTTGAATGACAATTGTGCGGTCATGCAACATTGTACCCATATGACATTTTTAGCATTTTTTTTCACACAAATAGAACTTTCTTTTGGTCGTATTTACTCGCCGCTGGGGGGGTTTATTTTTTGAGCTCTAAACAAAAAAAGAGCAAAAATGTGAAAAAAGTTTTCTTTGTTTCTATTATAAAATTTTGCAAAGAGGTAATTTTTATCCTTCACTAATGTGCGTTGATGAGGCTGCACTGATAGGAAGCACTGATGGGCACTGATATGTGGCACTGATGATACTGCACTGATATGCAACAATGTTGGGCACTGATAGATGGCACTGATGGGTGGCACTGACTGGCAGCACTGCTGGCCACTGACTGATGACACTTCTGAGAGGCACTGGTGGGTGGCAATGGTGGGCACAGGTGGGTGGCACTGCTGGGCACTGAACATCAGTGCCCTTATGATCAGTGCCAATCCCTCCTCTGACAATTTAGTTATCCGCAGTACCTTCCTCACACTGTGACAGCACGAGGAAAGTGCAGCCAATAACTAACAACTGCATTTCCCGGTGATCTGCTGTGTCATTGGACATGGCTGATCACGTGCTAAAAGGCCGCTGTGATTGGCCTTTTACCACATCATGTGATCAGCTGTGTCCATAGAACACAGCAATCATGGAGATCGCAGAGTGCGTGCTCCGGGGGCGAGTGGGAGGACATCATATGATGCCCTCCCAGAACCGGCCCACTGAAGTAAAGCCGTCATTCGGCTATCTGCGATCAGCAAGTGGTTAAGGGTCTTTTTTGGTACTGTAAGTGGAAATTTATGGAAGAGGGCCGTTTCCGGGGCCCTACCAACATTAACCCCCATCACCCTGTACATAAGGTTAGACATGCGGATCCAAAATCTAGTAACTATCAGACATTGCCACCAAACGTGGAACATAGAACCCATCTGGCAGCAACACTGAAAGCATATTGGTGAGGCAGAAGGATGGTCCTCGCCGTCCGAGTTGGGACCCGGTACCATCGCAATAGTTTTATAGTTTGCTTCAATTCAGGTAGTATTGATGGAATCTTTAGATAATTCCAGGGCTATGTTTTGCCAATCAGATAGATCATAACTAACATTCAGGTCCCGTTCCCATTGATCCATATAGGGGAGTTACAGTTTGGATCAGCAAGAAGGATGTACACCACACAAATACGGCCTCTAGAGAGATTTGTATGCTGACAGGAAAGTTCAAAACTGGTAAGAATGGGCGCTCCATCTAGTAAAACAATTTTCGAGTGGATAAAAGTGGCAATTTGATTATATCTGAACATTTATATATAATATCTTCTATCTGAAAATGAATTGTGAATATAGCAAGCGCTCAGAAAAACCAGCTGCTGGAACACTTCAAGGGATCACTAGACCTCATAACAGAGACATTATACATATATATAGTGCAGCGCTGAAATATGATAAAATTAGTATAAATTCATAGAGTCTTTCTTGTGACAATAAAACCAAATATGTGCAGGTCTTCTCCTCAATAGGTGACTGGAAAATAGCAAGATTGCACACTCACCGACCGCACATTTTAAATGCGCCTGTGTATGATATAATCCAAAAGACCAGCCAGGTATGCAGCTCCAGAGACCACACGGATCCTCCCTCTCCAACACTGACATCCGCTTTGGGTGTAGCAATATCTCCAGATCCAGAGGCCCTTTTGCCTCAGATAGATAGACAGGGCCGATTTGGGGCCTGGTGGCACCTATGGAAGGCCTGTAATCTGCCAGCAACCTATGACAAAATGGAAAACCGCAGGAGTGTGAGGAGACCTCAAAGTGGCACATGGCAGAGTGGGAGCAATGGGAGGCGGTACAGGGACCCAGGTCACACTGTGGGACCAGCATCAGCGTGAACAGGCGGTACGGGGGCCCATGGCCGATTTGACCTCGTTCATCCCATAGTCCTGCCGACTCACGAATAGCGTGGCCTCCTCAAAGGGCCTGAGCAAGCGCAGGTGTCACGCATGAGCTGACAATGGCTGACATCTAAGTTACACAGGGAGTACCTTTATCCGCTTTTAACATCAGGAAATCTGTGATGGCCTTTAGCTGTTCGTAAAGGCGGTCTAACATATGTAGGGTTGAATTACACCTTGTTGCAACGTCACAGCATGAGGAGTCGGTACGGGGGCCCATGGCAGATTACGTGCCTGGCAGCAGCAATGGGAGGCCCGTAATCTGCCAGCACCCTATGTCAAAAAATTGAACACACCAGCAGTGTGAGGAGACCTCAAAGTGGCACATGGCAGAGTGGAAGCAATGGGAGGCCGTACAGGGACCCAGGTCACACTGTGGGACCAGCAGCAGCGTGACCAGGCGGTACGGGGGCCCATGGCCGATATGGGGCCTGGCGGCACCTATGGAAGGCCGCTAATCTGCCAGCAACCTATGACAAAATGGAAAACCGCAGGAAAACCGCAGGAGTGTGAGGAGACCTCAAAGTGGCACATGGCAGAGTGGAAGCAATGGGAGGCCGTACAGGGACCCAGGTCACACTGTGGGCCCAGCAGCAGCGTGACCAGGCGGTACGGGGGCCCATGGCCGATTTGGGGCCTGGCGGCACCTATGGGAGGCCCGTAATCTGCCAGCACCCTATGACAAAATGGAACCCTGGGCTGGGGCAGGCAGAACCGCCGTATCTTTATCACGTTTTTCCCAGGCCACCGAATGGCGACGCTGCATATGCTGACGCAACGCTGTAGTCCCAACATGGGCCCCCTGGCCACGCTTGACTTTCTGGCCACATAGTCGACATACGGCTACGTTTACTTCCTCGGGCGGCTTGACGAAAAATTGCCACACCGCAGAGTAGGAAACTTTGCCTCCGCTACTCCTCACTGGCTGACTGCTACTTCCTCCGTGCACACCGGCACCACTACTGGCCGTGGTGGTAGGCTGCAGTGGAGCTGGTGCTCTACTCCGTGGCCGTTTGCCTCCACTGACACTGCTGCGACCCTGCTGCCTCCTGGCAGCAGCAATGGGAGGCCGTACAGGGACCCATGAGACACTCTGGACCTGGCAGCAGCATGAAGAGGCGGTACAGGGGCCCATGGCAGATTATGGGCCTGGCAGCAGCAATGGGAGGCCCGTAATCTGCCAGCACCCTATGTCAAAAAATTCCACACAACAGCAGTGTGAAGAGACCTGAATGTGGCACATGGCAGAGTGTGGAAACAGCAGCAATGGGAGGCCGTACAGGGACCCATGAGAGACTCTGGACTTGGCAGCAGCATGAGGAGGCGGTATATAGGGGCCCATGGCAGATTAGGGGCCTGGCAGCAGCTATGGGAGGCCCGTAATCTGCCAGCACCCTATGTCAAAAAATTCAACACACCAGCACTGTGAGGAGACCTGAAAGTGGCACATGGCAGAGTGTGGCGATGGAGACAGCAGCAATGGGAGGCCGTACAGGGACCCATGAGAGACTCTGGACCTAGCAGCAGCATGAGGAGGCGGTATATAGGGGCCTATGGCAGATTAGGGGCCTGGCAGCAGCTATAGGAGGCCCGTTATCTGCCAGCACCCTATGTCAAAAAATTCAACACAACAGCAGTGTGTGAGGAGACCTGAAAGTGGCACATGGCAGAGTGTGGAGATGGAGACAGCAGCAATGGGAGGCCGTACAGGGACCCATGAGAGACTCTGGACCTGGCAGCAGCATGAGGAGGCGGTATATAGGGGCCCATGGCAGATTAGGGGCCTGGCAGCAGCTATAGGAGGCCCGTAATCTGCCAGCACCCTATGTCAAAAAATTCAACACACCAGCAGTGTGAGGAGACCTGAAAGTGGCACATGGCAGAGTGTGGCGATGGAGACAGCAGCAATGGGAGGCCGTACAGGGACCCATGAGAGACTCTGGACCTGGCAGCAGCATGAGGAGGCGGTATATAGGGGCCTATGGCAGATTAGGGGCCTGGCAGCAGCTATAGGAGGCCCGTAATCTGCCAGCACCCTATGTCAAAAAATTCAACACACCAGCAGTGTGAAGAGACCTGAATGTGGCACATGGCAGAGTGTGGCGATGGAGACAGCAGCAATGGGAGGCCGTACAGGGACCCATGAGAGACTCTGGACCTAGCAGCAGCATGAGGAGGCGGTATATAGGGGCCTATGGCAGATTAGGGGCCTGGCAGCAGCTATAGGAGGCCCGTAATCTGTCAGCACCCTATGTCAAAAAATTCAACACAACAGCAGTGTGTGAGGAGACCTGAAAGTGGCACATGGCAGAGTGTGGCGATGGAGACAGCAGCAATGGGAGGCCGTACAGGGACCCATGAGAGACTCTGGACCTGGCAGCAGCATGAGGAGGCGGTATATAGGGGCCCATGGCAGATTAGGGGCCTGGCAGCAGCTATGGGAGGCCCGTAATCTGCCAGCACCCTATGTCAAAAAATTCAACACACCAGCAGTGTGAGGAGACCTGAAAGTGGCACATGGCAGAGTGTGGCAATGGAGACAGCAGCAATGGGAGGCCGTACAGGGACCCATGAGAGACTCTGGACCTGGCAGCAGCATGAGAAGGTGGTATATAGGGGCCTATGGCAGATTAGGGGCCTGGCAGCAGCTATAGGAGGCCCGTAATCTGCCAGCACCCTATGTCAAAAAATTCAACACACCAGCAGTGTGAGGAGACCTGAAAGTGGCACATGTTTGAGGCATGATTCATGGCGGATTTAGTCAGTTGTGTCAGGAACTGGTGGTTTGAAATCCAGACTAATCCACGCCTGATTCATTTTCACAAACGTGAGTCTCTCCACACTTTGGGTGGACAGTCGTGTCCTCCGCGGAGTTACAATACCTCCTGCCGCACTAAACACGCGCTCCAATGCCACGCTACTGGCCGGGCATGACAGCCTTTCAAGGGCAAATTCAGCTAGTTGGGGCCAAAGGTCAAGTTTCGTTGCCCAGTAGTCAAGGGGATTGTCTACCTCGGTTGGCAGGGTGCTGTCCAAGTAGGCCCAAGCCTGTTGTTTGAGCTCCTGCTCCAGGTCCACCTGATGCTGCTGCTGCTGCGGCTGGTTAGTAGTTTCCTCACTGCGCTGGTGAAGAAAGCTACTCATCATCGACTGCAGACTGAGGCAGCCACTGCTGGTGGAGCTGCCACTGCTCCTACCACCCCACCCCTCCCCTGCTGCCATGGCAGCGGAACGCGAGCGCACAGGGCCCACAGTGTCTGAGGATGGACGTTGGCGCACAAAGGCAGAGACCAACTGACTACATAGGTGGTTTTTATAGTACGTAATTTTGGCCTCCCTCTCAGCAGGTGTGAAAAAGGCCACCATTTTGGACCGGTAGCGAGGGTCCAACAAGGTGGACAGCCAAAAGTCATCCCTCTGTCTGATGGTTATTATTCGGCTGTCGCTACGCAAGCAACCGAGCATGCTATGGGCCATTTGTGCCAAGGAATGCGAGGGACTCCCTGCCTCCATCTCCACAGCATACTGCCACGGTGCGTCTGGGTCCTCTGTCTCCTCCTCCTCCTCCTCTACCAGATGCTCATGCTCCTCCACTCCTGTCCGCTGAGTGGAAAAACCACCCATTTCACTCAATAATTCCTGAGCACAAATGTCCTCCTCTACCTCCTCCTCTTCTTCCTGTCCTGCCCCCACAGGGGTCATGTGGCGTTGAGATCTGTGCGCCACGTCTACCGCACCCTGACCAGCCATTGTTAACAGCATTTGTTCCAGGACGTGCAACAGAGGAATGACGTCGTTCATCCCATAGTCCTGCCGACTCACGAATAGCGTGGCCTCCTCAAAGGGCCTGAGCAAGCGGCAGGTGTCACGCATGAGCTGCCAATGGCTGACATCTAAGTTACACAGGGGAGTACCTTTATCCGCTTGTAACATCAGGAAATCGGTGATGGCCTTTCGCTGCTCGTAAAGGCGGTCTAACATGTGTAGGGTTGAATTCCACCTTGTTGCAACGTCGCAGATCAGGCGATGCTGTGGAATTCCGTTCTGCCGCTGCAGCTCAATGAGGGTGTTCTTTGCGGTGTAGGAATGGCTGAAATGCATGCACAGTTTACGTGACATTTTAAGGATGTCTTGCAGTGGGATGGTGGATTTTAGGAACCGCTTGACAACCAGATTGAACACGTGAGCCATGCATGGCGCATGGCACAACCTTCCTTGACGCAGAGCAGACACCATGTTCTTTCCGTTGTCGGTCAACATGGTTCCGATTTTCAGTTTGCGCGGAGACAGCCATCTGTCGATTTCTCTGTTCATTACACTCAGAAGTTCCTCCCCTGTGTGACTACGTTCGCCAAGGCATACCAGGTGCAGCACAGCGTGACACCGTTGCGCCCTGCACATGTGATATGCCGGTCGGGTAATGGGACTTGGCACGGGGGTGGCGGCTGAGGACACGGCGGAAAAAGAGGTGGTAGAGGCGGACATGTTTGCTGGACCAAGGACGTGCAAACGTGGAGGCAAAAGCGTCGTGACCTGTCCAAGTTGCTGGTGCGGCTGTGCCGGCACCACGTTCACCCAGTGGGCCGTAAATGACATATACTGTCCCTGACCGTAGTTACAGCTCCACGCGTCGGCGCTGCCGTGCACTTTGGCAGAGACTGACATGCTCAAAGACTGGCCCACCATCTCTTCTACATGTGAATGCAGGGCTGGCACTGCCTTTATGGCGAAGAAATGACGGCTTGGCACTCTCCACCGCGGCGCGGCACAAGCCATCATTTCTCGGAAAGGTGCTGAGTCCACCAGTTGGAAAGGGAGGGACTGCAGCACCAGCAACTTGGACAGGAGGACGTTCAGCTTTTGCACCGTCGGGTGCGTGCTCGCAAACTGTTGTCTCTTGGAAACGGATTCCAAGAAAGACTGTTGACGGAATCCGAGAAGAGGAGTAGCAGGAGAAGGAGCATCTGAACGAGCGGAAGATGCCAACGAGCGACAACTCCCCTCAGCAGAGGTGTTGGAGCCTTGACTGGCTGATAGAGGGTGATTGACGACGTCGGGTGACGGAGCAAGTAACGGAGCGGGTGATGGAGCGGGGGCTGGGGCAGGCAGAACCGCCGTATCTTTATCACGGTTTTCCCAGGCCACCGAATGGTGACGCTGCATATGCTGACGCAACGCTGTAGTCCCAACATGGGCCCCCTGGCCACGCTTGCATTTCTGGCCACATAGTCGACATACGGCTACGTTTACTTCCTCGGGCGGCTTGACGAAAAATTGCCACACCACCGAGTAGGAAACTTTGCCCCCGCTACTCCTCACTGGCTGACTGCTACTTCCTCCATGCGCACCGGCACCACTACTGGCCGTGGTGGTAGGCTGCAGTGGAGCTGGTGCTCTACTCCGTGGACGTTTGGCTCCACTGACACTGATGCGACCCTGCTGCCTCCTGGGCAACCCACCGACTGTTTCGCTCGCTGCCAAGCTGGCACCCTCTTCTCCTGATGATGCGGAAGAAATTGCCTGATGACGACGAGGCAGCCAAGTGCGATCAACCTCCTCATCAGTACTTCTTCGCCTGGCTGCTGAAAAGGCCGATGTCTCCCCCCGTTCCTGACCGCCCTCTGTTAGCTCTTCCTCACTGTACAGTGGGGCTGAGCCCACAGCATGCAATACTTCGCTTGGTGAGGGAACAGCAAAGGACAGGGGCAGGTAGAGGACACGTGATTTCAGTGGGCTTGCTCCCGGGCCATGCCAACTAACGGTTGTGTCTGACGTACCCACCGACCGTTGGCTGTAGGTGTCAGAGGTGACCTGGGAAGAGGAAGACGACCGAGCCAACCAATCAATGACGGCAGGGTTGTCGGTGGAGACACGACCGCTGGATGACACCGGAAGCACTGGCCTCTGGCTGCGAATAGTGCTGCCTCGACCCCTTCCTCTGCTGCCACGTCTGCTCGCTCCTAAAACATTGCCTCCTCTGCCACTCCTCTGCATGTTGTCTGACATACTCTTTAATTAAACGATTATGTGTCCCTGAGTAACAATTCTGTGTCCCTGAGTAACAATTCTGTGTCTGTCCGAGTAACAATTCTGTGGCCCTAAGTAACAGTTCTGTGGCCCTCAGTAACAATTCTGTGTCTGTGCGAGTAACAATTCTGTGTCTGTGCGAGTAACAATTCTGTGGCCCTAAGTAACAGTTCTGTGGCCTTCAGTAACAATTCTGTGTCCCTGATTAACGTTTCTGTGGCCCCAAGTAACAGTTCTGTGGCCCTCAGTAACAATTCTGTGTCTGTGCGAGTAACAATTCTGTGTCTGTGCGAGTAACAATTCTGTGGCCCTAAGTAACAGTTCTGTGGCCCTCAGTAACAGTTCTGTGTCCCTGAGTAACAATTCTGTGTCTGTGCGAGTAACAATTCTGTGGCCCTAAGTAACAGTTCTGTGGCCCTCAGTAACAATTCTGTGTCCCTGATTAACGTTTCTGTGGCCCCAAGTAACGGTTCTGTGGCCCTCAGTAACAATTCTGTGTCCCTGATTAACGTTTCTGTGGCCCCAAGTAACGGTTCTGTGGCCCTCAGTAACAATTCTGTGTCCCTGATTAACGTTTATGTGGCCCTAAGTAACGGTTCTGTGGCCCTCAGTAACAATTCTGTGTCTGTGCGAGTAACAATTCTGTGGCCCTAAGTAACAGTTCTGTGGCCCTCAGTAACAATTCTGTGTCTGTGCGAGTAACAATTCTGTGTCTGTGCGAGTAACAATTCTGTGGCCCTAAGTAACAGTTCTGTGGCCCTCAGTAACAATTCTGTGTCTGTGCGAGTAACAATTCTGTGTCTGTGCGAGTAACAATTCTGTGGCCCTAAGTAACAGTTCTGTGGCCCTCAGTAACAATTCTGTGTCCCTGATTAACGTTTCTGTGGCCCCAAGTAACAGTTCTGTGGCCCTCAGTAACAATTCTGTGTCTGTGCGAGTAACAATTCTGTGTCTGTGCGAGTAACAATTCTGTGGCCCTAAGTAACAGTTCTGTGGCCCTCAGTAACAGTTCTGTGTCCCTGAGTAACAATTCTGTGTCTGTGCGAGTAACAATTCTGTGGCCCTAAGTAACAGTTCTGTGGCCCTCAGTAACAATTCTGTGTCCCTGATTAACGTTTCTGTGGCCCCAAGTAACGGTTCTGTGGCCCTCAGTAACAATTCTGTGTCCCTGATTAACGTTTCTGTGGCCCCAAGTAACGGTTCTGTGGCCCTCAGTAACAATTCTGTGTCCCTGATTAACGTTTATGTGGCCCTAAGTAACGGTTCTGTGGCCCTCAGTAACAATTCTGTGTCTGTGCGAGTAACAATTCTGTGGCCCTAAGTAACAGTTCTGTGGCCCTCAGTAACAATTCTGTGTCTGTGCGAGTAACAATTCTGTGTCTGTGCGAGTAACAATTCTGTGGCCCTAAGTAACAGTTCTGTGGCCCTCAGTAACAATTCTGTGTCTGTGCGAGTAACAATTCTGTGTCTGTGCGAGTAACAATTCTGTGGCCCTAAGTAACAGTTCTGTGGCCCTCAGTAACAATTCTGTGGCCCTAAGTAACGGTTCTGTGGCCCTCAGTAACAATTCTGTGTCCCTGTGTAACAATTCTGTGTCTGTGCGAGTAACAATTCTGTGTCTGTGCGAGTAACAATTCTGTGGCCCTAAGTAACGGTTCTGTGGCCCTCAGTAACAGTTCTGTGTCCCTGTGTAACAATTCTGTGTCTGTGCGAGTAACAATTCTGTGGCCCTAAGTAACAGTTCTGTGGCCCTCAGTAACAATTCTGTGTCTGTGCGAGTAACAATTCTGTGTCTGTGCGAGTAACAATTCTGTGGCCCTAAGTAACAGTTCTGTGGCCCTCAGTAACAATTCTGTGTCCCTGAGTAACAATTCTGTGTCTGTGCGAGTAACAATTCTGTGGCCCTAAGTAACAGTTCTGTGGCCCTCAGTAACAATTCTGTGTCTGTGCGAGTAACAATTCTGTGTCTGTGCGAGTAACAATTCTGTGGCCCTAAGTAACAGTTTTGTGGCCCTCAGTAACAATTCTGTGGCCCTAAGTAACGGTTCTGTGGCCCTCAGTAACAATTCTGTGTCCCTGTGTAACAATTCTGT
The DNA here is from genome assembly GCF_062004578.1 of Staurois parvus. Taxonomy (NCBI): domain Eukaryota; kingdom Metazoa; phylum Chordata; class Amphibia; order Anura; family Ranidae; genus Staurois; species Staurois parvus. The sequence goes on along the minus strand of NW_028318737.1, from coordinate 1,634,463 downwards.
GTCTGTGCGAGTAACAATTCTGTGGCCCTAAGTAACAGTTCTGTGGCCCTCAGTAACAATTCTGTGTCTGTGCGAGTAACAATTCTGTGTCTGTGCGAGTAACAATTCTGTGGCCCCAAGTAACAGTTCTGTGGCCCTGAGCAACAATTCTGTGTCCCTGAGTAACAATTCTGTGTCTGTGCGAGTAACAATTCTGTGGCCCTAAGTAACAGTTCTGTGGCCCTCAGTAACAATTCTGTGTCTGTGCGAGTAACAATTCTGTGTCTGTGCGAGTAACAATTCTGTGGCCCTAAGTAACAGTTCTGTGGCCCTCAGTAACAATTCTGTGTCTGTGCGAGTAACAATTCTGTGTCTGTGCGAGTAACAATTCTGTGGCCCTAAGTAACAGTTCTGTGGCCCTCAGTAACAATTCTGTGTCCCTGAGTAACAATTCTGTGTCTGTGCGAGTAACAATTCTGTGGCCCTAAGTAACAGTTCTGTGGCCCTCAGTAACAATTCTGTGTCTGTGCGAGTAACAATTCTGTGTCTGTGCGAGTAACAATTCTGTGGCCCTAAGTAACAGTTCTGTGGCCCTCAGTAACAATTCTGTGTCTGTCCCTGAGTAACAATTCTCTGGCACTCAGTAACAATTCTGTCTGTCCCTGAGTAACAATTCTGTGGCCCTAATAACGTTTCTGTGGCCCTAAGTAACAATTCTCTGGCACTCAGTAACAATTCTGTCTGTCCCTGAGTAACAATTCTGTGGCCCTAATAACGTTTCTGTGGCCCTAAGTAACAATTCTCTGGCACTCAGTAACAATTCTGTCTGTCCCTGAGTAACAATTCTGTGGCCCTAATAACGTTTCTGTGGCCCTAAGTAACAATTCTCTGGCACTCAGTAACAATTCTGTCTGTCCCTGAGTATGAATTCTGTGGCCCTAACTAGCGTTTCTTTGTCCCTAAGTAACGATTCTGTGGCCCTAATTAACAATTCTGTGTCCCTGAGTAATGCTTCTCTGTCCCTAAGTAACGTTTCTCTGTCCCCAAGTATCGTTTCTGTGGCCCTAACTCTGTCCCTGTCCCTAATACAGAGCGGTCTGCCTCTGTTCAATGACTGCAGGCAAATGAAGAATTCCAAAATGGCCGCTATTTATAGCTCGACCATTACACAGTGCTAGCTGGCTGGCTGCTGATTGGCTGATGCGATCACATGTCGTTGAGGAATGCATTATGGGTCAGCGCGCCTTGTCTGCGCGCCTTCCCAGACATCCCCGCTCCGTCGCCGCACATGTCAGCCGCCATTTTCGGAAAAATTTCGATTCGCGCGTCCGAATTAGGCTATTTTTCGGATTCGGCGCGAATCGAAATTTTTCCGATATTCGACTCGAATTCCACTTCGGCTACTTCGATTCGCTCATCTCTAGTCCTGACATTTGGGGGATATCTGTCCTGTCCTGACATTTGGGGGATATCTGTACTGTCCTGACATTTGGGGGATATCTGTACTGTCCTGACATTTGGGGGATATCTGTCCTGTCCTGACATTTGGGGGATATCTGTACTGTCCTGACATTTGGGGGATATCTGTACCGTCCTGACATTTGGGGGATATCTGTACCATTCTGACATTTGGGGGATATCTGTACTGTCCTGACATTTGGGGGATATCTGTACTGTCCTGACATTTGGGGGATATCTGTCCTGTCCTGACATTTGGGGGATATCTGTACTGTCCTGACATTTGGGGGATATCTGTACTGTCCTGACATTTGGGGGATATCTGTACTGTCCTGACATTTGGGGGATATCTGTCCTGTCCTGACATTTGGGGGATATCTGTACTGTTCTGACATTCTTGGACCTCAAGAAATTAGATTGGCTGTCAGTACTTCAGGATTGATCAATATTCAGATCTATACCATAGTTTGTGAACTCTATAACTTTCCTACAAACTAAAAAATACATCCTAATTTGGGTTATTTTCACCAAAGACATGTAGCAGAATACATCTCGGCCTAAATTTATGAAGAACAATTATTTATTTGTAAACTTTTATAACAGAAACAAAGAAAAATGTGTTTTTTTTCAAAATTTTTGGTCTTTTTTTGTTAATTTAGCAAAAAATAAAAACCCCGGCAGTGATTAAATACCACCAAAAGAAAGCTCTAGTTGTGTGAAGAAAATGAAAAAATTTTAGTTTGGGTACAGTGTTGTATGACCGCGCAATTGTCATTCAAAGTGTGAGAGCGCTGAAACCTGAAAAATGGCCTGGGCAGGAAGGGGGAAAATTGCCCGGTATGGAAACAGTTAAGGATATCAGTTGCGTTTTTATTAGGTTTAGGAATAACACTAATATCTGCTTTATTTTCATCTAAAGGAATCACCCGTCTTCTCTCAAGGAACTGAAGTAAAGAGCCATATGGGGGAGAAGATGGTCAGAGAAGGTTTTATAGTAAACATCTGGTAAACCGTCGGGGCCCGGGGACTTATGTGATGTTAGCATTTTAATAACTTTACCAAGTTCCTCACTAGTTATAGGTCGTTCCATAAGTTCCCTGTGGGCGTGTCAAGATTCTAGGTATGACCAGAGGTGTGTGGACTGACGCAGGGAAACGCAGGCTTCAGATATGGTATAAACAATATAATTTATTAAGACTAACAATACAAAACGCAGTGCAAAACTAAACATAAACACAGTGCAAACAAACCAAACCAACCCACCCACAGATAACAATACATACAATGCAAGAGTCGTCAGGCAGGCCAGGTCAGTAGCAAACGGGCAAAATGGAGTACCAGGAACAGGCGGAAGAGTGGTCAGGGTCACAAGCTGGGTTCAGTATCTCACGGGCAGCGCAGTGCAGAGGGTCAGGCAGGCGAATGGTCGGGGTCACAAGCCAGAGGTCAAGCAGGAGAAGTCAGCAGAGGTCAGGATCGGCAACAAGTCAGACAGAAACAGGAATACAGGATACAGGGGCCCATGAAAGCACACACCAAGGCCTTGACTGTGAGTCTGGTCATTCCTTAAATACAACCCCTGCAATCAGCTTCAGGTGTTTGGCTGACTGCAGGGGTGAGTCTCTGATTGCTGAGAGCACCCGCTGGCCAGCCCTGGTACTGCAGCCCACAAGGCAGGTGAGTCCCACCATTATTGGCAAGTCCATTCCTGACAGGGCGTCGGCAAGGGAAGAGAGCTGCAAGGGTCCTACAAAATCTTGAAGCATGGAAGGCTCAACAAACTGGGGTGGACTATATAAGGTAGAATAAAACGTATTAAATTCCTGAAGGATTTCTGAGGATCCTGTGAGATGTGACCTCCAGGAAGGCTAAGCTTAGGAAGCGCCGAGTAAGTATGTTTAGGGGAAAGTTTAGAATCCAGTTTGTCTCGCCATGTGAAGAAGTTATGATTCCTTCTAGAGATGAGCGAAGAAATGAAAAATTCGATTCGACTGATTCGGCGAATTCGTGGACAATATTCGATTCGAGTCGAATAAATTCGCTGTGAATTTAACTTAAAAAAGGGTGTTTCTAGGCTTCAGAGAGACTTAATATTAGTGCAGAACACTGTACCTTTAATTTAAATGCCCTTGGAGTCTGCTGGGGAAGAGAAATAATACTGTCAGTCAGTATGACATGCAGATGAGTGCCGTCGATCTTAGAATCACCGCACACTTCACTCATTTGGGCAGTCACGGGGCCAAAACCAGAGTGTGGAGCCACAGTGTGGCGGTGGAGGCAGCAGCAATGGGAGGCCATACAGCACCCTATGACAAAAATGGAAACCACCAGCAGTGTGAGGAGACCTGAAAGTGGCACATGGCAGAGTGTGGCGATAGAGACAGCAGCAATGGGAGGCCGTACAGGGACCCATGACACACTCTGGACCTGGCAGCAGCATGAGGAGGCGGTACAGGGGCCCATGACAGATTACGGGCCTGGCAGCAGCATGAGGAGTCGGTACAGGGGCCCATGGCAGATTACGGGCCTGGCAGCAGCAATGGGAGGCCGTACAGGGACCCATGACACACTCTGGACCTGGCAGCAGCATGGGGAGGCGGTACAGGGGCCCATGACAGATTACGGGCCTGGCAGCAGCATGAGGAGTCGGTACGGGGGCCCATGACACACTCTGGACCTGGCAGCAGCATGAGGAGGCGGTACAGGGGCGCATGACAGATTACGAGCCTGGCAGCAGCAACTTGGACAGGAGGACGTTCAGCTTCTGCACCGTCGGGTGCGTGCTCGCAAACTGTTGTCTCTTGGAAACGGATTCCAAGAAAGACTGCTGACGGAATCCGTGAAGAGGAGTAGCAGGAGAAGGAGCATCTGAACGAGCGGAATATGCCAACAAGCGACAACAGTGGCCCATGACAGATTACGGGCCTGGCAGCAGCATGAGGAGTCGGTACGGGGGCCCATGGCAGATTACGGGCCTGGCAGCAGCTATGGGAGGCCCGTAATCTGCCAGCACCCTATGACAAAAAATGGAACCCACCAGCAGTGTGAGGAGACCTGAAAGTGGCACATGGCAGAGTGTGGCGATGGAGACAGCAGCAATGGGAGGCCGTACAGGGACCCATGAGAGACTCTGGACCTGGCAGCAGCATGAGGAGGCGGTATAGGGGCCCATGGCAGATTAGGGGCCTGGCAGCAGCTATGGGAGGCCCGTAATCTGCCAGCACCCTATGACAAAAAATGGAACACACCAGCAGTGTGAGGAGACCTGAAAGTGGCACATGGCAGAGTGTGGCGATGGAGGCAGCAGCAATGGGAGGCCGTACAGGGACCCATGAGAGACTCTGGACTTGGCAGCAGCATGAGGAGGCGGTATAGGGGCCCATGGCAGATTAGGGGCCTGGCAGCAGCTATGGGAGGCCCGTAATCTGCCAGCACCCTATGACAAAAAATGGAACACACCAGCAGTGTGAGGAGACCTGAAAGTGGCACATGTTTGGGGCATGATTCATGGCGGATTTAGTCAGTTGTGTCAGGAACTGGTGGTTTGAAATCCAGACTAATCCACGCCTGATTCATTTTCACAAACGTCAGTCTCTCCACACTTTGGGTGGACAGTCGTGTCCTCCGCGGAGTTGCAATACCTCCTGCCGCACTAAACACGCGCTCCGATGCCACGCTACTGGCCGGGCATGACAGCCTTTCAAGGGCAAATTCAGCTAGTTGGGGCCAAAGGTCAAGTTTCGTTGCCCAGTAGTCAAGGGGATTGTCTACCTCGGTTGGCAGGGTGCTGTCCAAGTAGGCCTAAGCCTGTTGTTTGAGGTCCTGCTCCAGGTCCACCTGATGCTGCTGCTGCTGCTGCGGCTGGTTAGTAGTTTCCTCACTGCGCTGGTGAAGAAAGCTACTCATCATCGACTGCAGACTGAGGCAGCCGCTGCTGGTGGAGCTGCCACTGCTCCTACCACCCCACCCCTCCCCTGCTGCCATGGCAGCGGAACACGAGCGCACAGGGCCCACAGTGTCTGAGGATGGACGTTGGCGCAGACAGGCAGAGACCAGCTGACTACATAGGTGTTTTTTATAGTACGTTATTTTGGCCTCCCTCTCAGCAGGTGTGAAAAAGGCCACCATTTTTGAACGGTAGCGAGGGTCCAACAAGGTGGACAGCCAAAAGTCATCCCTCTGTCTGATGGTTATTATTCGGCTGTCGCTACGCAAGCAACCGAGCATGCTATGGGCCATTTGTGCCAAGGAATGCGAGGGACTCCCTGCCTCCATCTCCACAGCATACTGCCACGGTGCGTCTAGGTCCTCTGTCTCCTCTTCCTCCTCCTCTACCAGATGCTCCTGCTCCTCCACTCCTGTCCGCTGAGTGGAAAAACCACCCATTTCACTCAATAATTCCTGAGCACCAATGTCCTCCTCTACCTCCTCCTCTTCTTCCAGTCCTGCCCCCACAGGGGCCATGTGGCGTTGAGATCTGTGCGCCACGTCTACCGCACCCTGACCAGCCATTGTTAACAGCATTTGTTCCAGGACGTGCAACAGAGGAATGACGTCGTTCATCCCATAGTCCTGCCGACTCACGAATAGCGTGGCCTCCTCAAAGGGCCTGAGCAAGCGCAGGTGTCACGCATGAGCTGCCAATGGCTGACATCTAAGTTACACAGGGAGTACCTTTATCTGCTTTTAACATCAGGAAATCTGTGATGGCCTTTTGCTGTTCGTAAAGGCGGTCTAACATATGTAGGGTTGAATTCCACCTTGTTGCAACGTCACAGCATGAGGAGTCGGTATAGGGGCCCATGGCAGATTAGGGGCCTGGCAGCAGTTATGGGAGGCCCATAATCTGCCAGCACCCTATGACAAAAAATGGAACACACCAGCAGTGTGAGGAGACCTGAAAGTGGCACATGGCAGAGTGTGGCGATGGAGACAGCAGCAATGGGAGGCCGTACAGGGACCCATGAGAGACTCTGGACCTGGCAGCAGCATGAGGAGGCGGTATATAGGGGCCTACGGCAGATTAGGGGCCTGGCAGCAGCTATAGGAGGCCCGTAATCTGCCAGCACCCTATGTCAAAAAATTCAACACACCAGCAGTGTGTGAGGAGACCTGAAAGTGGCACATGGCAGAGTGTGGCGATGGAGACAGCAGCAATGGGAGGCCGTACAGGGACCCATGACAGACTCTGGACTTGGCAGCAGCATGAGGAGGCGGTATATAGGGGCTTATGGCAGATTAGGGGCCTGGCAGCAGCTATAGGAGGCCCGTAATCTGCCAGCACCCTATGTCAAAAAATTCAACACACCAGCAGTGTGAGGAGACCTGAAAGTGGCACATGGCAGAGTGTGGCGATGGAGACAGCAGCAATGGGAGGCCGTACAGGGACCCATGACAGACTCTGAACTTGGCAGCAGCATGAGGAGGCGTTATATAGGGGCCCATGGCAGATTAGGGGCCTGGCAGCAGCTATGTGAGGCCCGTAATCTGCCTGCACCCTATGTCAAAAAATTTAACACACCAGCAGTGTGAAGAGACCTGAAAGTGGCACATGGCAGCAGAGTGTGGCGATGGAGACAGCAGCAATGGGAGGCCGTACAGGGACCATGACAGACTCTGGACTTGGCAGCAGCATGAGGAGGCGGTATATAGGGGCCCATGGCAGATTAGGGGCCTGGCAGCAGCTATGTGAGGCCCGTTATCTTGCAGCACCCTATGTCAAAAAATTTAACACACCAGCAGTGTGAAGAGACCTGAAAGTGGCACATGGCAGCAGAGTGTGGCGATGGAGACAGCAGCAATGGGAGGCCGTACAGGGACCCATGAGAGACTCTGGACCTGGCAGCAGCAGGAGGAGGCGGTATATAGGGGCCCATGGCAGATTAGGGGCCTGGCAGCAGCTATGTGAGGCCCGTAATCTGCCTGCACCCTATGTCAAAAAATTTAACACACCAGCAGTGTGAAGAGACCTGAAAGTGGCACATGGCAGCAGAGTGTGGCGATGGAGACAGCAGCAATGGGAGGCCGTACAGGGACCCATGACAGACTCTGAACTTGGCAGCAGCATGAGGAGGCGGTATATAGGGGCCCATGGCAGATTAGGGGCCTGGCAGCAGCTATAGGAGGCCCGTAATCTGCCAGCACCCTATGTCAAAAAATTTAACACACCAGCAGTGTGAAGAGACCTGAAAGTGGCACATGGCAGCAGAGTGTGGCGATGGAGACAGCAGCAATGGGAGGCCGTACAGGGACCATGACAGACTCTGGACTTGGCAGCAGCATGAGGAGGCGGTATATAGGGGCCCATGGCAGATTAGGGGCCTGGCAGCAGCTATGTGAGGCCCGTTATCTTGCAGCACCCTATGTCAAAAAATTTTACACACCAGCAGTGTGAAGAGACCTGAAAGTGGCACATGGCAGCAGAGTGTGGCGATGGAGACAGCAGCAATGGGAGGCCGTACAGGGACCCATGAGAGACTCTGGACCTGGCAGCAGCAGGAGGAGGCGGTATATAGGGGCCCATGGCAGATTAGGGGCCTGGCAGCAGCTATGTGAGGCCCGTAATCTGCCTGCACCCTATGTCAAAAAATTTAACACACCAGCAGTGTGAAGAGACCTGAAAGTGGCACATGGCAGCAGAGTGTGGCGATGGAGACAGCAGCAATGGGAGGCCGTACAGGGACCATGACAGACTCTGGACTTGGCAGCAGCATGAGGAGGCGGTATATAGGGGCCCATGGCAGATTAGGGGCCTGGCAGCAGCTATGTGAGGCCCGTAATCTGCCTGCACCCTATGTCAAAAAATTTAACACACCAGCAGTGTGAAGAGACCTGAAAGTGGCACATGGCAGCAGAGTGTGGCGATGGAGACAGCAGCAATGGGAGGCCGTACAGGGACCATGACAGACTCTGGACTTGGCAGCAGCATGAGGAGGCGGTATATAGGGGCCCATGGCAGATTAGGGGCCTGGCAGCAGCTATGTGAGGCCCGTTATCTTGCAGCACCCTATGTCAAAAAATTTAACACACCAGCAGTGTGAAGAGACCTGAAAGTGGCACATGGCAGCAGAGTGTGGCGATGGAGACAGCAGCAATGGGAGGCCGTACAGGGACCCATGAGAGACTCTGGACCTGGCAGCAGCAGGAGGAGGCGGTATATAGGGGCCCATGGCAGATTAGGGGCCTGGCAGCAGCTATGTGAGGCCCGTAATCTGCCTGCACCCTATGTCAAAAAATTTAACACACCAGCAGTGTGAAGAGACCTGAAAGTGGCACATGGCAGCAGAGTGTGGCGATGGAGACAGCAGCAATGGGAGGCCGTACAGGGACCCATGACAGACTCTGAACTTGGCAGCAGCATGAGGAGGCGGTATATAGGGGCCCATGGCAGATTAGGGGCCTGGCAGCAGCTATAGGAGGCCCGTAATCTGCCAGCACCCTATGTCAAAAAATTTAACACACCAGCAGTGTGAAGAGACCTGAAAGTGGCACATGGCAGCAGAGTGTGGCGATGGAGACAGCAGCAATGGGAGGCCGTACAGGGACCATGACAGACTCTGGACTTGGCAGCAGCATGAGGAGGCGGTATATAGGGGCCCATGGCAGATTAGGGGCCTGGCAGCAGCTATGTGAGGCCCGTTATCTTGCAGCACCCTATGTCAAAAAATTTTACACACCAGCAGTGTGAAGAGACCTGAAAGTGGCACATGGCAGCAGAGTGTGGCGATGGAGACAGCAGCAATGGGAGGCCGTACAGGGACCCATGAGAGACTCTGGACCTGGCAGCAGCAGGAGGAGGCGGTATATAGGGGCCCATGGCAGATTAGGGGCCTGGCAGCAGCTATGTGAGGCCCGTAATCTGCCTGCACCCTATGTCAAAAAATTTAACACACCAGCAGTGTGAAGAGACCTGAAAGTGGCACATGGCAGCAGAGTGTGGCGATGGAGACAGCAGCAATGGGAGGCCGTACAGGGACCATGACAGACTCTGGACTTGGCAGCAGCATGAGGAGGCGGTATATAGGGGCCCATGGCAGATTAGGGGCCTGGCAGCAGCTATAGGAGGCCCGTAATCTGCCAGCACCCTATGTCAAAAAATTTAACACACCAGCAGTGTGAAGAGACCTGAAAGTGGCACATGGCAGCAGAGTGTGGCGATGGAGACAGCAGCAATGGGAGGCCGTACAGGGACCCATGAGAGACTCTGGACCTGGCAGCAGCAGGAGGAGGCGGTATATAGGGGCCCATGGCAGATTAGGGGCCTGGCAGCAGCTATGTGAGGCCCGTAATCTGCCAGCACCCTATGTCAAAAAATTTAACACACCAGCAGTGTGAAGAGACCTGAAAGTGGCACATGGCAGCAGAGTGTGGCGATGGAGACAGCAGCAATGGGAGGCCGTACAGGGACCCATGAGAGACTCTGGACCTGGCAGCAGCAGGAGGAGGCGGTATATAGGGGCCCATGGCAGATTAGGGGCCTGGCAGCAGCTATGTGAGGCCCGTAATCTGCCTGCACCCTATGTCAAAAAATTTAACACACCAGCAGTGTGAAGAGACCTGAAAGTGGCACATGGCAGCAGAGTGTGGCGATGGAGACAGCAGCAATGGGAGGCCGTACAGGGACCATGACAGACTCTGGACTTGGCAGCAGCATGAGGAGGCGGTATATAGGGGCCCATGGCAGATTAGGGGCCTGGCAGCAGCTATGTGAGGCCCGTAATCTGCCAGCACCCTATGTCAAAAAATTTAACACACCAGCAGTGTGAAGAGACCTGAAAGTGGCACATGGCAGCAGAGTGTGGCGATGGAGACAGCAGCAATGGGAGGCCGTACAGGGACCCATGAGAGACTCTGGACCTGGCAGCAGCAGGAGGAGGCGGTATATAGGGGCCCATGGCAGATTAGGGGCCTGGCAGCAGCTATGTGAGGCCCGTAATCTGCCTGCACCCTATGTCAAAAAATTTAACACACCAGCAGTGTGAAGAGACCTGAAAGTGGCACATGGCAGCAGAGTGTGGCGATGGAGACAGCAGCAATGGGAGGCCGTACAGGGACCATGACAGACTCTGGACTTGGCAGCAGCATGAGGAGGCGGTATATAGGGGCCCATGGCAGATTAGGGGCCTGGCAGCAGCTATGTGAGGCCCGTTATCTTGCAGCACCCTATGTCAAAAAATTTAACACACCAGCAGTGTGAAGAGACCTGAAAGTGGCACATGGCAGCAGAGTGTGGCGATGGAGACAGCAGCAATGGGAGGCCGTACAGGGACCCATGAGAGACTCTGGACCTGGCAGCAGCAGGAGGAGGCGGTATATAGGGGCCCATGGCAGATTAGGGGCCTGGCAGCAGCTATGTGAGGCCCGTAATCTGCCTGCACCCTATGTCAAAAAATTTAACACACCAGCAGTGTGAAGAGACCTGAAAGTGGCACATGGCAGCAGAGTGTGGCGATGGAGACAGCAGCAATGGGAGGCCGTACAGGGACCCATGACAGACTCTGAACTTGGCAGCAGCATGAGGAGGCGGTATATAGGGGCCCATGGCAGATTAGGGGCCTGGCAGCAGCTATAGGAGGCCCGTAATCTGCCAGCACCCTATGTCAAAAAATTTAACACACCAGCAGTGTGAAGAGACCTGAAAGTGGCACATGGCAGCAGAGTGTGGCGATGGAGACAGCAGCAATGGGAGGCCGTACAGGGACCATGACAGACTCTGGACTTGGCAGCAGCATGAGGAGGCGGTATATAGGGGCCCATGGCAGATTAGGGGCCTGGCAGCAGCTATGTGAGGCCCGTTATCTTGCAGCACCCTATGTCAAAAAATTTAACACACCAGCAGTGTGAAGAGACCTGAAAGTGGCACATGGCAGCAGAGTGTGGCGATGGAGACAGCAGCAATGGGAGGCCGTACAGGGACCCATGAGAGACTCTGGACCTGGCAGCAGCATGAGGAGGCGGTATATTGGGGCCCATGGCAGATTAGGGGCCTGGCAGCAGCTATGTGAGGCCCGTTATCTTGCAGCACCCTATGTCAAAAAATTTTACACACCAGCAGTGTGAAGAGACCTGAAAGTGGCACATGGCAGCAGAGTGTGGCGATGGAGACAGCAGCAATGGGAGGCCGTACAGGGACCCATGAGAGACTCTGGACCTGGCAGCAGCAGGAGGAGGTGGTATATAGGGGCCCATGGCAGATTAGGGGCCTGGCAGCAGCTATGTGAGGCCCGTTATCTTGCAGCACCCTATGTCAAAAAATTTAACACACCAGCAGTGTGAAGAGACCTGAAAGTGGCACATGGCAGCAGAGTGTGGCGATGGAGACAGCAGCAATGGGAGGCCGTACAGGGACCCATGAGAGACTCTGGACCTGGCAGCAGCATGAGGAGGCGGTATATTGGGGCCCATGGCAGATTAGGGGCCTGGCAGCAGCTATGTGAGGCCCGTTATCTTGCAGCACCCTATGTCAAAAAATTTTACACACCAGCAGTGTGAAGAGACCTGAAAGTGGCACATGGCAGCAGAGTGTGGCGATGGAGACAGCAGCAATGGGAGGCCGTACAGGGACCCATGAGAGACTCTGGACCTGGCAGCAGCAGGAGGAGGTGGTATATAGGGGCCCATGGCAGATTAGGGGCCTGGCAGCAGCTATGTGAGGCCCGTAATCTGCCTGCACCCTATGTCAAAAAATTTAACACACCAGCAGTGTGAAGAGACCTGAAAGTGGCACATGGCAGCAGAGTGTGGCGATGGAGACAGCAGCAATGGGAGGCCGTACAGGGACCCATGAGAGACTCTGGACCTGGCAGCAGCAGGAGGAGGCGGTATATAGGGGCCTATGGCAGATTAGGGGCCTGGCAGCAGCTATAGGAGGCCCGTAATCTGCCAGCACCCTATGTCAAAAAATTCAACACACCAGCAGTGTGAGGAGACCTGAAAGTGGCACATGTTTGAGGCATGATTCATGGCGGATTTAGTCAGTTGTGTCAGGAACTGGTGGTTTGAAATCCAGACTAATCCACGCCTGATTCATTTTCACAAACGTGAGTCTCTCCACACTTTGGGTGGACAGTCGTGTCCTCCGCGGAGTTACAATACCTCCTGCCGCACTAAACACGCGCTCCGATGCCACGCTACTGGCCGGGCATGACAGCCTTTCAAGGGCAAATTCAGCTAGTTGGGGCCAAAGGTCAAGTTTCGTTGCCCAGTAGTCAAGGGGATTGTCTACCTCGGTTGGCAGGGTGCTGTCCAAGTAGGCCCAAGCCTGTTGTTTGAGCTCCTGCTCCAGGTCCACCTGATGCTGCTGCTGCTGCTGCGGCTGGTTAGTAGTTTCCTCACTGCGCTGGTGAAGAAAGCTACTCATCATCGACTGCAGACTGAGGCAGCCGCTGCTGGTGGAGCTGCCACTGCTCCTACCACCCCACCCCTCCCCTGCTGCCATGCCAGCGGAACGCGAGCGCACAGGGCCCACAGTGTCTGAGGATGGACGTTGGCGCACAAAGGCAGAGACCAACTGACTACATAGGTGGTTTTTATAGTACGTAATTTTGGCCTCCCTCTCAGCAGGTGTGAAAAAGGCCACCATTTTGGACCGGTAGCGAGGGTCCAACAAGGTGGACAGCCAAAAGTCATCCCTCTGTCTGATGGTTATTATTCGGCTGTCGCTACGCAAGCAACCGAGCATGCTATGGGCCATTTGTGCCAAGGAATGCGAGGGACTCCCTGCCTCCATCTCCACAGCATACTGCCACGGTGCGTCTGGGTCCTCTGTCTCCTCCTCCTCCTCCTCTACCAGATGCTCCTGCTCCTCCACTCCTGTCCGCTGAGTGGAAAAACCACCCATTTCACTCAATAATTCCTGAGCACAAATGTCCTCCTCTACCTCCTCCTCTTCTTCCTGTCCTGCCCCCACAGGGGTCATGTGGCGTTGAGATCTGTGCGCCACGTCTACCGCACCCTGACCAGCCATTGTTAACAGCATTTGTTCCAGGACGTGCAACAGAGGAATGACGTCGTTCATCCCATAGTCCTGCCGACTCACGAATAGCGTGGCCTCCTCAAAGGGCCTGAGCAAGCGGCAGGTGTCACGCATGAGCTGCCAATGGCTGACATCTAAGTTACACAGGGGAGTACCTTTATCCGCTTGTAACATCAGGAAATCGGTGATGGCCTTTCGCTGCTCGTAAAGGCGGTCTAACATGTGTAGGGTTGAATTCCACCTTGTTGCAACGTCGCAGATCAGGCGATGCTGTGGAATTCCGTTCTGCCGCTGCAGCTCAATGAGGGTGTTCTTTGCGGTGTAGGAATGGCTGAAATGCATGCACAGTTTACGTGACATTTTAAGGATGTCTTGCAGTGGGATGGTGGATTTTAGGAACCGCTTGACAACCAGATTGAACACGTGAGCCATGCATGGCGCATGGCACAACCTTCCTTGACGCAGAGCAGACACCATGTTCTTTCCGTTGTCAGTCAACATGGTTCCGATTTTTAGTTTGCGCGGAGACAGCCATCTGTCGATTTCTCTGTTCATTACACTCAGCAGTTCCTCCCCTGTGTGACTACGTTCGCCAAGGCATACCAGGTGCAGCACAGCGTGACACCGTTGCGCCCTGCACATGTGATATGCCGGTCGGGTAATGGGACTTGGCACGGGGGTGGCGGCTGAGGACACGGCGGAAAAAGAGGTGGTAGAGGCGGACATGCTTGCTGGACCAAGGACGTGCAAACGTGGAGGCAAAAGCGTCGTGACCTGTCCAAGTTGCTGGTGCGGCTGTGCCGGCACCACGTTCACCCAGTGGGCCGTAAATGACATGTACTGTCCCTGACCGTAGTTACAGCTCCACACGTCGGCGCTGCCGTGCACTTTGGCAGAGACCGACATGCTCAAAGACTGGCCCACCATCTCTTCTACATGTGAATGCAGGGCTGGCACTGCCTTTTGGGCAAAGAAATGACGGCTTGGCACTCTCCACCGCGGCGCGGCACAAGCCATCATTTCTCGGAAAGGTGCTGAGTCCACCAGTTGGAAAGGGAGGGACTGCAGCACCAGCAACTTGGACAGGAGGACGTTCAGCTTTTGCACCGTCGGGTGCGTGCTCGCAAACTGTTGTCTCTTGGATACGGATTCCAAGAAAGACTGTTGACGGAATCCGAGAAGAGGAGTAGCAGGAGAAGGAGCATCTGAACGAGCGGAAGATGCCAATGAGCGACAACTCCCCTCAGCAGAGGTGTTGGAGCCTTGACTGGCTGATAGAGGGCGATTGACGACGTCGGGTGACGGAGCAAGTAACGGAGCGGGTGATGGAGCGGGGGCTGGGGCAGGCAGAACCGCCGTATGTTTATCACGGTTTTCCCAGGCCACCGAATGGTGACGCTGCATATGCTGACGCAACGCTGTAGTCCCAACATGGGCCCCCTGGCCACGCTTGCATTTCTGGCCACATAGTCGACATACGGCTACGTTTACTTCCTCGGGCGGCTTGAGGAAAAATTGCCACACCACCGAGTAGGAAACTTTGCCCCCGCTACTCTTCACTGGCTGACTGCTACTTCCTCCGTGCGCACCGGCACCACTACTGGCCGTGGTGGTAGGCTGCAGTGGAGCTGGTGCTCTACTCCGTGGACGTTTGGCTCCACTGACACTGATGCGACCCTGCTGCTGTCTCCTGGGCAACCCACCGACTGTTTTGCTCGCTGCCAAGCTGCCACCCTCTTCTCCTGATGATGCGGAAGAAATTGCCTGATGACGACGAGGCTGCCAAGTGCGATCAACCTCCTCATCATCAAGTAGGGTCTCCGCCTCACTACTAGCCCCCTCGGCTGCGTCTGGGTCAGGAGACAGACCTGTCTCTAGACCGGCTACCGAGCCACTCTCCTCGCCAGTACTTGTTCGCTTGGCTGCTGAAAAGGCCGATGTCTCCCCCCGTTCCTGACCGCCCTCTGTTAGCTCTTCCTCACTGTACAGTGGGGCTGAGCCCACAGCATGCGATACTTCGCTTGGTGAGGGAACAGCAAAGGACAGGGGCAGGTAGAGGACACGTGATTTCAGTGGGCTTGGTCCCGGGCCATGCCAACTAACGGTTGTGTCTGACGTACCCACCGACCGTTGGCTGTAGGTGTCAGAGGTGACCTGGGAAGAGGAAGACGACCGAGCCAACCAATCAATGACGGCAGGGTTGTCGGTGGAGACACGACCGCTGGATGACACCGGGAGCACTGGCCTCTGGCTGCGAATACTGCTGCCTCGACCCCTTCCTCTGCTGCCACGTCTGCTCGCTCCTAAAACATTGCCTCCTCTGCCACTCCTCTGCATGTTGTCTGACATACTATTTAATTCAACGATTAGGTGTCCCTGAGTAACAATTCTCTGGCACTCAGTAACAATTCTGTCTGTCCCTGAGTATGAATTCTGTGGCCCTGAGTAACAATTGTGTGTCTGTGCAAGTAACAATTCTGTGTCTGTGCAAGTAACAATTTTGTGTCTGTGAGAGTAACAATTCTCTGGCACTCAGTAACAATTCTGTCTGTCCCTGAGTAACAATTCTCTGGCACTCAGTAACAATTCTGTCTGTCCCTGAGTAACAATTCTGTCTGTCCCTGAGTATGAATTCTGTGGCCCTGAGTAAGAATTCTCTGGCACTCAGTAACAATTCTGTCTGTCCCTGAGTATGAATTCTGTGGCCCTGAGTAACAATTGTGTGTCTGTGCAAGTAACAATTCTGTGTCTGTGCAAGTAACAATTTTGTGTCTGTGAGAGTAACAATTCTCTGGCACTCAGTAACAATTCTGTCTGTCCCTGAGTAACAATTCTCTGGCACTCAGTAACAATTCTGTCTGTCCCTGAGTATGAATTCTGTGGCCCTGAGTAACAATTCTGTCTCTGTGCGAGTAACAATTCTGTGTCTGTGCAAGTAACAATTTTGTGTCTGTGAGAGTAACAATTCTCTGGCACTCAGTAACAATTCTGTCTGTCCCTGAGTAACAATTCTCTGGCACTCAGTAACAATTCTGTCTGTCCCTGAGTAACAATTCTCTGGCACTCAGTAACAATTCTGTCTGTCCCTGAGTAACAATTCTCTGGCACTCAGTAACAATTGTGTGTCTGTGCAAGTAACAATTCTGTGTCTGTGCAAGTAACAATTTTGTGTCTGTGAGAGTAACAATTCTCTGGCACTCAGTAACAATTCTGTCTGTCCCTGAGTAACAATTCTCTGGCACTCAGTAACAATTCTGTCTGTCCCTGAGTATGAATTCTGTGGCCCTGAGTAACAATTCTGTCTCTGTGCGAGTAACAATTCTGTGTCTGTGCAAGTAACAATTTTGTGTCTGTGAGAGTAACAATTCTCTGGCACTCAGTAACAATTCTGTCTGTCCCTGAGTAACAATTCTCTGGCACTCAGTAACAATTCTGTCTGTCCCTGAGTAACAATTCTCTGGCACTCAGTAACAATTCTGTCTGTCCCTGAGTAACAATTCTCTGGCACTCAGTAACAATTGTGTGTCTGTGCAAGTAACAATTCTGTGTCTGTGCAAGTAACAATTTTGTGTCTGTGAGAGTAACAATTCTCTGGCACTCAGTAACAATTCTGTCTGTCCCTGAGTAACAATTCTCTGGCACTCAGTAACAATTCTGTCTGTCCCTGAGTATGAATTCTGTGGCCCTGAGTAACAATTCTGTCTCTGTGCGAGTAACAATTCTGTGTCTGTGCAAGTAACAATTTTGTGTCTGTGAGAGTAACAATTCTCTGGCACTCAGTAACAATTCTGTCTGTCCCTGAGTAACAATTCTCTGGCACTCAGTAACAATTCTGTCTGTCCCTGAGTAACAATTCTCTGGCACTCAGTAACAATTCTGTCTGTCCCTGAGTAACAATTCTCTGGCACTCAGTAACAATTGTGTGTCTGTGCAAGTAACAATTCTGTGTCTGTGCAAGTAACAATTTTGTGTCTGTGAGAGTAACAATTCTCTGGCACTCAGTAACAATTCTGTCTGTCCCTGAGTAACAATTCTCTGGCACTCAGTAACAATTCTGTCTGTCCCTGAGTATGAATTCTGTGGCCCTGAGTAACAATTCTGTCTCTGTGCGAGTAACAATTCTGTGTCTGTGCAAGTAACAATTTTGTGTCTGTGAGAGTAACAATTCTCTGGCACTCAGTAACAATTCTGTCTGTCCCTGAGTAACAATTCTATGGCACTCAGTAACAATTCTGTCTTCCCTGAGTAACAATTCTCTGGCACTCAGTAACAATTCTGTCTGTCCCTGAGTATGAATTCTGTGGCCCTGAGTAACAATTCTGTCTCTGTGCGAGTAACAATTCTGTGTCTGTGCAAGTAACAATTTTGTGTCTGTG
The DNA here is from genome assembly GCF_062004578.1 of Staurois parvus. NCBI lineage: Eukaryota > Metazoa > Chordata > Amphibia > Anura > Ranidae > Staurois > Staurois parvus. The sequence goes on along the minus strand of NW_028318737.1, from coordinate 1,616,676 downwards.
AGAGTAACAATTCTCTGGCACTCAGTAACAATTCTGTCTGTCCCTGAGTAACAATTCTCTGGCACTCAGTAACAATTCTGTCTGTCCCTGAGTAACAATTCTCTGGCACTCAGTAACAATTGTGTGTCTGTGCAAGTAACAATTCTGTGTCTGTGCAAGTAACAATTTTGTGTCTGTGAGAGTAACAATTCTCTGGCACTCAGTAACAATTCTGTCTGTCCCTGAGTAACAATTCTCTGGCACTCAGTAACAATTCTGTCTGTCCCTGAGTATGAATTCTGTGGCCCTGAGTAACAATTCTGTCTCTGTGCGAGTAACAATTCTGTGTCTGTGCAAGTAACAATTTTGTGTCTGTGAGAGTAACAATTCTCTGGCACTCAGTAACAATTCTGTCTGTCCCTGAGTAACAATTCTCTGGCACTCAGTAACAATTCTGTCTGTCCCTGAGTAACAATTCTCTGGCACTCAGTAACAATTCTGTCTGTCCCTGAGTAACAATTCTCTGGCACTCAGTAACAATTGTGTGTCTGTGCAAGTAACAATTCTGTGTCTGTGCAAGTAACAATTTTGTGTCTGTGAGAGTAACAATTCTCTGGCACTCAGTAACAATTCTGTCTGTCCCTGAGTAACAATTCTCTGGCACTCAGTAACAATTCTGTCTGTCCCTGAGTATGAATTCTGTGGCCCTGAGTAACAATTGTGTGTCTGTGCAAGTAACAATTCTGTGTCTGTGCAAGTAACAATTTTGTGTCTGTGAGAGTAACAATTCTCTGGCACTCAGTAACAATTCTGTCTGTCCCTGAGTAACAATTCTCTGGCACTCAGTAACAATTCTGTCTGTCCCTGAGTAACAATTCTGTCTGTCCCTGAGTATGAATTCTGTGGACCTGAGTAAGAATTCTCTGGCACTCAGTAACAATTCTGTCTGTCCCTGAGTATGAATTCTGTGGCCCTGAGTAACAATTGTGTGTCTGTGCAAGTAACAATTCTGTGTCTGTGCAAGTAACAATTTTGTGTCTGTGAGAGTAACAATTCTCTGGCACTCAGTAACAATTCTGTCTGTCCCTGAGTAACAATTCTCTGGCACTCAGTAACAATTCTGTCTGTCCCTGAGTAACAATTCTCTGGCACTCAGTAACAATTCTGTCTGTCCCTGAGTAACAATTCTGTCTGTCCCTGAGAATGAATTCTGTGGCCCTGAGTAAGAATTCTCTGGCACTCAGTAACAATTCTGTCTGTCCCTGAGTAACAATTCTCTGGCACTCAGTAACAATTCTGTCTGTCCCTGAGTAAAAATTCTGTGGCCCTAATAACGTTTCTGTGGCCCTAAGTAACAATTCTCTGGCACTGAGTAACAATTCTGTCTGTCCCTGAGTATGAATTCTGTGGCCCTAACTAGCGTTTCTTTGTCCCTAAAGAACGATTCTGTGGCCCTCATTAACAAGTCTGTGTCCCTGAGTAATGGTTCTCTGTCCCTAAGTAACTTCTCTCTGTCCCCAAGTATTGTTTCTGTGGCCCTAACTCTGTCCCTGTCCCTAGTACAGAGCGGTCTGCCTCTGTTCAATGACTGCAGGCAAATGAAGATTTCCAAAATGGCCGCTATATATACCTCGACCATTACACAGTGCTGGCTGGCTGGCTGCTGATTGGCTGATGCGATCACATGTCGTTGAGGAATGCATTATGGGGCAGCGCGCCTTGTCTGCGCGCCTTCCCCGACATCCCCGCTCCGTCGCCGCACATGTCAGCCGCCATTTTCGGAAAAATTTCGATTCGCGCGTCCGAATTAGGCTGTTTTTCGGATTCGGCACGAATCGAAATTTTTCCGAAATTCGACTCGAATTCCACTTCGGATACTTCGATTCGCTCATCTCTAATTCCTTCATCAAAGCTGGTTTTCCGGTTTTGTGGTGAGACAAAGATTAAGCTCCAAACGAGCCTGTTCTACCTTAAGTAACAAGTCCGGGGTTGGAGAAATTTTATGTTGGGCCAGTAAAGCCTCGTCTTCCTTAGTTTTGGCAGAAATCAACTCTTCACGAGATCACTTTAGTCTAGAGACTTGTTGGATATAAAAACCTCTGATAGAAGCTTTCGGAGCTGCCCAGTTAATAGCCGGGGTCGTGTCTTCCGCTGTACTAATGGGAAAGTAAGAGTTCAAATGCTCCACCACTTCAAGGCGAGTTGACTCATTGCTAAGAAGGGACTCATTCAATCACCAGTGTGACTTGGCCAGATTGGCAGTTAAATTGGAGATTGTTAGCATCACCGGGTCATGATCTGACCAGGGTGTTCATACAATTTTAGCCGAACACAACTTAGGCAGCAGCTCTGTAGGGAGAAAGATGTGGTCTATATGTGAATACCGGTTGTGAGCTCTAGAGAAATGAGAGTAGTCTCTAGAAGTAGGATTGGCCTCTCTCCATGCATCCACCAAATTATAGCGATATAAAAGTTGAGCAAATTTGCGACTTTGTTTCGGGGGGACACAAGTTTGGTCACATGAGATTTATCAAGCATTTGATCTAAAGCCAAATTCAAATCCCCCACTAAAATGACTCCGCCTTCCAGTTCTGGAGCTAAAGATTGAAACAGGGATCGAAAAAAGGCTAATTGATTCACATTAGGGGTGTAGTAAATCAGGAAAGTCACTAAGTTTCCCCCCAAGTGGCCTTTAACCAATAGATATCGCCCTTCCTTGTCTTGTATTACTTTAGATTCAGTAAAGGATAACCGCCGGGCCAAACAGAACGCTACCCCTCGTTTTTTCCCAGATGCATTAGCAAAAAAGCACACAGGGAAATCTCTATGAATATAACGTGGTGTGAAAGAGTGAAAGAGGTTTCCTGCAGAGCAACTATATCAGCTCCCAGGGACTTATAACGAGAAAAAAACTTGAGACGCTTAGAGGGGAATCCCGAACCTGCACATTATGGGAGAGTAAGGGAACAAAAACACTATTAGGTCTTAAGGTGGACATAGAAAAATGCAAGACAGCGATGGGGAGACCCACACATCCCCCCATAGGGGAGATCAAGAATCCATAACCAAATAAAAATTCCCGAGATGACCCTCAATAAAAAACAATAAAAAAATAAGGAAGAAATAGGGGAGAGACAAAAGACACCCAGAAAATGGCTATCGTCAGTTCAAGTGGTAAAACAACAATATGCAGCATAAAACTGTAAAACACCAAATAACCCAGACACAAGGTCAAGGACTGGAAGAGTCTCCACCAAAGCATAGTAGTGGGGAGAGTCTTCCAATTAGGAAGAGCACATACAGTGGGGCAAAAAAGTATTTAGTCAGCCACCAATTGTGCAAGTTCTCCCACTTACAAAGATGAGAGAGGCCTGTAATTGGCATCATAGGTAGACCTCAACTATGAGAGACAAAATTAGAAAAAAATCCAGACAATCACATTGGCTGATTTGGAAAGAATTTATTTGCAAATTATGGTGGAAAATAAGTATTTGCTCAATACCAAAAGTTCATGTCAATACTTTGTTATATATCCTTTGTTGGCAATGACAGAGGTCAAACGTTTCCTGGAAGTCTTCACAAGGTTGGCACACACTCTTGCTGGTATGTTGGCCCATCCTCCATGCAGATCTCCTCTAGAGCAGGGATGTTTTGGGGCTGTCGCTGGGCAACACGGACTTTCAACTCCCTCCAAAGGTTTTCTATGGGGTTGAGATCTGGAGACTGGCTAGGCCACTCCAGGACCTTGAAATGCTTCTTACGAAGCCACTCCTTCGTTGCCTGGCGGTATGTTTGGGATCATTGTCATGTTGGAAGACCCAGCCACGTTTCATCTTCAATGCCCTTGCTGATGGAAGGAGGTTTGCACTCAAAATCTCACGCATGGCCCCATTCATTCTGTCCTGTACAAGGATCAGTTGTCCTGGTCTCTTTGTGAAGAAACAGCCCCAAAGCATGATGTTGCCACCCCCATGCTTCACAGTAGGTATGGTGTTCTTTGGATCCAACTCAGCATTCTCTCTCCTCCAAACACGACGAGTTGTGTTTCTACCAAACAGTTCTATTTTGGTTTCATCTGACCATATGACATTCTCCCAATCCTCTTCTGGATCATCCAAATGCTCTCTAGCAAACTTCAGACGGGCCTGGACATGTACTGGCTTAAGCAGGGGGACACGTCTGGCATCGCAGGATCTGAGTCCCTGGCAGCGTAGTGTGTTACTGATGGTAGCCTTTGTTACGTTGGTCCCAGCTCTCTGCAGGTCATTCACTAGGTCCCCTTGTGTGGTCCTGGGATTTTTGCTCACCATTCTTGTGATCAGTTTGACCCCATGGGGTGACATCTTGCGTGGAGCCCCAGATTGAGGGAGATTATCAGTGGTCTTGTATGTCTTCCATTTTCTAATTATTGCTCCCACAGTTGATTTGTTCACACCAAGCTGCTTGCCTATTGCAGATTCAGTCTTCCCAGCCTGGTGCAGGTCTACAATTTTGTTTCTGGTGTCCTTCGACAGCTCTTTGGTCTTCACCATAGTGGAGTTTGGAGTGTGACTGTTTGAGGTTGTGGACAGGTGTCTTTTATACTGATAACAAGTTCAAACAGGTGCCATTGATACAGGTAATGAGTGCAGGACAGAGGAGCCTCTTAAAGAAGAAGGTACAGGTCTGTGAGAGCCAGAAATCTTGCTTGTTTGTAGGTGACCAAATACTTATTTTCCACCATAATTTGCAAATAAATTCTTTCCAGATCAGCCAATGTGATTGTCTGGATTTGTTTTCTCATTTTGTCTCTCATAGTTGAGGTCTCCCTATGATGCCAATTACAGGCCTCTCTCATCTTTGTAAGTGGGAGAACTTGCACAATTGGTGGCGGACTAAATACTTTTTTGCCCCACTGTAGACGCTTCCCGGCACCATGGGGTCTGTAACAGACATGTATAAGAAAGGTTCCTAACCGCAGAGAAATAGAATACCTGACATATATCCAATCTAGCCAGTAAACAGGTAAAAAGCAATAAAATAAAAACATAATATTCCTTTACCAGTGAAGAAAGAAAACTCACTTTTCTTCGGGGGATTCACCACATTTTTAGCTCTGCGGTCACACAACCTTGGGGCTCTCCTATATACAAACTTTGGTTGGGTTGGTAAATATTTTGATAAATATAGTTAAAAATGTGGTGAATCCTCCTAAGAAAAGTGAGTTTTCTTTCTTCACGGGTAAAGGATTTTTTCCATGCAAAAAATGCTATGGATGTACAAGAACTAAAGGGATTAATCGGAAAATAATTAATTTTAAAGCAACAAGTACAAATAAAGGTAATTTAATTAGAGATTGTATTACATACAAGACAGAAGGGGGAGTTTATGTGCTGGAATGTGGCTGTGGATACAATACGTTGGACGCACAAAAAGACCTTTATGGGAGAGGATTAGGGAACATGTTCAGAATATCGCTAAAGGATTCAAAAACCATAATGTACCCAGACATTTTACTACTGTGCATAATAAAGATCCTTCCAGTTTATTATTTTGGGGTACCATCCCCACTGGAGGGGTAGTAATAAGGTTCGGGTTCTAAGTCAGTGAGAATCTTTTTGCCAGTCACTTCAAGAAGAAGATCGACATAATTCGTGATGAGATCTCCAGTGTCAAGCTTCCTCCTCTAACCAACATACCAGGCCCAACACCAAACTCTACACTCTCCTCCTTTGACCCTGTTACCACTGAGGAAGTTACCAAACTCCTTTCCAAGGCCCACTTCACCACCTGTCCCCTGGATCCTGTCCCTCACGACTGTTGCAGCCTCCTTCCTGCTCTATCCTAAGTTCTGTAACCCATATCTTCAACCTCTCACTCTCCATGGGCACCTCTCCCTCGACACTCAAACATTCACTGGTTACCCCATCCTCAAAAAACCCTCGCTGGACCCCACCTGTTTGTATAACTTAAGACCCATCTCCCTGCTCCCGTTTGCCTCCAAGCTTCCCGAGCGCCTTGTTCACAACTATATGAACTGCTACCTCACCGACAACAACCTTCTTGATCCCCGACAGTCTGGCTTCTGCCCACAACATTCCACAGAAACTGCCCTACTAAAACTCACTAATGACCTACTAACTGCTAAAACCAACGGCCACTACTCCATACTCATCCTAACCAATGGCCATTACTCCATACTCATCCCAACCAATGGCCTTTACTCCATACTCATCCCAACCAATGGCCATTACTCCATACTCATCCCAACGAATGGCCATAATCCGTACTCCTCCCAACCAATGGCCTCTACTCCATACTCATCCCAACCAATGGCCACTACTCCATACTCATCCCAATCAATGGCCAATACTCTATACTCATACTCCTTGACCTTTCCGCTGCCTTTGACACAGTTGACCACACGTTCCTCCTCAGTAAACTCCACTCCATTGGTCTCCATGACTCTGCTCTCTCCTGGTTCTCCTCTTACCTTTCTCAGTGCACTTTCAGCGTCACATACAACTCCTCCTCCTCCGCTCCGCTTCCTCTTTCTGTTGGGGTATCCCAAGGCTCTGTTCTTGGGCCCCTCCTTTTCTCTCTCTATACCTCCTCCCTGGGCCATCTGATAACCTCCCATGGCTTCCAATACCACCTCTATGCTGATGACACCGAGATATGTCTCCACTCCCCAGCTCACCCCCTCAATCTCCTCACGTATCACAAATCTACTGAGCGACATATCAGCATGGATGTCACATCACTATCGGAAACTCAATCTTTCAAAAATTGAGCTGTAATATTTCCTCCTCCCCGATCCCCCACTCATGACTTTACCATTAAGATCAACAGCACAACCATTGGTCCTTCCCCTCATGCCAGGGTGCTAGGCGTAATCCTAGACTCTGACCTCTCCTTTGGGCCCCACATCCACTCACTGGCTAAATCCTGCTACCTCAACCTCCGGAACATTTCCAAAATTCGCCCCTTCCTTACCAATGACACCACAAAACAACTTATCCACACCTTGGTTATATCCCACCTCGATAACTGCAACTCCCTCCTCACTGGTCTACCGTAACACAGGCTATCCCCCTTCAGTCTATTATAAATGCTGCTGCTAGACTCATACATCTTACCAACCGATCAGCGACTGCTGCTAGACTCATACACCTTACCAACCGATCAGCGACTGTTGCTAGACTCATACAACTTACCGACCGATCAGCGACTGCTGCTAGACTCATACACCTTACCAACCAATCAGTGACTGCTGCTAGACTCATACACCTTACCAACCGATCAGAGACTGCCACTAGACTCATACACCTTACCAACTGATCAGAGACAGCTGCTAGACTCATACACCTTACCAACGATCAGCGACTGCCGCTAGACTCATATACCTTACCAACCGATCAGCGACTGCTGCTAGACTCATACACCTTACCAACCGATCAGAGACTGCCACTAGACTCATACACCTTACCGACCGATCAGCGACTGTTGCTAGACTCATACACCTTACCGACCGTTCAGCGACTGCTGCTAGACTCATACACCTTACCAACCGATCAGCGACTGCTGCTAGACTCATACACCATACCAACCGATCAGTGACTGCCGCTAGACTCATACACCATACCAACCGATCAGCGACTGCTGCTAGACTCCTACACCTTACCAACCGATCAGAGACTGCCACTAGACTCATACACCTTACCAACTGATCAGAGACAGCTGCTAGACTCATACACCTTACCAACGATCAGCGACTGCCGCTAGACTCATATACCTTACCAACCGATCAGCGACTGCTGCTAGACTCATACACCTTACCAACCGATCAGAGACTGCCACTAGACTCATACACCTTACCGACCGATCAGCGACTGTTGCTAGACTCATACACCTTACCGACCGTTCAGCGACTGCTGCTAGACTCATACACCTTACCAACCGATCAGCGACTGCTGCTAGACTCATACACCATACCAACCGATCAGTGACTGCCGCTAGACTCATACACCATACCAACCGATCAGTGAGTGCCGCTAGACTCATACACCTTACCAACCGATCAGCGACTGCTGCTAAACTTATCCACCTTACCAACCGATCAGTGACTGCCCCTAGACTCATACACCTTACCAACCAATCAGCGACTGCCGCTAAACTCATACACCTTACCAACTGGTCAGCGACTGCTGCTAGATTCATCCATCTTACCAACCAATCAGCGACTGCTACCAGACTCATACACCTTACCGACCGATCAGCGACTGCTGCTAGACTCATACACCTTACCAACCGATCAGCGACTGCTGCTAGACTCATACACCTTACCAACCGATCAGCGACTGCTGCCCCTCTCTGCCAATCCCTCCACTGGCTTTCACTAACCCAACATATAAAATTCAAAATACTAACCACAGCTTATAAAGCCATCCACAACACTGCCCCTAGCTACATCACCAACCTCATCCACAGATACTGCCCAAATCACCCACTCCGCTCCTCCCATGATATCCTCCTCTTTAGCTCCCTCATCACCTCCTCCCACGCTCGCCTCCAGGACTTCTCCAGAGCCTCTCCCATCCTCTGGAACTCCCTACCACAGCATGTCCGGTCAGCCCCCACCCTGTCTGCCTTTAAGCGATCTTTGAAAACTCACTTCTTCAGGGAAGCCTACCCCACCTCCACCTAAGAACTGGACTTGAATCACCTCCACCAGATCATCCCCCGCAGCTATCACCTTTTATATCCCCTCCCCCTTCCTTCAGATTGTAAGCTCCATGAGCCGGGCCCTCCTATTCCTTCTGTACTGAAATGTATTGTAATTGTACCGCCCCCCTTATATTGTAAAGCGCTGCGTAAACTGTTGGCGCCATAAATCCTGTATAATAATGATAATAATATTTTTGGATATACGAAATGCAGACGTTTTATCCATCAGGACATAATGTAGAATTTGCCTAAATAGTTTTATCAATAATTATTAATGTGGGATTTATCTGTTTTTATAGATCATATAATAATTATTTTAATATTTTTATTTTTCCTTTTTATTAATATGATTAGTGTTAAGTATGATTTATAATGAATTTTTACTTGGGTGATGTTATTCTTTTTGACCAGAAGATGGGGCTGTACAAGATCACAGGATTTTTTAAAACTTTTTTCCAATATTTCTAAAGTTTTCATATTAATAATATTGTTGAATAATAAATGTAGGTCGGATTATTGGTGTATCATGATAAAAAGGTTTTGTTCCATGTGATATGTGACATCCAGCGATGTTGCAGGTTCTACAGAAGGGAGCAGGAACAGTAGTCATGGTTACCTAGATGGTTTCCCTGATGAAACCACGTGGTTGGTGGCGTAACGCGTGGTGACGTCATTGCGGGAGTTTTGAAATGCAAATTGCTATGTTACTGCTTCTATCGTGTGAGAAGAATTCCATTTTACCCTGTTATGGAAGGTGGTGCCTGTCATATGCTGACATCTAGAGCATCGGAATTACCAGGCTTGGTTGACCTGTATTCATTCATAGGTCCATGGTAGGAGGAGAGCGGCCATCCATACATTTTTTAGGTGGAGGAACATTGAGTTAAGGTTGAGCAAATAGACTTTATTTATTCGGAGCACATCGTAGTGATTCTTCACCATTCAAGCACCTTATTAGATGTTCACCATTCCAGCACTTTATATGTATATTTATATTTCATATTTTGATTGAACTATCATGTTTGAACCTGTTTATGGACTATTGTATCTATATGAGTTAGCAAAACACTATTTATGTATGTTTTAGGTCCCTCAAGAGTGCAGTCAGCCACTCCTTAGATCCACCCACTGCCTCCAAGGCCCTCTTCCTAAAGCCTTAGAGCAGGGGGAAATTCCAGAGGGGCTGGCTTGCAGAGTCTCTCAGCCCTGACCACATTTTGACCCCTCTGGCTATCACACCTCAGCTGCTAAGCAGCTTCTGACCAATCATTAGGGTCTAGATCCCCCTGGCTGAACTAGGAGGGCGCTACAATGTATAATCTTCTACCTCAAAAGTCCAATTTTACTAGACATACAAAAAGTATATGTGAGCTAGAAGGAATCACTCTCCTGTGGGAACACTTCAAACATTAGAGCTCCCCCTAGCTGCAGCCTGGTAATGACATTACTAGGAGGTCTGTTCATTTATCTGCTCCATACTTCCCGTCTTTATATAATTTAACATAACATAATACAATATAATAGAATATATTATATCTCCTGACATTTAGGGGTCTATTCATAAAAAACATTTGTGTAGCAGTGCGCTCAGTGACAAAGCATGTACATTCCTTCTGTGTGAATGGGGAACCATTTAAAATGAATTTTGACTTAAAATGGAAAATGTTGCCTTTTGTTAGAATTTCTATGAGGAAGATCATATTTTCATCATTTTCCCGGGTTGAACCACGGGAGTTATTATACCAAATAATAGACAAGGGTCATTTTCAGGTCTCCAGTCCCGCAAGGGACAAACTTCTCCCCAACTGAAGTATTTTGTTCTGTGTATAGAGAAGGAATGGAAGCCGAGACCCCTCAGTGCAGGAACAAGGGGGGGGGGGGGTGATTACAAACACCAAATAATCCCGTGGTGGTCCCCACATCCTCTAGTCTAGCTGAGATGTCATTGTTCTGCCAACAAGAAGGATGAACAAGATGAAGAGACGCGGTATATGGAAGTATTCTCTACGTTTCTGCAGACACAGCAGCCATTATTCCAAGCTGAGGGAATCTGGGAGAGCTCGGGAATAAACGTCACAATGGAAGAGTTTCTGTCCTCCAATGTAATGAGGACAAGAGAAGTCCCACATCATGGATTATACACTGTGTCACGGATAAAATGCACGCCCATGACGACTAGCTAACCAAGGCGTGGTCCGCCCATGACTTGGGGTAAAGAGGGAATGAGGGAGACTTTGAGCATAGAAGACTGGTCAGGATACCTTTTCACTGCCTGCACTACCACTGGCCACCACTGGAGGGAGACTCCACTCCAGCTGGCTGACCACACACAGGCAGATATGAATCTTATATACAATCTGGTGCACACTAAGGATTGAGGAGCAGTCTAGCAATTAGCACATCCTTCTAGGATTCCTCCAGCTATCCTACAAGCTAGAACCCCGGTGTTAATCACTCTTCCACTGTCCACACACCCCTCACACCAGACACACAACAAACAGTAGCTTGCCACCACCCAACAGTTTGTCTGCAGACTGGTCTGCTGGGCCACCACACACACACAGATCACCGTCTGGCAGATCTGCTACTTTACAATCTGCAGGCAATCTGCCAACATGCAGTGAAATTGAATACAGATTGGCAATGAACTTAGACTGAGCACATAGACACTACAATACAACAATCTCTCCGGAGATATGAGCCCGAGCTTAGTACACAGAAGTCACTTATTCATTTTATGATGTAATATCCCGAAAGTGGGCAATGCATTAAATATGTACAAAGAAAAAAAAAGTTGCAAAAAATACAAAAAGACACACAATTGGCTATTCATTATAAAAAAAGGGAATAAAAACAGAAATAAAACTTTTACCAAGAGTTATCCTGCGACTGGAGCAAGTCAGAGCGTGTCTGTGATTCGCAGTCATATGGAACCGACTCCGTACAAATTACCCCATCCATATCTCATGGTCCTCAATTTATTGAAATATGGATGTGGGCTGCACATTAGCCCTTGGCCAATCAACCCTGGGGGGTGTTTCTGTAGCAGCCCATTGGATGTTCTGGGTTCTGAAGTGCCCACAGCTGAATGGACCAGGAATGGTTTGGATCACTTGGTCAGGGATAGAATTTCCGACACCAGCGTGTTAGTCCAAACACAACAGTACCACTGTTCAGCTGTTGCAATCAGGCACCATATAACCATTTTTGTGTGTTTCTCTGGGATTCCACAGGGGCTACAAATACAGTTTTACATGCAGATGTAGCCTACAGTGTGTCCAATCAAAGGAAGTATTTTCATCTCTCTGCAACAAATATTTTAGCTTTTATGAGAGATGAAATACTGTCAAGGTTCTACCTTTTCCCTGAGGTTATGTTACTCCATGTGCTGGCGTCCATCTTGGATTCTGCTGTGCATGATGGGAATCCTTTTATGCCTTCAGGTTTCTGTGGTCCATCCCCCAGAGGGGTGTGGCTGATGACATATAAGCCTGTGGCCCGCACATGCTCTTTGCACTTGTGTCTTTGTGTTGCTATTACTCTGTTCTGACTCTCGTGACTCTCCTGGTATCTGATTCGGCTTGTGACTTGACTATTCTTTGTATTCTCCTTTGATCTGACCCTCTGTTGCTGAACCCGGCTCGTGACCTGTGATTCTCGTCTGCTGTCCTGTACTGTTTTGTCCTGTTGTTGTTGACCCCGGCTTGTCTGACTACTCTTTTGTCTCTTCCACCAGCTACATGCCATTGGCGGCGGCCATTACCGCAGCTGAGGTGTCTCGGGGGCCGCGACCTGGTTCCTGGCTGCGTCAAGTCCATCCCCACCATCAGGGGCCCTGGTGAAGGGCAGCCTGGGACTTAGACTCCGCGCCCTGGGGGACTTCGGTCTGTGGGTGGTGGTTGTCGTCAGCCAGTGCATTACATTGTTAGGCCTGCCTGTCCGTTCCTCAGCTCCTGCCCTGACAAATACATTTGTGGATATAAATCAAAGCTGACAGACACTTTGGAGCCTTCTCCTGGTCTCCTGCTGACTCTTGCATACGAAATAACTAGGATTCTGCTTCTAGATTCAAGAAGGTGGCAAACTGGCTACATAGGTGACAATGTTGTATTGGCATCGCTGTGACACCACTAGCCTAGAAGCTGCTCTGTACTTTCAGATGCTAATTGGTGAACATATGTCTCTGACCGAATACTGAACACTGATCTGTAATAACATGGAATGAATCTAGATCTACAATTACATATTTCTACTGATCACATCACATCTGAACTACCCAAATCTTACATTTATGTTACACACTGCTCCAAAAAATGAAAGGAACACTTTGAAAACCCATCAGATCTCAATGAGGAACAATCTCCTGCTGGATATCTATACTGACATGGACTGGGTAATGTGTTAGGAACGTATAGATGCCCAATCATTTTATGGAAATGAAATTGATCGACCTACAGAGGGCTAAATTCACAGACACCCCAAAAATCAAGAAAAAATGATGCAGCAGGCAAGTCCATTTTACCTAAATTAAACTGCAGCAACTCAGAATGGTCCTGAGTAGGTTGTATGGCCCCCATGTGCTTGTATGCATGCCTGACAGTGTTGGGGCATGCTCCTAATGAGACGACAGATGGTGTCCTGGGGGATTTCCTCCCAGATCTGGAGAAGGGTATCATTGTGTTCCTGGACAGTCTGAGGTGCAACCAGGCGGCTTAGATGAATCTAAACATGACATCCCAGAGGTGTTCTATTGGATTTAGGTCCTGCAGCATGGGGGCCATTCAGTGGTATTAATTCCTTCATCCTCCAGAAACTGCCTGCACACTTTTGCCACATGAGGCCGGGCATTGTCGTGCACCAGGAGGAGCGCAGGACCCACTGCACCAGTGTAGGATCTGACAATGGGTCCAATTATTTCATTCCAATATCTAATGGCAGTCAGGAGGCCATTGTTTAGCCTGTAGAGGTCTATGCGTCCCTCCATGGGTATGCCTCCCCAGACCATCACTGACCCACCACCAAAACTGTCATGCTGAATGATGTTACAGGCAGCAGAACATTCTCCATGACTTCTCCAGACCTTTTCATGTCTGTCACGTGCTCAGGAGGAACCTGCTCTCATCTGTGAAAAGCACAGGGCACCAGTGGTGGACCAGCCAATTCTGGGGTTCAATGGCAAATGCCAATGGAGCTCTATGGTGCAGGGCAGTGAGCACAGGGCCCACTAGAGAAAGGCCACCCTCATGAAGTCTGTTTCTGATTGTTTGATCAGAGACATTCACACCAGTGGCCTGCTGGAGATAATTTTGTAGGGCAGGGCTGTTCCTCCTTTTACAAAGGAGCAGATAGCAGTCCTGCTGATGGGTTAAGGAACTTCTACGGCCCTGTCCAGCTCTCCGAGAGTAACTGCCTGTCTCCTGGAATCTCCTCCATGCTCTCGTCTCCTGGAATCTCCTACGTGCTCTCGTCTCCTGGAATCTCCTCCGTGCTCTCGTCTCCTGGAATCTCCTCCGTGCTCTCGTCTCCTGGAATCTCCTCAGTGCGCTCATCTTCTGGAATCTCCTCTGCGCTCTCATCTCCTGGAATCTCCTCCATGCTCTCGTCTCCTGGAATCTCCTCCATGCTCTCGTCTCCTGGAATCTCCTCCATGCCCTTGAGACTGTGCTGGGAGACACAGCAAACCTTCTGTCAATGGCAGGTATTGATGTGCCATCCTGGAGGAGCTGGACTGCCTGTGCAACCTCTGTAGGGTCCAGGTATGGCCTCATGCTACCAGTAGTGATACTGACCCTAGCCAAATGCCAAACTAGTGAAAAACAGTCAGAAAAGATGAGTAGGGAAAAAATGTCAGTGGCTTCCACCTGTAAATTCCTGTGTTGAGGGTTGTCTCATTGTTGCCCATCTAGTGCACCTGTTGATAATTTCATTAACACCAAAGCAGCTGAAACTGATCAACAACCCCCTCTGCAACTTACCTGACCAGATCAATATCTCAGGAGTCTCATTGACTTGATGCTAGACTACGATTAATAAGTCTTCCTTTCATTTCTTGAGCCGCGTATTATGAATGCTAACTCTACGAAGCTGCAGATCTGTGAGAGTTCTTTTCTGAATTCTTCTGTTTATAGATTACTGAGACCTTTACAGTAAGACAGATGTGCATTTCCTCATGTAATGTTCTATTTGTGTGTTTTGTTTTTTATGTTGGTTGGACTGGATGGAATGGTGTCTTTTTTCCATCCAGATGAACTTTGTAACAAGGTGACTCCAGTAACACTGCTGGGACTCATTGTCAAGGTCCTACCTTTTCCAGAGACTGTGCGGCTTCATATACTGGCGTCCATCTTGGGTTTCTGCTGAGCATGGTGGGAGTCTTTTATGCCTTCAGGTCTCTGAGGTCCATCCCCCAGAGGGGCGTGGCTGAGTACATATAAGCCTGTGATCCACACATGCTCTTTGCACTTGTGTCTTGTGTCTTTGTGTTGCTACAGCTCTGTGTATACTCTCGTGACTCTTCTGGTATCTGACTCGGCTTGTGACTAGACCCTTCTCTGTGTTTTCCTTCGATCTGACCTTCCGTTGCTGAACCCAGCCCGTGACCTGTGATTCTTGTCTACTGTTTTGTACCATTTTGTCCCGTTGTTGTCGACCCAGCCTGCCTGACTACGCTATTGTCATTTCCTACCAGCTACACGCCATTGGCCATGGCCATTACCGCAGCCGGGCTGTCTCGAGGGCCGCGACCTGATTCCTGGCTGCGTCAAGTCCATCCCCACCATCAGGGGCCCTGGTGAAGGGCAGCCTTGGACTTAGACTCCGCGCCCTGAGGGACTTCGGTCTGTTGGTGGTGGTTGTCGTCAGTCAGTGCGTTACCCTGCCACTAGGCCTACCTGTCCGTTCCACAGCCCTGCCCTGACATTTTGTTTTGGTGAAAAGGTACAAAAAGGAACCTCCCCGTTTCCATATATTTCAGACTATACGAAAAGACCGGATCGGGATAAAATACCAGATTGTCTCATAAGAATGTAGGAAGTACAGGGTGTGGCAACATAACTTCCTTTTTTGAAATGTGTGCCATTCAGGCTATAGCAGCCATAGCGGGGCGGGAGTGGTCTCAGACGACAGGAGTAGTTCTAAAGTTTTTGTTCTCTTTTTACGTGGGTCCCTACGTTCAGACAAACCACGAGTACGACAAGACGAAGAGCTGGAGTCCCTCGACCCATCAGATCACCTGAGAACATCGAAGCAGTGAGAGCTTCAATCTTGCGATCCCCGCAGCGTTCTGCGCGAAAACATGCGTCTGCCCTTGGACTTTCAGATCATTCAGTGAGGCGAATTCTTCACGATGACCTTCATTACCAAGTTGGCGATTGTGCAGGAACTCTCCGAACGCGACTTCAATTCTCGGAGGAACGCATGTGAGGCAGTACTCGAAAACGTCCCTGAGGACGCAATTGTTTTTTACAGTGATGAAGCCCATTTTCACTTGACTGGATGCGTCAACAAACAGAACATGCGCTACTGGGCCGACACCAATCCTCGAGAATTGCATCAAAGGCCTTTGCATTCATCTAAAGTCAGTGTGGTGTGCAATTGCCTCAGCTGGGATTATTGGTCCCTGGTTCTTTGAAGAAAATGAGGTCACAGTGACAGTGAATTCAGACCAGTATGTGAACATGTTGGAGAAATTTGTTTTTCCACGACTTGATGAATTGGACTTAGGGGACATTTGGTTCCAACAGGACGGAGCAACGGCTCACACTTCAAGAGCATCAATGGCTGTTTTAAGGGAACACTTCCCGGAGCGCCTCATCTCAATAAGGGGCGATTTGGAGTGGCCAGCCCGCTTCCCCGATTTGGCCCATTGCGACCTTTTTTTTGTGGGTTTTTTTAAAATCCCGCGTTTATGTAAACCGTCCAAGGACCCTACAAGACCTGAAGGCCAACATCCGCGCAGAAATTGCCAACATACTCGCTGCTATGCTGGTAAGGGTCATGAAAACCGCCAGAAATCGGCTTATTCAGTGTATGGACAATGGGGGCGTCACCTACCTGATATGATTTTCAAAACTGTGTAAAACAGAACTTTAGATATGTACCTACATTATTAAAGACAATAAAAACAATTCTGATTCATAAAATGGGTTTTATTGCATTTTTTTAAAAAAAGGAAGTTATGTTGCTGCACCCTGCATATTATGTTATGTTTGCTGATTTGTAATCCCATGATATATATTTAGTGTGTTGGAGTTTATCGGTATTGTTAGGAATATTGTATGCATGCTACCAAAGCCGTAATCAATCAGTAGATCAGTATACAAATTATTATTTTATTATCTCTCCTCTGTGTGTACAACTATTATTCTAATCACTTTATGTAATCCAACCTCCTGATAGTTATAATTCTCCATTTAATCACTGTTACACCAAACGTAATGATTGTAAATGAGGAATAATATCTACTCTCCAAGGCATTCTATAGATTTCACAAGGACCAATTTGTTATAGTGAAATATTCATTCTTCCCGATCACAGATTAGTTACTTCCGTCCCCAGATAAACTCAGACCAGACAATTCTTATCCAAGGATGACACCCAGTGGCCATGGGAGGTAATGCTTGAGTAAACATGGGTTAGAGAATCAGATTCCCCAATCACAGAGAAGGTTCCACCTCCTGGCCAGGTTTATTCAGATTTGATGAATCTATTAGTCATAACTAGATAAAACCGGCAGGAACACTCACAGAGGGAGGACCATCTACACAGCCATCTGGAAGGTAGACATCATCTCAGACTCAGATCATCTAAAGCCACTCATCAACTGAAGAAGAGACGCCATTTTGTGGAAGCTCAATCCCAACCGTTAATTGGCAGCCATCTTTGAGTCTGATCATCAGTTCTCCAAAAAGATGACCTGATACTTAGAGGGTAATTATATATTTTCTGTTGATTTTGCTTGCTTAGATTAGTAAGTCAATTGTCACATTCCTTTGTGTAACCTAATAACTCTCCCCATGATAACATCACATCAAGTTAATTCATTTATAAAAATGTTCCTGTTCTTAGGCCATACTGGTGGACAATTCTGCATAGTTTATTCCTTCTGCAGGAGACAGATTATTGTCCGTTTTCATTGGTTATGTTGTTTACAGGGAGACTAATTATTGAATTTAATTCACTCTATTTTAGAGCTTTTACAGAAACATCTTAGTGTCAGTGTAAATCACAATCTGACTATTATTTATGGTGTTTGTAAGTGACTTATGTAAATAAATATTGATTTTCATACTCTGCAGTCTATACCTACACAGATCTTGTTTGAGTTCTTAAAGAATTTTTCAGATTAAGTTATTTTTATAAATAATTTTTTGTATTGGAGACACTGTGATTAAAACCAAAAATACCTCATTTGGCCTGTAGATGACGCTAAGTATCCTAGCAATTAACACCATCTAGTGTCCAAAGAGTCAGGGAACACCTGAACAACTGATTTAGTCAGCTAAATCAATTGTTCAGGTGTTCCCTGACAATTTGGACACTAGATGTTGCTAATTGCTAGGATTCTTAGCGTCATCAAAAGGCCAAATGAGATATTTTTGGTTTTAAATCAATGGTTGGTTTAATTCTGTGGTTTTATGTAATTTATATCTTCAATGTTTGAAAATCTATGATCTCAGGTATTTGTATGAAATTACCCCTAACATAGTAAACTAAGGGGTCTATGCAAAAAATATATTGGGGGAGGTGACAAGCATGTGTCCAGCTGTGACAAATTCTGGCCATATTTTAATAAACTCAGTGATTTCCTATAATTGTCAGCTCCCTCTAGTGGCCATAATGATGTATTACTTCCAAAATACCTCAATCAGGAAAAACAGTTTAATACCGCATTATGGCCACTAGATGGAGCCAATGATCATAGGAAATCTCTGTATGAAAAGACCAACATGTGACATGGCTGAATGAATGCTGGTCATATAATAGTTCATCTATTCTCTAAGTGGGGTGGTGTCTATTGGGCAAATCCCTTTTACAAATCACACATAATATCGCCCTTCAAAGTGAAAACAGAAACGATTTGCAGAAAATCAAAGAGTAGAAATATTTTCCGGTGGATCCCCTCTACCCAGACCCCATATGTAGACATAGAACAACAAGCTGTGTTCCCTCTCGTGCCGCACTCCTCCAACCACCCAAACCCACACAGAAGCCAAGGTTAATAATGAGAGGAAAGTTCCCCCCGAGTTTAGGGTGGAGTTCTCCTTCCCTCCTGTTGGGGAATGGGAGAAGGATGGACTAAAGACAGAGAGACGCTTCGGGGTCACCACTGTTCTGTAGAGCCTTGAAATGAAGGACATCAACTTCAGAAGTTCTTGTTGTCTGTGTAAAGTTCCCCGATAACGAGATCTGGGCTCTCCCGGCTTCTAGCTCTGTAACCCGCTATATCATTATCAGGAAACGCAACTCCGACACCCAAGAAGGGCTGAAGTTGTGTCCTTCATTTCCAGGATCTACTGACCACTCTGCACCCCGACATTTACTGCACTTCATCCATGTATTTGGGGGCCTCTCATCTCCTTATCAACTGTTTCTTCCATGATGAAGATCAGCCATGGAGTATATCTGAGGTGTATATCAGGGTGTGCTTCTTCCCCACATGAGAGCTGGGATGTCCAGCAACATTCATCTAGAAGACATATCCCACACTCAAGGCACTAATACACCTCCAGGGTTGTGTGGGACCCCTGATGTACAAGAAGGCAGGACTTCAGTGAGGAACATTTCCTTCACTAAGGACAGGAAAGTGCCTTCTCCCCCATGTGAGATCTCTGATGTCTGGAAAGATGGGACTTACGTGAAAAACATTTCCCACACTCAGGACAGGAATACGGCTTCTCCCCCGTATGAGACCTTTGATGTGTGTAAAGACTGGACTTAACTGAAAAACATTTCCCGCATTCAGGACAGGAATGTGGCTTCTCCCCCGTGTGAGATCTCTGATGTCTGTAAAGACTGGACTTCTCTGAAAAACATTTCCCGCATTCAGGACAGGAATATGGCTTCTCCCCCGTGTGAGATCTCTGATGTTTGTAAAGATCGGACTTCACTGAAAAACATTTCCCGCATTCAGGACAGGAATACGGCTTCTCCCCCATGTGAGATCTCTGATGTATGGAAAGATCGGACTTAGTTGAAAAACATTTCCCACACTCAGGACAGGAATACGGCTTCTCTCCCGTGTGAGATCTCTGATGTGAGTAAAGATGGTTCTTAGTTGAAAAACATTTCCCGCACTCAGGACAGGAATACGGTTTCTCCCCCGTGTGAGATCTCTGATGTATGTAAAGATAGTACTTAGCTGAAAAACATTTCCCGCACTCAAGACAGGAATACGGCTTCTCTCCCGTGTGAGATCTCTGATGTGTGTAAAGATAGTACTTAGTTGAAAAACATTTCCCGCACTCAGTACAGGAGAAGCTCTTCTCTGTTGGAAGGCCGGACCGGTCCCGCACAATCTCAGGTTCCTCAAGATACGAGGAATCCGATGGTCCATCTACACTGGATGGTGCCGGATGGACATTGGAGGGAGCCGGGTTTTCTCCTGGACTATACTGTGTGATGTCCTAATCTTCTACTTTCCAGTCTGGAGACAAAGTGAGACAATCCTCGGAGGTTTTCCTCATCTCCCAGCCCTGGACTAAAATACAAAGACAAAGAGGATTACTAGACAGGAGCTGATTGGTTCCCCCAAACCAGGACTCCGCCCACATCAGGCAGCTCGGTCTCTGAGGAGCTTACAATTCCACCCTCAAGGGAACTAGGAAATGGCTCCTCTGACCTCCTACCAGGTCATTTCTTTATTCATGGACCTTAGTCAGAGAGTGAGGAAACAACCAGAACTGTCTTTTATAGGAGGGACAGTGATGAGGGGATTATAGGACGAGGGGCCCCACCCCCTCTATCACTCATCGCCATCTTCCCAACACAAGAAGTACTGCACTTCCTTATTTAGTTCATGATTTAGTCATGAAGAACAGCGGGGCTGAGCCCCACCAGAGGTCAGGGAGTGAGGATGGGAGGAGAACAACCAAGATGAAGACTGGACTGATCCTGAAGACCACCATCATTGGGGTATTGACTCCTCCCTCATTATCACTTTCTGTTTAAGGGTCCAAAGTTGGAGGATGTTATCACATTATTATCACCATGTAAAATCTGTGCTCCAATCACATCATCCGATATAAAATGTTCAGCTGGGAGGAACAAAAGAGAATCCATATTATGTGTATATATAGCAGTGGGGGGAGGGGGAGAGCAGAAGTCAAGAGTATGTAATGTACAGCATAGAGTATATAGTGCAGAGGTCAGGAGTATGTAATGTACAACATAGAGTATATAGTGCAGGGGTCAGGAGTATGTAATGTACAACATAGAGTATATAGTGCAGGGGTCAGGAGTATGTAATGTACAACATAGAGTATATAGTGCAGGGGTCAGGAGTATGTAATGTACAACATAGAGTATATAGTGCAGGGGTCAGGAGTATGTAATGTACAACATAGAGTATATAGTGCAGGGGTCAGGAGTATGTAATGTACAACATAGAGTATATAGTGCAGGGGTCAGGAGTATGTAATGTACAACATAGAGTATATAGTGCAGGGGTCAGGAGTATGTAATGTACAACATAGAGTATATAGTGCAGGGGTCAGGAGCATGTAATGTACAAGTTATATAGTATAAGGGTCAGGACTCACAGTATTAGTATTCTGTACTCAGTGGAAGTTTAAATGTTTACTGTAGACAACATGTAGAGGTGAGCTGGGATTAAACTATCATGAAACAGGTTAGATTGGAGGTGAGCAAATCCTTGGACAGAGGGTGGCGGGGGACGTGGTACACTTGGACAGAGGGGTGGCGGGGGACGTGGTACACTTGGACAGAGAGGTTGGCGGTGGACGTGGTACACTTGGACAGAGGGGTTGGCGGTGGACGTGGTACACTTGGACAGAGGGGTTGGCGGTGGACGTGGTACACTTGGACACAGTTCCCCCAATGGCTAATGTGTAAGGTAAAGTCTATGGGATGGAAAAATCTGAATGTAAATGGATAAATGGACGTGGTACACTTGGACAGAGGGGTGGCTGCGGATGTGGTACACTTGGACAGAAGGGTGGCTGTGGACTTGGTATACTTGGACAGAGGGGTGGGGGTGGTCTACTAGGACAGGGGGGGGCGGTGGACGTGGTATACTTGGACAGTGGGGTGGCGGTGGACGTGGCATACTTGGACAGAGAGGTGGCGGTGGACGTGGTATACTTGGACAGAGGGGTGGCGGTGGACGTGGTATACTTGGACAGAGGGGTGGCGGTGGACGTGGTATACTTGGACAGAGGGGTGGCGGTGGACGTGGTATACTTGGACACAGTTCCCCACACACGGCTAATGTGTAAGGTAAAGTCTATGGGCTGGAAAAATCTGAATGTAAATGGATAGAAAACTGGCTAACAGATTGTATTCAGAGAGTAGTGGTTAATGATTCATACTGTGAATGGTCTGGGGGTGTCAGTGGGGTACCCCAAGGTTCAGGGTTATTCGTGGGGGCCCCCAAGGTTCAGGGTTATTCGTGGGGGCCCCCAAGGTTCAGGGTTATTCGTGGGGGCCCCCAAGGTTCAGTGTTGGGACCCTTACTTTTTAATATATTTATAAACAATATGGGGTGTGAGATTATAAATCCCATTCCAGTCTTTGCAGATGACACCAAGCTGTGCCGGGGAATAACGTCCTTACAGGATGTCTCCAACTTACAAGCCGACCTCAATGCTCTGTGTAATTGGGGGACTATGGGGCCAATGAGGGCTAATGGTGATAAATGTAAGGTTCTGCACTTGGGGGGGCTAAGAATATGCATCATACATACTAGGGGGGTACAACTGGGGGGGCAATGGTGGAGAAGGATCTGGGCAGTCAATGGTGATGGATCTGAAGGGGTCAATGGTGGAGAACGATCTGGAGAAGTCAATGGTGGAGAAGGATCTGGAGTAGTCAATTGTGGAGAAGGATCTAGGAGACAATGCTGGAGAAGGATCTTTGGGGGGACAATGCTGGAGAAGGAATTTTGGGGGGAAAATGCTCCAGAAGGAATTTTGGGGGGAAAATGCTGGAGAAGGATCTGTGGGGGGTCAATGGTGGAGAAGGATCTTGAGGAGTCAATGTTGGAGAAGGATCTGTGGGGGGCCAATGGGGGGGAAAAGCTGGAGAAGTCAATTGTGGAGAAGGATCTAGGAGACAATGCTGGAGAAGGATCTTTGGGGGGGCAATGCTGGAGAAGGATCTGTGGGGGGCCAATGGGGGAGAAGGATCTGTGGGAGTCAATGGTGGAGAAGGATCTGTGGGGGGTCAATAGGGGAGAAGGATCTGGAGGAGTCAATGGTGGAGAAGGATCTGTTGGGGTCAATGGTGGTGAAGGATCTGTTGGGGTCAATGGTGGAGAAGGATCTGGGGGGGGTCAATGGTGGAAAAGGATATGAGGGACTGTCAGGGATCGCAGCGGCAAGCGGGTCTGCGCAAGCGCAGAACGCCGATTCATTCTAGCCGGCGGGCACTAGGACCTGGGCGGCCGCACATGTGCACTCCCGATCGAGGATGCTCACCTGGCACCAATGACAGGGCAGGGCGCACTATTTAAACCTGCCCTGCACAGACTCTCATTGCCGTATGGTCTTGTATCATGTGTTCCTGTGTATCTGCTGATTAACTTGTTACCGACCCTGCCTGATCCTGACCTCTGCTGACTTCTCCTGCTCTGACCTCTGCTGACTTCTCCTGCTCTGACCTCTGCTGACTTCTCCTGCTGACTTCTCCTGCTAACTTCTCCTGCTCTGACCCCTGGCTTGTTTGACTTCTCTCCTGGATACTCCTACTGATCTTAACTCCTGTTACTGAACCCGGCGAGTAACCTGATTACTCTTCGCCTGCTGCCTTGTACTAAGCTGACCCCACTGTTACCAATCCGGCCCATCTGACCACGCTCACTACTCTGCCATCCATCCATCCTGCACAGATCCAGTCATCACGGCTCCAGCCTTCCAACCTCTTCACGTCAGGCTCTCTACCTGCATATACCTCTGGCGGATCCCTCTACCACGGGCGAGTGTACTCAGGGGCCGCGACCTGGTCAATGTCTGCTCCAAGTCCATCCCCACAATCAGGGGCCCTGGTGAACAAGCAGACTGGGACTTAGACTCCGCGCTCCGGGGAATCCTGTCCTGTGGACTGCTAGAGGTACCGCCAGGCGGTGTCTGACAGAACCATATGGCCATGACGGAGCCTGGAAGAGGGCCATCCCCACTGGAGAACATATGTCAGCATCTGGTGGCACTTACTCAAGCCGTCAAAACGCTGCAGGAGGGTTACACACACCTCGAGAACCGGATTCAGATGTTAGCCGCACCAGCTGCTCCATCCCAGAGCACAAGTTCTCCTTCTGCAGCCATAGAGCCTTCAGAACCTCCTGCCCGATCATTAGTCACGTTGCCTCCACTGGAACCCTGCGTACTATTGCCGGAACGTTTCAGCGGGGACCGAGCTAAATTCAGGGCCTTCCGGATCAGGAGAAGTCAGCTGTATTTCAGCCTGCAGCCACGGACATTTCCTTCTGAATCGGTGAAGGTGGGGTTCATCGTCTCTTTACTCCAGGGCGAGCCCCAGGCCTGGGCTCACCGACTAATGGAGACCCACGATCACCATCTGTAGACTGTGTCAGACTTCTTCAATGCGATGGCAGTCCTATATGACGATCCGCAGCGGGCAGCATCCGTAGAGATGGCCCTGTACTCCCTCAGACAGGGCCGCCGGGCAGTGGAGGAGTTTGCATCTGAGTTCAGACGCTGGATGAGGGACACCCAGTGGAATTATGCTGCACTACGTCACCAGTTTCGCATGGGCTTGTCCGAGTCCCTTAAGGACGAGTTAGCCAGGGTGGGCCTACCTGACTCTTTGGAAGATCTCATCACCCTGGCCATACAGATTGACCGCAGACTGCGGGAACGCAGGTTAGAGAGGTCCAACCCAGGGCAGAGACCCACGTGGGTACTTCCCCGTGCTCCAGTCCAATCCCTGCCAGGAGGAAGCAGGAACTTGGAGTCTGAGGAGATGCCAGAACCTATGCAGCTCGGATTGGCACGACCATCGTTGTCAGTGGAGGAATGCCAGAGGCGCCGGGTGAACAACCTCTGTCTTTACTGCAGGGAAGCAGGTCATGTGGTGCGTTCTTGCCCAGCGAAACTGGGTAAGTGTGCTTCGGTTTTTTCCACTGTATCCTCCAAATGTTCTAACCATTCCAATTACTTAGCCATACCGGTTTCTTTTCAGCTTCCAGGAAGAACTGTGTCAGCAACAGCAATTATTGACTCCGGGGCATGTAGTTGCTTTGCTGATTTAGATTGTGCCAACCGACAGAGGATCCCCCTCCAGACCAGGGAATGTGGGCTTAATATCTTTTTGGCTGATGGGTCACGCATTAAGTCAGGATTAGTGGACCGTGAGACCCCACCTATCTGTACTATGGTGGCTAACCATCATTGAGAGTTCCTCCGTCTGGATGCCATTGCATCCCCTCTGTTCCCAGTTATCCTGGTACTCCCTTGGTTGCAGGCACACAATCCCCAGATTGATTGGAAAACTGGGTCTATCCAGTTCCTATCACCTTATTGCCAGGAACATTGTCACGCCCCGACCTCCTTGACTCCCCAGTCTCTCCTATGTATTGATGGGGACGCCGAGCTCATCCAGATCATTCCCCTGGCCTACCATGACTATCTAGACGTGTTTAGTAAATGGGGGCAGACATTCTTCCTCCACACCGAACCTATGACTGTCCCATCGACCTACCCGGATCTGAGATTCCTTTCAGACGGATATTCCCCCTATGGGAGCGGGAATTGGGGATACTCAAGGAATACATTGACGATAACCTCCAGAAAGGGTTTTATCTGCCCCTCCACATCACCAGCCGGAGCAGGAATCTTTTTTTTATCAAGAAAAAGGACAAATCCCTAAGGCCATGTATCGATTATCGTGACTTACATAAGATTACGATAAAGAATCGTTATCCCCTTCCCTTGGTTCCGGAACTATTCCAAAGGTTAAAGACAGCAGCCGTGTTTACTAAATTAGACTTGTGGGGCGCGTATAACCTGGTCCGCATACGGGAGAGGGACAAGTGGAAGACCACATTTCGCACTAGATTTGGGCACTTTGAGTACCTTGTCATGCCCTTCAGACTTTGCAATGCCCCAGCTACATTCCAACATTTCATTAATGACGTATTTAGAGACTAACTGGACATTTTTGTGGTCGTTTACTTGGACGATATTTTGATCTTCTCCTCTTCTTTGGAAACCCATAGGGGTCATGTCAAAAGGGTGTTGGAACATTTACGCCAACACGGGTTGTATGCCAAAGCTGATAAATGCAGCCTCGAGCAGAACAGCATTGCATTCTTAGGGCTGATCATCTCCACCACGGGGGTTGCGATGGATCCCCAAAAGGTCTTGGCAATTTTAGAATGGCCAGTACCCACGGACAAGAAGGGCGTGCAACGCTTCATAGGGTTTGCAAACTTTTACAGAAAGTTAAACAAGAACTTTTCGGGTCTCGTGCTCCCATTACCCAGCTCACCAAGCAGGGGGCCCATTTCTGGTGGACACCTGAGGCTCAAGCAGCATTTGAGACCTTGAAGGAGCTGTTCACTACTGCCCCCATCCTTAGTCACCCTGATTCCTCTCTGCCATAGATTCTGGAAGTTGATGCTTCTGAGAACGCAGTGGGGGCCATTCTGTCCCAGAGGAAAGGTACCAGAGAACTCATGCACCCAGTGGCATTCTTCTCAAGAAAACTCACGTCAGCAGAGAGGAATTATGACATTGGAGACCGGGAACTCCTGGCTGTCAAAATGGCACTGGAAGAGTGGAGGTATCTGCTGGAGGGGGCCACACATCCAATCTTGATTTTCATAGACCACAAGAATCTGGAGTACTTGAGGACAGCCAAACGCCTGAGACCACGCCAAGCAAGATGGGCACTTTTCTTCTCCCGATTTGTGTTCCACATTACATATAGACCCAGGTCCAAGAATACAAAGCCCGATGCTCTCTCACGCATGTTTGAGGACCCAGAAGTCCCCAAACCGGACACTATCCTGTCCACAGGAAACTTTCTTGCCCTCCAAATGGAACTACGCTCTAGGCTACAGACCGCATCCATAGGAATGCCGAGCCAAACCAAGGTTTCTCTACAGAGCAAGGAAGGTCTCTTTTGGAAAGAAGGGCAAATTGTGGTACCCAAGGAGGTGCAAACCCTAGTTCTGGGGCACTGCCATGACCATCCACTGGCAGGCCATTTTGGAATCGCAAAGATCCTAGAGTTACTCCAGCGTACATTCTGGTGGCCAAGCATGGCTAAAGATTGTGAACTGTACGTGAAGACCTGCACCACATGTTAAAGGAATAATCCCACCAGAAGTAAGGCCTGGGGTTTACTACGACCGTTGCCTATACCTGACCGGCCGTGGCAGATGATCTCCATGGATTTTATAGTGGAACTTCCACCATCTCAAGACCATTCAGCGATTTTCGGAATTGTGGATCGCCTGTCAAAGATGGCCCATTTCCTGCCGCTAAAGAACCCGCCATCGGCTCTGGAAACAGCACAAATCTTTGTGAAAAGTGGTAAGGCTCCATTGAATTCAAGAAGACATTGTCTCAGACCGAGGGCTCCAGTTTACATCAAAAGTCTGGAAAGCGTTATGCGAGGTTTTGGGAATCAAACTGTCCTTCTCGTCTGCCTACCACCCACAGACAAATGGGAAGACAGAAAGGACGAACCAGACGTTGGAACAGTACCTGAGATGCTACACGTCTTTCCTCCAGGACGACTGGTTGGCACTCTTGCCATTGGCTGAAATTGCGTACAAAAACGCAAATCATTCTGCTACGGGGCAATCCCCATTTTTTGCCAATTACGGGTTTCACCCCACGTTTTTACCTGACCTGATTCCTGAAAGTCCAGTCCCTGCTACGCAAAATATGCTGGATTTTTTTTCTGCCAATAACAAGGTGCTTCAAGAAGCTATTGAAAAGGCACAGGAGGACAGCAAAAGGGCTTTCGACAGAAGAAGAGGTGAGCTACGTCTGCAACCGGGGGACCAGGTCAGGCTAGTCACTACCAATTTGAGGATGTCTTGTCCCTTGAAAAAACTGGGGCCTAAATTTAAGGGTCAATTCCGGGTGAAACGGAAAATCAATGAAGTGGCGTATGAACTGGAACTTCCAGGAACTTTTAAGATTCACTCGGTTTTCCACGTGTTGCTACTGAAGCCAGCAGTGCCAGATCCCTTCCCGGACCGAAGGTCCAGACCTCCGGAAGCTATAACCATTAACGAACAAGATCAATTTGAGGTTGAAGCAATCAGAGATTGCAGGAAAAGAGGCGTCCAGACACAGTTCCTGATTAAGTGGAAGAGCTATGGTCCTGAGAATTCGTGGGAGCTGGCCCAAAATGTTCACGCCCATAGACTTGTCCGGGGGTTCTATCGTAGCCACCCACGGAGGAGAGATCGGTTGGGCATCCGGAGGATGCCCATACGGGGGGCAATATCAGGGATCGTGGCGGAAAGCGGGTCTGCGAATGCGCAGAATGCCGATTCATTCTAGCCGGCGGGCACTAGGACCTGGGCAACAGCGGCCACACATGCGAACTCACGTTCGCGGACGCTCGCCTGGCACCAATGACAGGGCAGGGCGCACTATTTAAACCTGCCCTGCACAGACTCTCATTGCCGTATGGTCTATTATCCTGTGTTCCTGTTCCTGTACATCTGCTGTTGTGACTTGTTACCGACCCTGCCTGATCCTGACCTCTGCTGACTTCTCCTGATCCTGACCTCTGCTGACTTCTCCTGATCCTGACCTTTGCTGACTTCTCCTGATCCTGACCTCTGCTGACTTCTCCTGCCCCGACCTCTGCTGACTTCTCCTGCCCCGACCTCTGCTGACTTCTCCTGCCCCGACCTCTGCTGACTTCTCCTGCCCCGACCTCTGCTGACTTCTCCTGCTCTGACCTCTGCTGACTTCTCCTGCTCTGACCTCTGGCTTGTTTGACTTCTCTCCTGGATATCCCTATTTGATCTGACCTCCTGTTACCGAACCCGGCGAGTGACCAGACTACTCTTTGCCTGCTGCCTTGTACCACGCTGACCCCACTGTTACCGATCCGGCCCATCTGACCACGTTCACTACTCTGCCATCCATCCATCCTGAATGGATCAAGTCATCACGGCTCCAGCCTTCTGCCTCTTCACATCAGGCTCTCTACCTGCATATACCTCTGGCAGATCCCTCTACCACGGGCGAGTGTACTCAGGGGCCGCGACCTGGTCACTGTCTGCTCCAAGTCCATCCCCACCATCAGGGGTCCTGGTGAACAAGCAGACTTTGACTTAGACACCGCGCTCTGGGGAATCCTGTCCTGTGGATTGCTAGAGGTACTGCCAGGCGGTGTCTGACAGGGACAGTGGTGGAGAAGAAGGCAGAAGACCCCAGTCACATGTCCTGGGTGCCTACATTATGCAATGCTTATAGTAACAATCAACATTTTGCTGCCAGCTGAACCCCAGAACCTCCATAAATCCAGTCTAGATACATAAATTGTGTCTGCAGCACAGAGAAGGAAGATTATCCGAGAGAAATCCAGGAATACAGGACGGGGAACACAGCTCAGGAAAGTGACCAGGGGATTACAGGCTGATATCACCCAGTCCCCGCCCTACTCTGGACCAATCAGTGAGCAGTATGGGTGGAGGAATGGATTTAGTGTTCATGACCCACCTGTGCTGATCTCTGTAGGAGTGTCCTCCTCTATAAATGTCCCCGTTATTCCATCCTCCTCCATAGACTGCTGATCATCCCTCACATACGCCTCTTCTTCTTCTGCTTTCACCTCAAATTCTATATCGATTGGATCTCCACTCTAAATCAAGAGAAGGAGAGAAGAGGTCCTCTGTAAAATATAAGGTCACATAAACAATCCACACATTGTCACCATGAGTCCATGTTTTAGATGCTCCATCCCACCAACCTTGCAATGTGGAGGGATGGTGTGACCTTCCTGTGTGGAATCCCGGGAATACAGAGGATGGGGACATCTCTCTGGTGGGTTCCTGGTATTAGGTGGCTCCATCATATCCTTGTGTCCTTCTGAAAACTCCTCCATCACTCCATACTCCTCATCCTCCTCTTTATACTCTTCTTTAACATCAATATTATCATCCCCGAGGATTCCACTCTGAAAGATATAATAAAACATTCATTGTAACAAACATGCTGTATATAAATCACAACTACCAATAATTGTCATCATCTACCTGATGATGGTGAGGGATGGTGTGACCTTCCTGTGTGGAATCCCGGGAATACAGAGGACGGGGACATCTCTCTGGTGGGTTCCCATGACTGGATCCATCTGTAGGAAACACACACACTGACTGAATCCATTGTTTCTATGTGTTTATCAGATGATGGGGGATCTAGGTGGATCCTCCGTACTGCTCTCTCCTTTACAATAAAGTCTCCTCTTACCCGGTGATGTGAGGGGCGGCTGATTGTCCATCATGACGTCCTTGTAGAGATCCTTGTGTCCTTCTAAATACTCCCACTCCTCCATGGAGAAATAGACAGTGACACCCTGACACCTTATAGGAACCTGACACACACAATGATACAGTCACCATCCAGACACATCCCTTGTCTGTTACTGGAGAATGTCCCAGAATTCCCGGCACCGCTCACCTCTCCTGTCAGCAGCTCCATCATCTTCTTGGCGACTTCTAGAATCTTATGCATGTTGTGTCTCTCAGGGTTTAGGGAGTCACATGGAGGCACTGTGATGGTCATATGATCACCTGACTTCAATTTCTGTATTGAGGAACCAATAGGAATATCATGTTAGAATCCCAGAATCCTCCTCACCTCTCCGGTCAGGTCTGTGTTTTATTAATAGAGATGAGAGTGATGTCATGTGACCTCCCAGAATCCTCCTCACCTCTCCGGTCAGCAGGTAGATGATCTCCAGGGTGAGGTTTAGTATCTTCTCAGTCATGTGACTCCGGTCCTCCTCCATCCTCATTGGTGCCATCATGTGATCTATACAGGTCTCCTTGTAGACGGATAACTTTGGGAAATGAAAGTAAGAATGATTTGGATGGTATTGGTCACACAATAATAGGATGTGGATGTGAGGGGGGAATAGGAGGGTTGCTGGACATTGAAGAATTACTGCCCCCATGGGAACACATTTAGTTTTGACTCAGGGATTTACAAATCCTATCTCTTGACTTTCGGGACATGTAGTTCTGGGCGCAGTGCAGGATGTTTTCTTACATTTATCCCTTTTGCAGGCAAGCAGCAGCTGGGCACGCTCAGTGTCTGTGACACTTGCTCAGACAGCACATTTCCCCCTCCCTCCCTGCATAGACGGGGGAGGAGAGAGATTCTGTTTTGCTCCACCTCTTCCCGCCCCTCTGCTCTGTGACTGCCCCGTGAGCGGGAAATTTGAAGATCCATCCGGTTGTACAATTGGCGATGTCTGAGCCTGCAGAGAGCAGCCTGGGGGTGAGCGATCTCTGCTCTACCATGGAGCTTTCCCCACCCCCTTCCCTTCTCTCCTTATCTACCTCCCCCCTCCCTGTTCTTCCAGGAGCTTCACACTTCCCTATTCCATGTCCAGTTAGCAGCTGAGCTCTGATGTAAGGGGGGACTCTGCTGAGCTCTGACGTAAGGGGGGGGGGACACTCAGCTGGACACTGATGTAAGGGGGTAAAGATGGGGACTTTGATGCAAGGGGGGACTCTTATGTGAACATGGTGCTCATCCTGACTGCTGCACTCTACAGTTGCAAGAAAAAGTAAGTGAACCCCTTGGGATTACGTGGAGTTTTGCATGAATTGGGCATAAAATGTGCTCTGAACGTCATCTAAGTCACAACAATAGAAGAACACAGTCTGCTGAACATAATACTACACAAACATTAGATGTTGCCATGGTTTAATTGCACATAACATGTAAACATTCACAGTGCAGGGAGGAAAAAGTATGTGAGGCTGTCAGGAATGGGCTCACCAATGGTGGTGGGACTCACCTGCCTTGTGGGCTGCAGTACCAAGGCTGGCCAGCGGGTGCTCTCAGCAGCCAGAATCTCACTCCTGCAATCAGGCCATCACCTGAGGCTGATTGCAGGAGGTGTATTTAAGCAGGACCAGGCCTGTGATCAGTGCCTTGGTGTTGTTTCCCATGAGCCCCTGTACCTTGTATCCTTTGTTCCTGTTCTTCTGACTATCTGATTTGTTGCCGACCCTGCCTGATCCTGACCTCTGCTGACTTCTCCTGCTTGATCCCTGGCTTGTTTGACTACTCTCCTGGACATCCCTAATCTGATCTGAACTCCTGTTACCGACCCCGGCGAGTGACCCGACTACTCTTCTGCCTGCTGCCTAGTACCATGCTGACCCACTGTTACAGTCCCGGCCCGTCTGACCACACTAATTACTCATCCATCCATCCTGCACGGATCCAGCCATCCCTGTTCACATCTTCTGCCTCTTCACATCAGGCTCTCTACCTGCATATACCTCTGGCGGTACCCTCTACCACGAGCAGGTGTACTTGGGCCGTGACCTGGTTCCTGTCTGCTCCAAGTCCATCCCCACCATCAGGGGCCCTGGTGAAATAGCAGACTGGGACTTAGACTCTGCGCCCTGGGGAATCCTGTCCTGAGGACTGCTAGAGGTACCACTAGACGGTTGTTAACAGAACCATATGGCCGGCCTGACCATTCCACCTCTCCAGCCCTGACTACGCCTGTGTTCCTGCACGTCCTAAGATTAGTGGAAGGTTGGTGTGTTTACTGTGCGTTTGTATATTTGGGTGGCCAATAATAAATTATATTGTTGTTATATCATTCCTGAAGCCTGTTACTTCCTTGTGTCAGTCCACACATTTCTGGTCACACCCGGATCTCTGACAGAGGCCCTAGCTTAATGACCTCTCCCAGAGCTAATTGGAGCCAGGAGTGAGCCAACCTTGACTCCAATCAGTGTGATGATATTGGATGTGTTGCTGACAGCTGTCCTGCCCTTAAAAAACACACACCTGTTTTGGGTTTACTGGTTTCAAGAAGCACTGTCTAATGTGAACCATGCCTCGCAGAAAAGAGCTCTCAGAAGACCTACCATCAAGAATTGTTGACTTGCATGAAGCTGGAAAGGGTTACAAAAGTATCTCCTTGAGCCTTGATGTTCATGTGTCCACGGTAAGACAGACTGTCTACAAATGGAGAAAGTTTAGCACTGTTGCTACTCTCCCTAGGCGTGGTCGTCCTGTAAAAATGACTGCAGGAGCACAGCGCAGAATGCTGCATGAGGTAAAGAAGAATCCCAGAGTGTCAGCTAAAGACCTACAGAAATCTCTGGCACATGCTAACATTTTTGTTGACACATCTACAATAAGGAAAACATTAAACAATAATGGAGTACATGGGAGGACACCACGGAGGAAGCCATTGCTGTCCAAAAAGAATATTGCAGCACGTTTGAAGTTTGCAAAAGAGCACCTGGATGTTCCACAGCACTACTGGCAAAATATACTGTGGACAGATGAAACCAAGATTGAGTTGTTTGGGAAGAACACACAAAACTATGTGTGGAGAAAAAAAAGGCACAGCACACCAACATCAAAACCTCATCCCCACTGTGAAACATGACGGAGGGAGAATCATGGTTTGGGGCTGCTTTGCTGCCTCAGGGCCTGGACGGATTGTTGTCATTGATGGGAAAATGAATTCCAGAGTTTATCAAGACATTTTGCAGGAAAACGTAGGACCATCTGTCCGCCAACTGAAGCTCCGCAGAGGATGGGTGATGCAACAGGACAATGACCCAAAGCATACAAGTCATTCAACAAAACAATGGCTGCAACACCACAGAATACGCCTTCTGGAGTGGCCCAGTCAGAGTCCTGACCTCAACCCGATTGAAATGCTGTGGCATGACCTTAAGAGAGCGATTCACACCAGACATCCCAAGAATATTGCTACACTGAAACAGTTTTGTGAAGAGGAGTGGTCCAAAATGACTCCAGATCATTGTGCAGGTCTGATCTGCAACTACAGGAAACGTTTGGTTGAGGTTATTGCTGCCAAAGGAGGGTCAACCAGTTATTAAGTCCAAAGGTTCACATACTTTTTCCTCCCTGCACTGTGAATGTTTACATGTTATGTGCAATTAAACAATGTTTGTGTAGTATTATGTTCAGCAGACTGTGTTCTTCTATTGTTGTGACTTAGATGACGTTCAGAGCACATTTTATGCCCAATTCATGCAAAACTCCACGTAATCCCAAGGGGTTCACATACTTTTTCTTGGAACTCTATATGTTGTGTTTCTGTACTTACTCCTGGCCCCTGCACTCTCTATGTTGTGTTTTGTACTTACTCCTGGCCCCTGCACGCTCTATGTTGTGTTTGTACTTACTCCTGGCCCCTGCACTCTCTATGTTGTGTTTTGTACTTACTCCTGGCCCCTGCACTCTATATGTTGTGTTTTGTACTTACTCCTGGCCCCTGCACTCTCTATGTTGTGTTTTGTACTTACTCCTGGCCCCTGCACTCTCTATGTTGTGTTTTTGTACTTACTCCTGGCCCCTGCACTCTATATGTTGTGTTTGTACTTACTCCTGGCCCCTGCACTCTCTACATTATGTTGTATGTATACCTGACGAAGATGTTCATTGTCCCAACAGTTGCTGGTTGGAATGAAATCCTTCTTTAAGGTCTGCTCATTAGGGCAGTCCATACATTACTCATATTGTTCATCCAATCAGTGGGCTGAACAGAAAACAAAATGATCCAATCCTGGAGGACACTGGAGCTTGATTTGTCTGCTCAGCATGTACTTGTACTGAGCACCCAAGTGCTTCCATGTGCATCAACCTTCATATTCTCCACCCTGGCAAAGTCATTTCATGCTTTATAGGGACATCCATCCATTGACAGTCCTTAGTGATAAAACGTCTCATTCAGGAATAGTAGAACAATAAACACCGGATTTATATATGGTTTGGGTTACAATTATTATTTTTATCAGGACAAGTAGATTGTCATGAGGGACAAGTAGTTTGGGACCCCGATTTAGTCCCTTGGACAAATAGCTTTTTGATAAATTTCCACATCACTGGGACTGCTTAACATTTAGTACATTTTCAAGGTCCTGGGTCCTCGGCTTGCTGGATCAGAAATCCCCTTTTCTCCGTTGGGTTTGTTTGGTCTCTGAACTGGTTTTGATGAGTATTAGATCTGCAGACAAGGAATGATAAATACGATCCTTCCTATGACTTGTTTGCTCTGAGGCCGTGCTGTGAGGTCAATGTTGGGTCATCATGAGGTCCAGGAAGGGGAACTTGATGACTTTTGATTGGAGTTGCTGGATAATCAGGATAATTGCCCGATATCCGGCTGCAAGGTCCCAATCTCCGGCAGCCTGCTGACTGACAGGAGTGATGTCACTGTCACTCTCTTCAGTAAGAGAAGGGATTGGATTGGTTAGCAGGAGAATGCTGCTGGTGGAGCAGAGAGAGCTTTGGGGGAGGACTCTGTTCTCCTCCCTCCAATGGCAGCTCAGTGTGGGTAGGAGGGGGACAACAGGGGAAGACCTTTGGTTGCCAAATATACTGTAATATCCAGGACATTGTACAGAGTGGTGGTGGGTTCCTGGTGTGCTGAATTCCAGCACCGAGCACTGCCAGGGCCTGTGTCATGGGAACGTATAGGACTGTCTCCAGAAGATGTATAGCACTGACCCCTGACTACCTGTTAGTCTATGCTGAGCATACAGACCTCCTTTAGAAACAAGTGCCCACCAAGGGGTGAAGAACTGTCCTTCATTCCACTTGGACAATATTATTTGACCGGTGAGATGGTAAGAAGGTGAAGGTTGCCTTTTTTTCTTGGCTGTAGTTCTGTAAGGTGGACTGAAAGTAAGTTCAGGTAGGAGGACCATCATAGACCAACAGCCCCCCTCCCTACCTCAGCAATTCCCTGAGCCATAGTACCTCCTCTTCTCTCAGAGATCTCCTATCAAGGACCCAAAATCCTTCAGCTACTCTACCCCCTCAGAGAACATGAACTCCACTACCCTCCAAGGGGCCCCAAAATCCTCCATCCTCTGTACCCCCAAAGAGACCCCTCAGCTCCCCTTCATCCATCAGAACCCTTAGAGGACCATATTACTAGAATTTATCTCCACAATGAGGAGAATGTTCCGGCCCCGGAAGTGGGGGAATGTTCTGCCCCTGAAGTGGTTAATCTGGGTTCCCACACTATATATGTGTGTATCATCATCTGCTGGAGATAAAAGACGTCACAGTGACTATGGAGGAAGAGGACGGACATGACTATGGAGGAAGAGGACAGACGTGACTATGGAGGAAGAGGACGGACATGACTATGGAGGAAGAGGACGAACATGACGGGGGGTTACTGGGTGTAAATAGGAAATAACAGCTTATTACCTCCTCTGTTGGCACTTTCACCAACGTCTCCTTGCTGGTTTCTACCATATGGAACTTCCTGTCTTTATTCCAGATGACTTCCTGTCTTTACCTGACATCACTTCCTGTTTGTACCTGACATCACTTCCTTTCTGTATTCCATAGAGACCTTCTGTTTAGGTATAAGTGAGATCACCACCTTGTGGATTTCAGAGGAACTGCAGAAACATAAAAATATCTACCTTACAGGGCTACCAGGGAAGTTCAAAAATAATAAATAATAATAATAATAAATAGTTCTTATGTTTAATAAAGATATTTTATTACATATAGAAAAGTCTTAAAAACACAGAACACAAAAACCAAATGTATAGTTAATAAAACAGATACCACCAAAACTGATCCTTTTGTTGTAAAAAATGCAAAAATACATCCTAAAGCATAAGAATATCTATCAATCCACTGATAATGAAGATGTTAGACATAAATGACAAGGATGTAATGGTCACAGAGGAATGGTGGTGGAGATCTCTCAAAGTAAGAACACTTCCTTGAATGGTTCTATAAATAAAGAATGAATCCTGGAGGGAATAAAGCTGTAAAGCAATAAATAATATATAAACTGGGCCATCCACTTCATCCATAAAGACATTGTGATTGAAGATCTTCTAGATCACATAGAAGGAGGACTCATCCATGATTTCATACATTTGTTTGGAAGGATAGAACAATCCTCAGAAGGGAACATGTAGGATGACAGGAAAGGCTCCTGACTGGTGAGATCCTCCAAACATAATGATGACATCCATGAACTGGAGCGAGCTCATTGGGGTGATAAAGCCAATCTGGAAACACTGTGTAGACGTTCTCCAAGAACTCAGCACACTCCAGGTGTGGAGAAAGTCTCCAGGTGGGTTTAGCCTGTCATTTATCATAGTTAGACATGTCCACACATGTACTTCCACAAAGTCCAAAAAAAAATAATAATATAAAAAAATAAAATAAAAATGTTAAAATATTTTTTTAAAAATTATAATTTTTGGTTATAAATTAATTTGGGTTATTTTTTGTTTTTCTAAAAAGATAACGGAATACATTTTGGCCAAGATGTATGATGAAATATTTATTTGCAAAATTTTATAAGAAAAACACTTTTTTTCAAAATTTTTGGACTTTTGCATTTATAAAGCAAAAAAATAAAAATACCACCAAAATAAAGTTTTATCTGTCTCAAAAAATGCTAAAAAAATCATATGGGTACAGTGTTGCATGACTGCGCAATGGTCATTCAAAGTGTGACAACGCTGAAAGCTGAAAATTGGCCTTGGCAGGAAGGGGGGGAAAGTGTCTAAACTTGGAGTGGTTAAAGAGGGGTGGGTTCCCACAGGTCCACCTGCCCTTGGTCTAGCCATTAAATACATGTGCCTCTACTATGAGGGTTCAATTAATTTGTAGAGTTAGGACTACAGAATATCGGGGTGCCGTGACGAGGCTCTGTAGCTTACAATGTGATTGCAAATGTGTGCTAACTAAACCCGTTTTTAACGCATACTGTTAGACGGGGTAATTTGGTTTGTTTGCAGGCTGGCTGGCAAGTTGAGCCGGGAACTTTTCTCTTTTGTTGTGTGACATGCGTTGCCCGTTCAAGTGCTCCTTGCTGTGAAGGCCAGTTATAGACTGGGGCAGCGGCCATTTCTTGTACTATCAGGGTGAGCAAGCCTAGTGCTTGACAGTCTCCAAAGATGCAGCTTTACCCCAAGAACCCTTTGGAGGACCCCTGACTGAGAAAGGCTGGACTAGGCAGTCATATATTTCTGCCCCCCTTGGTGGGAGTGGAGGTGACCCCTCTATAAGTATAGCGATCCCCCCAAAGGGGGTAAGTTTGTTCACTCCACCACTCTGCCTCCCAACCCCAAGAACTGTCTCAGCCCCAACTGACACCCCTGACAATAGTGAAGTACAAGGACCAATGAAAAGCACACACGGTATAATAAACACAGAGATCAGCTTTACTGTAGACCTCTATGGGAAGTAATAAACATGAACAACAGGTATACGTTCGGTGAATCAAGAGAACAGCAAATCCTGAGACCGGAAGCAATATAACTCACTTTTACACTCAGTCTACTTTCAGGGGATTCCAACCGTGAATAACCCCAAGAGCAGAGGAAACACTTACATGGCGCCCTCAAAGTGGGTCTAAACCCCTTTACATAAACTCAGCTCTATGATGTCCAAGCAGGAGGAGAGCAGAAGGATGACTCTCTGTGGTGTCAGACTTCTCCCGTCTAACCCCCGACACCACAAGCCCAATAGGCAAACACTGCGCCCAACTGATGCTTCATAGCTACTTTCCAAGGTAGAGCTATTCCCTCCCACACCATGCAATATAGAGGCCTGAATACGCATGCGCGTGCCCGTATGGCACCAGTAACTTCAGTCTCTTGGTAACGGGATGAATGTTGGGGTCTTCAGCGAGACACTTTCATTGGTGCACTTACACTCCTATGGTAAAGTATCATTGTAATCCCGTGGCAGGATTTGTATAGCAAAGCAAACACTGTGTCTGTATAGCAGGACCATCTACACAACCCAGTGCCTGGTGAGTATGGGAGAAGTGTCATGTCTCTGTGTGCCGTGTTCCTGCCATCTGCCAGGGGGCAAAATCCCTCTCACCAGATCCTGGGACTAAGGCCCAAACCATGGTCCTGGAAATGACCGGCTCCTGTGGTCACCTCACGATGAGCCCTTCACACTGTCGGTGTAGGCACTGTACTGTAGGCCACATCTCTCAGGTTGGATGTTCCCTGACTGATGCAGATACCTAAACATGGAGTGAACTGACCCTGAGCACTTCTCTGCCAGGTCCAGACTGTCTCCTGCCACATGCAGACTGCCTCCCCTCAGGAAAAACAAGATGGAGTCCTTCACTCTGCTCTCACTAAGCATGCTGGTCTCTGTAGTTCCATCCCTCATATCAGCCTATCAGGCCATTTCTGTTCAGGACTGCATATTCCACAATGCTTTGCAGCTGTACCTCCTGCTTGAGAAAGTCCCTGTCATTGGCTCCTTTAATACCTCTTCTGATTGGCTCTCTCTGTATTACAGTCTGAGAGGAGAAGGGAGGGGCTGAAATCCCTGACTGCCTTGTGTGTATCCAGTGCAAGTGTCAGATTTCACAGGAGATGCCAGTCAGCAGGTTACAGCAGTCACAGATAGGAGTCATTTCCTCCCTACACAAGGATCTACAGTCCATACACACCCAGCACAAGGCCGGGGTCACACTGCCAGACGCTTCTCGGGGCTGCAGTTCCTCTGAGCTCCACAAGGTGGGGATCTCACTTCTACCCACACAGGAAGTCTCTATGGAAGACAGACAGGAAGTGATGTCAGGTACAGACAGGAAGTGATGTCAGGTACAGACAGGAAGTTCTGGGTGAGAGCTGAGTTGGGAGGAAGCAGAGAGGAGACGTTGCTGGAAGTGGCAGCAGAGGAGGTAATAAGATGTTATTTCCTATTTACACCCATTAACCCCCGTCATGTCCGTCCTCTTCCTCCATAGTCACATCCGTCCTCTTCCTCCATAGTCACGTCCGTCCTCTTCCTCCATAGTCACGTCCGTCCTCTTCCTCCATAGTCACGTCCGTCCTCTTCCTCCATAGTCACGTCCGTCTTCTTCCTCCATAGTCACGTCCGTCCTCTTCCTCCATAGTCACGTCCGTCCTCTTCCTCCATAGTCACGTCCGTCCTCTTCCTCCATAGTCACGTCCGTCCTCTTCCTCCATAGTCACTGTGACGTCTTTTATCTCCAGCAGATGATGATACACACATATATAGTGTGGGAACCCAGATGAACCCCTTCAGGGGCAGAACATTCCCCCACTTCCGGGGCCGGAACATTCTCCTCATTGTGGAGAGGTGTCACCTTCTCACCTCATCAGTCTATACCAAAGGATTATACCACTTTTATAAGTGGCAGGGGATGGAGAATCCTATGACATCACACTGACCTCACAGCTCCTCCTCCCAATGTCCCTCCATCCAGAATCAGAGAATCCTATGACATCACACTGACCTCACAGCTCCTCCTCCCAATGTCCCTCCATCCAGAGTCAGAGAATCCTATGACATCACACTGACCTCACAGCTCCTCCTCCCAATGTCCCTCCATTTGGCTCCTTTCTTTTTATTCTATGGTATTAGGATGTGGGGGACCCTTGGCATCCTCATAAGCAAAACAGAACTGTTGGTCCTGCATTGTGTGTAATGACATCAGAATTCCTTATACCCTGCGTAGTGTGGGGGTCCTGTGGGGGGAAATTATACCTCAGCCTGAAGTGGGGCTTTAATAAAATGGAGACCTGAATGGAGAGGTGAGGAGGATTCTGGGAATATCATTTGATGTGACTCTTTGTGTTCAGATGTAGAGTTTTCCTCCTGTGAAGTCTGGAGATCATATGACATCACATTGCCTCCACCTCCCTCCCTGATAGAAGAGAGAAAGAAGAAGAAGATTCTAGAAGTCACCAGAGAGATCACTGAGCTGCTGACAGGAGAGGTGAGCGGTGCCGGGAATTCTGGGACATTCTCCAGTAACAGACAAGGGATGTGTCTGGATGGTGACTGTATCATTGTGTGTGTCAGGTTCCTATAAGGTGTCAGGGTGTCACTGTCTATTTCTCCATGGAGGAGTGGGAGTATTTAGAAGGACACAAGGATCTCTACAAGGACGTCATGATGGACAATCAGCCGCCCCTCACATCACCGGGTAAGAGGAGACTTTATTGTAAAGGAGAGAGCAGTACGGAGGATCCACCTAGATCCCCCATCATCTGATAAACACATAGAAACAATGGATTCAGTCAGTGTGTGTGTTTCCTACAGATGGATCCAGTCATGGGAACCCACCAGAGAGATGTCCCCGTCCTCTGTATTCCCGGGATTCCACACAGGAAGGTCACACCATCCTTCACCATCATCAGGTAGATGATGACAATTATTGGTAGTTGTGATTTATACACAGCATGTTTGTTACAATGAATGTTTTATTATATCTTTCAGAGTGGAATCCTCGGGGATGATAATATTGATGTTAAAGAAGAGTATAAAGAGGAGGATGAGGAGTATGGAGTGATGGAGGAGTTTTCAGAAGGACACAAGGATATGATGGAGCCACCTAATACCAGGAACCCACCAGAGAGATGTCCCCGTCCTCTGTATTCCCGGGATTCCACACAGGAAGATCACACCATCCCTCACTATTACAAGGTTGGTGGGATGGAGCATCTAGAATATGGTCTCACAGAAGTGATTGTTTTTTATGTGATGTCACAATATTGGAGTTTATGTTTTACAGATGAGCTCTTCTATTATTATTTTGTTTTAGGTTGAAGATCTGATAGATATAAAAGTTGAGGTGAAAGCAGAAGAAGAAGAGGCGTATGTGAGGGATGATCAGCAGTCTATGGAGGAGGATGGAATAACGGGGACATTTATAGAGGAGGACACTCCTACAGAGATCAGCACAGGTGGGTCATGAACACTAAATCCATTCCTCCACCCATACTGCTCACTGATTGGTCCAGAGTAGGGCGGGGACTGGGTGATATCAGCCTGTAATCCCCTGGTCACTTTCCTGAGCTGTGTTCCCCGTCCTGTATTCCTGGATTTCTCTCGGATAATCTTCCTTCTCTGTGCTGCAGACACAATTTATGTATCTAGACTGGATTTATGGAGGTTCTGGGGTTCAGCTGGCAGCAAAATGTTCATTTCACCATAGACATTACTAGACCTAGGCACCTGGGGTGTGTGCTTTTGATCTTATTCCTCATGGAGGTGACATAGCAATTTTCCCAGTATTTGTCACCTGTGCCGGGTGGAGGGATATGTCTGTAGTGTCTCAGACCCAAGTCACTGAGTGCAGTCTCAGGAGATGGGAGGCAGCGGTGTGGGACCTACATAGTTACATAGTTAGTCTGGCTGAAAAAAGACATCCATCTAGTTTTACCATTAAAAATAAAAGTTATAATCCGACACCCACAGCTGATCCACCAGAAGGAAAAATCCCAGCAAAGCACGATCCGATCTGCTCCTGCAGGGGAAACAATCCCTTCCTGACCCCCGGAGAGGCAATCGGATATCCCCTGGATCAACTTTCCCTATCAATGTTATATCCAGTTATATTCTGTGTATCC
This sequence comes from Staurois parvus, assembly GCF_062004578.1. Classification (NCBI taxonomy): domain Eukaryota; kingdom Metazoa; phylum Chordata; class Amphibia; order Anura; family Ranidae; genus Staurois; species Staurois parvus. Next base: position 1,574,198 of record NW_028318737.1, on the reverse strand, counting down.
AAGAAAGAATCCAGGACTTTCCTACAGCAATCCCCCCTTATGTATTATACATGGAGATCATATCCCCCTTATGTATTATACATGGAGATCATATCCCCCCCTTATGTATTATACATGGAGATCATATCCCCCCCTTATGTATTATACATGGAGATCATATCCCCCCTTATGTATTATACATGGAGATCATATCCCCCCTTATGTATTATACATGGAGATCATACCCCCCCCTTATGTATTATACATGGAGATCATATCCCCCCTTATATATTATACATGGAGATCATATCCCCCCCTTATGTATTATACATGGAGATAATATCCCCCCTTATGTATTATACATGGAGATCATATCCCCCCCTTATGTATTATACATGGAGATCATATCCCCCCTTATGTATTATACATGGAGATCATATCCCCCCTTATGTATTATACATGGAGATCATATCCCCCCCTTATGTATTATACATGGAGATCATATCCCCCCTTATGTATTATACATGGAGATCATATCCCCCTTATGTATTATACATGGAGATCATATCCCCCCTTATGTATTATACATGGAGATCATATCCCCCCTTATGTATTATACATGGAGATCATATCCCCCCCTTATGTATTATACATGGAGCTCATATCCCCCTTATGTATTATACATGGAGATCATATCCCCCTTATGTATTATGCATGGAGATCATATCCCCCTTATGTATTATACATGGAGATCATATCCCCCCTTATGTATTATACATGGAGATCATATCCCCCCTTATGTATTATACATGGAGATCATATCCCCCCCTTATGTATTATACATGGAGATCATATCTCCCCTTATGTATTATACATGGAGATCATATCCCCCCTTATGTATTATACATGGAGATCATATCCCCCCCTTATGTATTATACATGGAGATCATATCCCCCCTTATGTATTATACATGGAGATCATATCCCCCCTTATGTATTATACATGGAGATCATATCCCCCTTATGTATTATACATGGAGATCATATCCCCCCTTATGTATTATACACGGAGATCATATCCCCCCTTATGTATTATACATGGAGATCATATCCCCCCTTATGTATTATACATGGAGATCATATCCCCCCCTTATGTATTATACATGGAGATCATATCCCCCTTATGTATTATACATGGAGATCATATCCCCCCTTATGTATTATACATGGAGATCATATCCCCCCCTTATGTATTATACATGGTGATCATATCCCCCTTATGTATTATACATGGAGATCATATCCCCCCTTATGTATTATACATGGAGATCATATCCCCCTTATGTATTATACATGGAGATCATATCCCCCCTTATGTATTATACATGGAGATCATATCCCTCTTATGTATTATACATGGAGATCATATCCCCCCCTTATGTATTATACATGGAGATCATATCCCCCCCTTATGTATTATACATGGAGCTCATATCCCCCTTATGTATTATACATGGAGATCATATCCCCCCTTATGTATTATACATGGAGATCATATCCCCCTTATGTATTATACATGGAGATCATATCCCCCCTTATGTATTATACATGGAGATCATATCCCCCCTTATGTATTATACATGGAGATCATATCCCCCCCTTATGTATTATACATGGAGATCATATCCCCCCTTATGTATTATACATGGAGATCATATCCCCCCTTATGTATTATACATGGAGATCATATCCCCCCCTTATGTATTATACATGGAGATCATATCCCCCCTTATGTATTATACATGGAGATCATATCCCCCCTTATGTATTATACATGGAGATCATATCCCCCTTATGTATTATACATGGAGATCATATCCCCCCTTATGTATTATACATGGAGATCATATCCCCCCTTATGTATTATACATGGAGATCATATCCCCCCTTATGTATTATACATGGAGATCATATCCCCCTTATGTATTATACATGGAGATCATATCCCCCTTATGTATTATACATGGAGATCATATCCCCCTTATGTATTATACATGGAGATCATATCCCCCCCTTAATCTCCTCTTCTCAGTAGAGAATACATTCAGTTCCTCTAATCTCTCCTCATAGCTGATCTCCTCCATGCCTCGTATCAGTTTGGTTGCCCTTCTCTGTACTTTCTCCAGTTCCCCAATGTTCTTTTTGTGAATTGATGACATCTCTCTCTCTGGAGTCTATACCTCTCCTAATACAAGACAGGATTTTGCTCGCTTTAGAACCCACAGCTTTGCATTGCTGCCATTATTAAGCTGGTAATCTACCATAACCCCCAGATCCTTCTCCACCATTGACCCCTCCAGATCCTTCTCCTCAATTGCCCCCCAGATCCTTCTCCACCATTGACCCCCCCAGATCCTTCTCTACCATTGACCCCCCCAGATCCTTCTCTACCATTGACCCCCCCAGATCTTTCTCCACTATTGACCCTCCAAATCCTTCTACACCATTAACCCCCCAGATCCTTCTCCACCATTGACCACCCCAGATGCTTCACCACCATTGACCTCCCCAGATCCTTCTCCACTATTGCCCCCCAGATACTTCTCAACCATTGACCCCCCAGATCCTTTTCTACCATTGATCCCCCCCAGATCCTTCTCCACCATTGACTCCCCAGTTGTACCCCCCTAATATGTATGATGCATGCATATTCTTAGCCCCCAAGTGCAAAACCTTACATTTATCACCATTAGCCCTCATTGGCCCCATAGTCCCCCAATTACACAGAGCATTGAGGTCGGCTTGTAAGTTGGAGACATCCTGTAAGGACGTTATTCCCCGGCACAGCTTGGTGTCATCTGCAAAGACTGGAATGGGATTTATAATCTCACACCCCATATTGTTTATATATATATTAATAAGTAAGGGGCCCAACACTGAACCTGGGGGTACCCCACTAATAACACTGAACCCTGGGGTACCCCACTAATAACACTGAACCCTGGGGTACCCCACTAATAACACTGAACCTTGGGGTACCCCACTAATAACACTGAACCTTGGGGTACCCCACTAATAACACTGAACCCTGGGGTACATCACTAATAACACTGAACCTTGGGGTACACCACTAATAACACTGAACCCTGGGGTACCCCACTAATAACACTGAACCTTGGGGTACCCCACTAATAACACTGAACCCTGGGGTACCCCACTAATAATACTGAACCCTGGGGTACCCCACTAATAACACTGAACCTTGGGGTACACCACTAATAACACTGAACCTTGGGGTACCCCACTAATAACACTGACCCTTGGGGTACCCCACTAATAACACTGACCCTTGGGGTACCCCACTAATAACACTGAACCCTGCGGAACCCCACTAATACCTCTGAAGGTTGGGGAACCCCACTAATAACACTGAAAGTTTGGGTACCCCACTAATAAAACTGAACCTTGGGGTACCCCACTAACCCCTTCCATACTGGGCACTTTTACCCCTCTGAACAATTATTTCATAAGGGCATGCGCTATTAATAAATTATATAAATATATCTATCACCATATATAAAGTGACCAAAAAATAAATAAAATATCCAAAAACCATATGGTGTGTAAAATAAATATAGTGTCCAAAAACAATATATAAATATATCTATTCGTGTTCAAAAACAATCTTCAGTGACTTCATAACACTGTGACAAATCCACCACCAAAAACGATTGAATGAACTCACCAGAGCTATTTGCTGGTCAAATTATAAACCAGCAACAGCGCTTGTGCTCTGGGAGCGATGAATAATGATGTCCAATTAGTAGATGTAGTAATACTCAATCACTTTCCAAGTAATCAATAATAGTAATCAGCCTGAGGAATACTATATCCCGATCATAGGAAATACTCTGCAGCCAAAGGATCTCATGGGAAATGTCTCCACTCCATTTCATACCTCCATATATACATGCAGCACACTCAGGAACAAAGAAGAGAACATAATGGTGCCGTACGTTTCTACCATTTCTTTGGAGGGGCTCTGAAATAGATCTTCATGTATTTCCACATTGTATTAATGAGAATTGTTATGGCTTAAAGTTTACAGTTACGAAGGATTTTGAACGGGTTCATTTCCTGGATTTAAACTTCTATAAATATGAGGGACAGATTTATACTAAATCTTTTGTTAAAGATATTGATAAAAACAGCTCCATTCCAGTTTCTAGTGGACATCATCCTAAATGGTTAAAAGAAACTGTAGTTTAACCATTAGCCGCCCTGCCAATGGCCGTTTGGCTGCTTCAGAAGTGTATCTCCACTCCGGGTGCACGCCATTTGGCGTCTTCCCGCACATGCGCAGTTTGCGCTAATGCAGAGCGGCGCAGCAGTGCGATCTGTCACCGGCTGTGCACCTCGGACACGGCTGATGACAGATCCGAGTACCGCCTCCCGTTGCTGGTACCATGTGACCTGCTGTGACCAATCACAGCAGGTCACATGACAGTTGTATACAAAGGATGGCTTCATTCATGATGCCATCCATTGTATACTAGTGCCTAGCTGTGAATGGTCACAGCTAATCACATGTACATGTCATGTGATTAGCTGTGACCAAATCACAGCTAAGCACAAAAAAAAAAAAAAATCTGAATGAATCGATTTCATTCAGGTAAATGCTTGCTTATAGCAAAGTAATTCTTTGCTATAAGCAAATTGTGTAAAAAAAAAAAAATACTGATCACTTCCCCAAAGTAGTACAATGTTACTTTGGTAACATTGTACTACTTTGGTCATAGTAAAATATGAAAAAAAAATCTTAAAAAAAATTAAAAAAATGTAATAAAAAATTAAATATAATAAAAAAATTAAAAAATATATATATATTTCTTTTCATACTGTCACCAGTCAGTGTCGCTGTTCACCGCCATGCCAGTTATATGATGACGCTGTACTGCACTGGTGACAGGATGTAAAAAAAAAAATAGTGAAAATACTTTTTTTAATTTTTTCATTTTCCGAAAAATTATGACAAAAAAATACAACTTCAAAAAACTCGCCATTCCTCTTATGAAGTACGTCGGACTGTCTACTCTGCAAAAAGGGGTCATTTGGGGGATATCTGTACTATTCTGACATTCTTGGACCTCAAGAAATTAGATTGGCCGTCAGTACTTCAGGACTGATCAATATTCAGATATATACCATAGTTTGTGAACTCTATAACTTTCCTACAAACTAAATAATACATCCTAATTTGGGTTATTTTCACCAAAGACATGTAGCAGAATACATCTTGGCCTAAATTTATGAAGAACAATTATTTATTTGTAAACTTTTATAACAGAAACAAAGAAAAATGTGTTTTTTTTCAAAATTTTTGGTCTTTTTTGTTAATTTAGCAAAAAATAAAAACCCCAGCGGTGATTAAATACCACCAAAAGAAAGCTCTAGTTGTGTGAAGAAAATGACAAAAATTTTAGTTTGGGTACAATGTTGTATGACCGCGCAATTGTCATTCAAAGTGTGAGAGCGCTGAAACCTGAAAACTGGCCTGGGCAGGAAGGTGTAAAATTGCATGGTATTGAAATGGTTAAGGAAAGATTTCGTTGACCAAACCGATCTAATGATAGACAGGTTTATTGATAAAGGATATAAAAAACCCTTTTTGGTGGCTGAAAGGGAAGTTATTGATAGAAAAGATAGAAGTAGTTTCCTGTCTAAGAGAAAGATTAAAAATGATAGATTTGATATTGCCTTTATTACCAACTTTAATAATCAATATAAAAAGATTGAGGGTATTTTTAAAAAATGTTGGCCAATTTTGTTAAAAGATGAGACACTGAAAAAGATTATTCCTGAAAGACCTAAATTTATTTATGAGAAAAATAGATCTGTAAGGAGGAAATTGGTACATAATGTTTTAGATCACCTAAAGAAGTAAACTTCTTCCCTGATCTTAAGGGCTTTGTTTATTGTAACAAATGTAAAGCATGTAGAACGGTTAATAGATCTGGGAAAATAAAAAGGAAGACATTTGTTTCAAATATAACAAAAAAGGAATATAGTATTGATGCAACTTATTTCATGTCATTCCCCTCATGTAATATATGTTTTAGAATGCCCGTGTCAATGTCAGTATATAGGAAGAACAGGGAGACAGTTAAAAACTAGGATAAATGAACATTTGAATAATATAAAAAGAGGATTTGAGAAACACAGAGTCTGAAGACATTTCAAATGAAAACACAATAGTGATCCAAGTTTAGCGACATTTTATGGTATTGAGAGAGCAGAAAGACATTGGAGGGGTACTGATTTGATTAAAGAAATATCCAAGAAAGAGACGTTTTGGATATATGAACTGGATTCTTTAGTACCAAAAGGTTTAAATATAGATATTGATTTGAATTGTTTTTTGACTAATTTTTAAATATAGTGGCTAGCTATAGAGATTGGAGGATGGGAACTGGCTACACATATATTTTATATGTTTTGGAGATTATAATTTTAGGAAGATGGTGGTTTTTTTTATATATTTTTTATTTTTATTTTATTTTATATTAATTCCTTGTATTAGTATTTACATGCAGGGGAAATAGGAATTAGGTCGTCTATTCCCTTATTTTTGTGTGTATATTAATGACTGTTTTTTATATATATTTGGTATTTGATATATATTTTTCCTTTATGAGAAGAGTGATGCTTTAAGTTGTGTGTATGGCCCTTTAATGTTGTTACGAGCGGGGGAGAGCCATACACACGATAAAATGTATTGAATTTTTGTATGTTTGTGTGGGTGGCCCTTCAATAGCGTTTCACTGTGGAGGGTCAGACACACAAAGGTTTGGATTCAGCCATTTATTCATCCTATCTACATTCGTGTGGAGCGGACTGAATGGAGAGTTCTAATGACCTGATTAATTGAGCGGTGGTGGAGTGAGACAGCGCCGCGGTGATTGGCGGGTCATTAGCATTATGTAAATGTACGGCGGTATTTGTATGAGCCATCTGACGTTTCCATCTGTACCGCCCCTTGATGACGTGGTGACGAAACACGTTGGGCGTGGCCTACTCGATGTCAGAACGCTCCTTGTCCATTGTTCGGTGGAGGTGATCCGTGGTGAGCGGTATTTGTACCTCACCTCTGTTGAGCATTGCAGTTTAAGCTGGTGTCTGTCTGGACACCTTGTTTGTGAGTTTTTTATGAGCTTTTTTTATTAATAGATAAATGGTAAAAACGTACGGCACCATTATGTTCTCTTCTTTGTTCCTGAGTGTGCTGCATGTATATATGGAGGTATGAAATGGAGTGGAGACATTTCCCATGAGATCCTTTGGCTGCAGAGTATTTCCTATGATCGGGATATAGTATTCCTCAGGCTGCTTACTATTATTGATTACTTGGAAAGTGATTGAGTATTACTACATCTACTAATTGGACATCATTATTCATCGCTCCCAGAGCACAAGCGCTGTTGCTGGTTTATAATTTGACCAGCAAATAGCTCTGGTGAGATCATTCAATCGTTTGTGGTGGTGGATTTGTATAACACTAATATATGACACATTTAAAGTTCAACCTGTAAGTAGAAAATTTCCATGACAACACGATATGGATTCTCTTTTGTTACACCCATTTCTTACCCGCTGGACATTTTATATCGGATGATGTAATTGGAGCACAGACTTTTACATGGTGATAATAATGTGATAACATCCTCCAACTTTGGACACTTAAACAGTGATAATGAGGGAGGAGTCAATACCCCAATGATGGTGGTCTTCAGGATCAGTCCATCTTGGTTGTTCTCCCCCATCCTCACTCTCTGACCCTGGTGGGGCTCAGCCCTGCTGTTCTTCATGACTAAATCATGGACTAAATAAGGAAGTGCAGTACTTCTTGTGTTGGGAAGATGGCGACCCTCGTCCTATAATCCCCTCATCACTGTCCCTCCTATAAAAGACAGTTCTGGTTGTTTCCTCACTCTCTGACTAAGGTCCATGAATAAAGAAATGACCTGGTAGGAGATCAGAGGAGCCATTTCCTAGTTCCCTTGAGGGGGGAATTGTAAGCCCCTCAGAGACCAAGCTGCCTGATGTGGGCGGAGTCCTGGTTTGGGGGAACCAATCAGCTCCTGTCTAGTAATCCTCTTTGTCTTTGTATTTTAGTCCATGGCCGGGAGATGAGGAAAACCTCCGAGGATTGTCTCACTTTGTCTCCAGACTGGAAAGTAGAAGATGAGGACATCACACAGTATAGTCTAGGAGAAAACCCGGCTCCCTCCAATGTCCATCCGGCACCACCCAGTGTAGATGGACCATCGGATTCCTCGGATCCTGAGGAACCTCAGACTGTGTGGGACCGGGCAAGCCTTCCAACAGGGAAGAGATTCTCCTGTACTGAGTGCGGGAAGAGGTTCTGTTCTAAAGCTGTTCTTAATAGGCATAAAAGATCTCACACAGGAGAGAAGCCGTATTTCTGTACAGAGTGCGGAAAATGTTTTTCAGTGAAGTCTAGTTTTCACACACATCAAAGAACTCACACGGGGGAGAAGCCGTATTCCTGTCCTGAGTGTGGGAAAAGTTTTTCAGTGAAGTCCAGTTTTCACATACATCAAAGAACTCACACTGGGGAGAAGCCATATTCCTGTCCTGAGTGTGGGAAATCTTTTTCAGAGAAGGCCAGACTTTGCACACATCAAAGAACTCACACGGGGGTGAAGCCATATTCTTGTCCTGAGTGTGGGAAATCTTTTTCAGTGAAGTGCAGTCTTTATACACATCAGAGATCTCACACGGGGGAGAAGCCATATTCCTGTCCTGAGTGTGGGAAATGTTTTTCAGAGAAGGCCAGACTTTACAGACATCAAAGAACTCACACGGGGGAGAAGCCATATTCATGTCCTGAGTGTGGGAAATGTTTTTCAGTGAAGTCCAGTCTTTACACACATCAAAGAACTCACACGGGGGAGAAGCCGTATTCTTGTTCTGAGTGCTTAAAATGTTTTTCAGATAAGTCCTATCTTTACAGACATCAGAGATCTCACATTGGAGAGAAGCCATATTCCTGTCCTGAGTGCGAGAAATGTTTTTCACAGAAGTCCCATCTTTACACACATAAAAGATCTCACACGGGGGAGAAGCCATATTCTTGTCCTGAGTGTGGGAAATGTTTTTCACAGAAGTCCCATGTTTACCCACATCAAAGATCTCACACGGGGGAGAAGCCACATTCCTGTCCTGAGTGAGGGAAATGTTTCTCACTGAAGTCCTGTCTTCCTGTACATCTGGGATTATAATGGGGAAGACAGATCAGACAGGGGTCAGTACTTATTGGGGTTGGAATGGGGAAAGATGGGGGAGGACTATGGCAGATGGTAAGAAGGTTCCCATGTTATAAACAACCAGTGGAATTGGTACCATTTGTATGAAAATAAAAATTACACAAAAACCGTGTGAACAAGGTGTCAGTGAATGAAAGTGTTTGTTCCCCACTGCCAGAAGTCTGCCCAGCACAATCGGTGAGTTGGAAGGTTTGGTGCATGAAGAGAACTAGGATTGAATTGGTATTGCTGAATCTTGGCTTCATTCCTCACATGACTGGGCCATTCATATTCCTGGCTAGGTTCTCTTTCGGAGAGACGGAGGAAATAGGAAAGGTGGTGGTGTCTGTCTCTATGTGAGAAGTGATCTCAGAGCGAGTGTGAAAGAGGACCTAGTTGATGGAGAGTGTGATGAGGCTGAAGTATTATGGGTGGAACTGCACATGGGGGGCGTACTACAAAGGTCATCATTGGAGTTTGTTATAGGCCTCCCAGTGTTAATGAGGAGGTGGAGACTCAGCTCCTCCCACAGATGGAAAGGGCTGGGACAGTGATAATAATGGGGGATGGTAACTACCCAGAAAGTGACTGGAGTAATGGTACTGCAGGAACAGTTAAAGGGCAAAAAAAAATGTATAAACCTACTACAGGACAATTTTATGGTGCAGTTCATAGAGGCCCCAACTAGGAATAATGCTCTGCTGGACATGGTCATCTCCAACCATGCAGAGCTTATTACGAATGTCCATATAAAAGAACATCTGGGTAGCTGTGACCATAACATGATTTTATTTATTGTTAGCTGTAAACAGTGAGCACATACGGGGAAAATAAAAATGCTCAACTTTAAGAGAGTTAATTTTCCAAGGCTGAGAGCTGCTCTCCAAGACTTAGACTGGGAGGGAATATTGGCATTGATGAACACAACACAGAAATGGGAGTTCTTCAAAAAGTCTGTATGTGACCACACTGCAAAATATATTCCCATGGGCAACAAGTATAAAAGGCTACAAATCCAACCTATGTGGCTTACGGCCAAAGTTACAAAAGCGATAGATAATAAGAAAAGAGCTTTTATTAAATATAACAATGAAGGAACGCGATCATCGTTTACACATTACAAAGAATAGAACAGAAGATGCAAAAAGGAAATAAAGGAGCAAAAATTGAAAACGAACAACAGAAAGCTATCAGGACGACCCCAAAACATTCCTCCAATCTATGAATAGTAGAAAGGTCCGGTCCCAGCATGTAGGCCCTTTACAGAACCATCTAGAGGGGTGTGACTGGGGACAAAGAGAAGGACAATGTATGAAATCCCTTCTTCAGCTCTGTGTATACAAAGGAGCGTGGAGGGCTCTTGTCGATAATGGGGGGTGGTACTGACACCCCCCAGATGATCCACATTGGCTCACAATTGATATGATCCAGAAATATTTAGACAGAATAAAGGTGAATAAAGCCCGTGGACCAGATGGCATACACCCACGGGGCCTTAAAGAATTCAGCTCTGTCATCTCACAGCCATTGTTTCTCATTTTTAGGGACTCTTTAACCTCTTCATCCTCAGCCACTGCATATGTACGTTTGCAGGGCGGCACGGCTGCACAAAACCACGTTTTAAAACGTGTTTTTGCAAAACAGGTAGGGGGCGCATTTGAGGCGCGTGCCCGCCCTACCTGTCCCGCGGGTGTCAGCAGCGGGTCTCTGCCGCCGGGTCACAGCCGGTCATTACCGGCCGCTTCCCCGCGATTCACGGTGATCGCTGACAGAGAGCAGGGCTGCATTGTTTACACTCAGCCCTGCTCTGTGTCAGTTCCCTGACAGCTCGTGACAAGCTGAAGAGGGAGAGAAGAGTTTTTCTCTCTTGATCAGCCTGCCCCCGTCCAGCACACACCCCTGCCCCCTAGTAAAACACTCCCCTCACACAGTAAACCCTAAAAATGTTAACCCCTTCCTCCCCAGTGCCATTAGTACAGTGTCAGTGGGGTTTTTTTTCACTGATCACTGTATTGGTGTCACTGGGGATGTCAGTGACCCCAAGTCAGTTCCCCCCCAGTGTCAAAACGTACGCCGCAGTCCTGCCATAAGTTGCTGATCACCGCCATAAGCCACTGATTGCCGCCATAAGTCGCTGATTGCCGCCATAAGTCGCTGATTGCCACCATAAGTCACTGATCACCGCCATATGTTGCTGATCGCCGCCATTATTAGTATAAAAAAAATTAAAAATCCCAGTATCTTTCCCGCCATTTGTAAATGCTATAACTTTCATGTAAACCAATTAATTTACACATATTGGGATATTTTTTTAGCAGAGACATGTCGCAGAATGCATTTTGGACAAAATTTGTAACAAAATTTATTTTTTTTATTTTTTTTACTGGACGTTTTATAGCAAAAAGTCCAAAATATTGTTTTTTTTTCTAAAAATTGTCAGCCTTTTTTTTTAAAGCGCAAAAAATTAAAAACGCACAGGCGATCAAATACCACCGAAAGAAAGCTCAATTTGTGGGAAAAAAAGGATGTAAATTTAATTTGGGTGCAGTGTTGCATGACTGTGCAATTGTCCGTTAAAGTAACGCAGCGCCGTAACACAAACATCTTCTGTAACCACTTCCTGACCACCCTACAGCAGAAATACTACTACAGGGCGGTATGGGTACGCAAAATCACATATATATATATACGTGATTTGCGCTCCCATGGTTTTCACACCCCTCCCAGATAGCGTCAGATTGCCCATCAGTACACCAGTCATCACATTTAACCCCTTGATTGCCAGGAGCACACTCATGTACAATAAACCTCCAATGCTAGTATAGTGTCTGAACGGGTCAATATCTTTGATCAGATCAGCACTATACCAGCGTTCACATTAGTATAGCGTCCCCAAAAGTGCAGCATTAGTGGGATCAGCCCCGGCACCTGCCAACACCTGCGTTTAGCCCCTACGCTTACCCCCCTTCTCCCCCAGCAAATGCAGTGTCAGTAGGTCACTGTCACTTGATACATTGCACACAAATGTATGGTCGCAGAATCAGGCCTGATCTCTGTTAGCACTTGCCGGTAAATTTTGATGACTCTCATATGCAGCAGAGTGCCAGTACTAGTGCCACGCTACCTTTTGGTGAACTGGCGAGTACCAGCGGTCTAGTACATCTTGGTCTTTCACATACCTCCTTGATTTTTGGAGCTGTTTTTCACAGAATATCTGTATGCGTTGATTGTGGATCAAAGCAGTTTATATGCACAACAATTTATCGCCACCAACCCAAATTCAAACCTTTCCAGACCATTCGCATGGAAACTTATTATGGTTTTCAAATTTACATTTTTTTGGTCCTAACCCTCAACATGGGCATTACTAAAAGAAATGAATTGCGGTTGTATTGGTCCACAGACCCCATTCATCATATGCCGTGTTCTCTGCTGCCATGGCCAGGCATAGATATGAGAGTATAATGTGTTTTATGCATTTCAATGACAATACACTCTGTCATCCTCGAGGTGACCCTGAATTTGACCGGCTCCACAAAATTCAGCCCCTCGCAAATCACCTTAACCTAAAATTTGCAGGTGTCTATACTCCCCAGCAAAACATCTGCGTTGATGAGTCCCTCATTCATTTTTCTGGCCGCCTTGCATTCAAACAATTTCTCCCCTGCAAGCGTGCCAGATATGGGGTCAAGATGTAGAAGACCTGTGAGAGGATATCAGGCTATACTTATAAGTTTCGGATTTATGAGGGAAAAGATAGTCACGTGGAGCCCCCCGGATGCCCAGACTACATGGGGAGCAGTGGCAAGATAGTTTGGGACTTGGTGTCATCCTTTTTCCATATGGGGTACCACTTATACGTGGACAATTTTTATTCAAGCGTGCCACTATTTAGACATTTGTTCAATCTTGGAACTGGCTCATGTGGCACCGTGTGACCTAATGTGTGCCCACCATTAGAATTGGGTGGATGCAGGGCAGTATATTCCAATGGTGGGCATACCACACACTTTTTCTGCCAGAGATTTCTTCTCTTTTTTCATTCATTCCACAGGCTGCATACAAAAAAAAAGAACATAGTATATATACCCAACAAGGACCAGCGACATACTGGTACATCCCTGGACTTTGAATGGTTATACCAGGATGATGCCTACAGCTGCAGGCATCATCCTGGTATCATTTTTTTCAGCCGGTGATCGGCTTTCATGTAAAAGCAATCCTAGTGGCTAATTTGCTGCAAGATTGCTTTTACAAGCAGCAGGATATGATGTCCCCCCTCCCCCGCTGCCTTCCACGGCCTTCTCGGGCAGTCCCGTGCCATCGGAGGAACCTGAGAATGCAGCCGGTGTTTCTGCCAGCTGACCATAGAGCTGATTGGAGACCAGAATGGTGCCAATCATCTCTATAGTCTAAGAATTCGGAAGCTACGAGCATTTCATCACTTCAGTTTCGTAGGATATAAACAGCGCCATTTGTAAATTGGAAAAGCATCTGATCACCGATCTTGGTGAGATTACATAATGTAAGGGCAGAGGAGATATCCAGAGTCTGATAGACCCCAGATTTCTCAAAAAAGAATATATGACAATGCCCTTTGAGGTTATAGGGGATATTTGTATTCCCTGTTATAGCAGTAATTCTAACACTAGACCTCCTCTGTAAATCTAAAATGGTGGCTTTTAAAGTGCTGCCTATGGATATTAAAAATGTTTGCAGTTTGTCTCCATTGAACGGGGAATGCGCAGTTTTAAAGCATGTCATGTTTGGTATCTATTTACTCGGCATATCATTATCCTTTATATTTTACCAAACAATTGGCCAATATATTGTGTTTTTGTGCATTAAAAGTAAAAAAAGCCTATTTTTTAAAAAAAAATTGCTTTTAAAAAATCGCTGCACGAGTACTATGTGCCATAAAAAATTGTAGTACTCACCATTTTATTCACTAGGGTGTCTGCTTTAAAAAATATATATAATGTTTGGGGGTTTAAATTAATTTCCTAGCAAAAAATACAGATTTTTTTCATGTGAACAAAAAGGCTTGGTCTTCAGGTGGCTAGAAGAGTGAATGATGTGTGGCATAAACTTCTAATGCTGGGCATAAAATGACCCCACCCCCCAAAATGACACCTTTTTGTAAAGTAGTCACCCCAAACTATTTGCTGAGAGGAATGTTGAATCAATAGAAGAATTTATTTTTTTACCACAAGTTTTTGGAAAATGACAAAAATAAATATATATATTTTTTTTACACAAAATTGTCACTTAAATGATTTATTGCTCACACATGCCATGGGTATATGTGGAATTACTCCCCAAAACACATTTTGCTACTTCTCCCGAGTATGGGGGTACCACTTGTGTGAGACGTTTTGGCAGTCTAGCCAAGTACAGGACCCCAAAATCCAATAAGCACCTTCAGGCTTTTAAAGGGCTTTATTTCCTCATTACACTTCCTGACTACCTATCACAGTTTCGGAGGCCATGAAATGCCAGTATAGCACCTAACCCCCCCAAATGACCCTTTTTTGGAAAGTAGACACCCCAAGGAATTTGATAAAAAGCACGGTAAGTATTTTGCAGATCTCATTTGTTGCCACAAGTTTTTGGAAAATGAAGAAAAAAAACAAAAACATATTTTTTCTATTTTTTTTATATTTCAAAACCTTGTGAGAAAAAAAATGAGATCTTCAAAATACTCACCATGCCTCTTTTTAAATTCCTTGGGGTGTCTACTTTCCAGAAAGGGGTCATTTGGGGTGGTTTGGGGCTATCCTGGCATGTCAGGGCCTTCAAAACTGTGATAGGTAGTGAGGCAGTGTAATGAGAAAGTTACGCACCTTCAGGCTTTCAAAGTGGTCATTGGATTTCAGGCTCCTGTATGTGGCTAGGCTCCCAAAAAGTCTCACACATGTGGTACCCCCATACTCGGTAGAAGTAGCAGAATGTATTTTGGGGTGTAATTCCACATATACCCATGGCTTGTGTGAGAAATAAATCATTTAAATGACAACTTCGTGTAAAAAAAAAAAAACGGTTTTGTCATTTTCCAGAAACTTGTGGAAAAAAAATAAATCTTCCATGGACTCAATATGCCTCTCAGCAGATAGCTCAAGAAATGTGATGGGCAGTCAGAAAGTAAAAGCTGTGTAAATTCCATTATCTATCCCATAGTTTGTAGACGCTATAACTTTCACAAAAAGCAATCAATATACACTTATTGGGATTTTTTTTAACCAAAAACATGGAGCAGAATACATTTTGGCCTAAATGTATAACTAACTTTGAGTTTACTATATTTTTTATAGCTGAAAGTAAAAAGGTGATCAAATACCACCGAAAGAAAGCTCTATTTGTGTGAAAAAAAGGACGTAAATTTTGTTTAGGTGCAGCATTGCATGACCGCGCAATTATCAGTTGAATTAGTGCAGCGCCGAGTAGTAAAAAGAGGCGTGGTCATTAAGGGGGGTAAATCCTCTGGAGGTCAAGGGGTTAAAGAGCTGATAACATTGCTTAACATGGACAAGAGCCGAACCACGCCTTATCATCCAGAGGGTGATGCTCTCCCTGAGCGTTTCAATCGTACCTTGTTGAATATGTTGGGTACCCTCCCTAATGGTGCTAAACCAACCTGGAGCCGACATGTTGGAGCTATGGTACATGCCTAGAATTGTACCAGACATGAGTCAACTGGTCTCTCTCCTTATTTTCTCATGTTTGGGAGAGAAGCCTGTCTGCCTATTGACATTCAGTTGCATGTGTCTACCGATGGACTGGAACATAGAAATCACTACCAGTATGTGGCACAACTCACACATAGGTTACAAGAGGCCTATCGAATGGCTGAGGAAAATGCTGCAAAAATAAATGCTGCCAATAAAAGACGCTTAGATGCCAAAGTTCGTTACAAAGACTTACAACTGGTGATAAAGTGCTTCTTCGCAATTTGGGACCCTCAGCCAAACATAAGTTAGCTGATCGCTGGAGAAATGAGTTGTTTGAAGTTATAGAAAAACTGCCTAGAATTCCAGTCTACCGGATTCGAGGACCTGAGGGTCGGATCAAAGCCTGGCATAGGAATCACTTGCTTCCAGTACCACAAGTTGCTACTGAGGATGAGGAGCCCCAACCTGATATTGCTACAGATTCTAATGATGTGCCTTGTGCAGACAGTGGAGGACAGTGTGATGACAATGACTGGTTTACACCTCCACCAGAGTCTCCTGTACAGGCTCCTTCACCTATTACTAATGGGGGTCTTCCTCAGAGGGGAGGTCTGAACCCAACCACTCCTGCTTTTGAACCAACAGCCCAAACCTTTGTGCCTACAGTTCCAGGCATGATTGGAGCACCAAGTTTCCCCACTAGTGCAGCCCCAGATTTATCTGGACTAATGCCTGAGGGCTTGAGGAGAGGAGATCCTGTTCAATGACCTCCACCAATGTTTACTAATGACACCTTGGGAAGACCCTGCTATGCTGTACAGAACTATACTGTACAACCTCATGTTCTGATGGACATTACAGCCCATTCTAGACTGGTTAGCATGATGCCTATTTGTTACTAACCATGTTTTCTTTGCAGCTAATCTCTGTAATAGATTGCTTCTGGAGAAGTGGTCTGCAGAAGGTGACAACGATTATAACTTGCTATATTTTGTAGTTGTTTTATGTGTATTGCCGCGTCGGAAGGATTTTCAGCAGGGGGAGAATGTAGTGATGTGATATATTCTTTGCCCATTTTCCAGTGTATACTTCTATTATGCAGTGTTTGTTTTGCCCTTTTCCAATATGGCTGCTATGCTCTCTGGGCACTGAGGATGAGATCATCAGAGAGAGACTTGTGAAAAGGAGGGAAGTGTGGATTTCCTGGGGGAGAGAGAGAACTTAGACTGTCAGTGTTGCAGCCTCCCCTCACTGAGACATGCAGAAAACACTGTTAATGCTTTACTGTTCCTGTATGGAAGATACTTTATGTTGGATGGTCACTGAATGTGATTTCTCCAATACATGGACTTCCATATACAATGCTGTGTGGATTACTGTCTATGTGGATGATACATTTCTCAGTTGGGATTTCACTTGTTATCCACAAGCCCCAATTGAGTGGAGGCACTAGTGCTTGTTAGAGATCTTGTCCTGATCACACAGATTATAAGGACTCTGCTCCTAATTACTATACAGGTGATGCCATTACACACTTTTCATCTCCCGTAGTATCCCTGTAAGGTACGTATTATACAGGAAGGGGGATTATGGGATGGATCTCGGGGCTGCAGTTCCTCTGAACTCCACAAGGTGGGGATCTCACCTATACTCACACAGGAAGTCTCTATGGCATGAGGACAGGAAGTGATGTCAGGTACAGACAGGAAGTGATGTCAGGTACAGACAGGACACAGAGAGGAGACGTTGGTGGACATGGCAGCAGAGGTAATAAGATGTTATATTTTATTTACACCCAGTAACCCCCGATCATGTCCGTCCTCTTCCTCCATAGTCATGTCCGTCCTCTTCCTCCATAGTCATGTCCATCCTCTTCCTCCATAGACATGTCCATCCTCTTCCTCCATAGTCATATCCTCTTCGATAGTCATGTCCATCCTCTTCCTCCATAGTCATGCCCGTCCTCTTCCTCCATAGTCATGTCCGTCCTCTTCCTTCATAGTCATATCTGTCCTCTTCTATAGTCATGCCCGTCCTCTTCCTCCATAGTCATGCCCGTCCTCTTCCTCCATAGTCATGTCCGTCCTCTTCCTCCATAGTCATGTCTGTCCTCTTCCTTCATAGTCATATCTGTCCTCTTCTATAGTCATGTCCATCCTCTTCCTCCATAGTCATGCCCGTCCTCTTCCTCCATAGTCATGTCCGTCCTCTTCCTCCATAGTCATGTCCGTCCTCTTCCTCCATAGTCAC
Organism: Staurois parvus; assembly: GCF_062004578.1. Classification (NCBI taxonomy): domain Eukaryota; kingdom Metazoa; phylum Chordata; class Amphibia; order Anura; family Ranidae; genus Staurois; species Staurois parvus. Next base: position 1,555,975 of record NW_028318737.1, on the reverse strand, counting down.
GTCCGTCCTCTTCCTCCATAGTCACGTCCGTCCTCTTCCTCCATAGTCACGTCCATCCTCTTCCTCCATAGTCACGTTCGTCCTCTTCCTCCATAGTCACGTCCGTCCTCTTCCTCCGTAGTCACGTCCGTCCTCTTCCTCCATAGTCACGTCCATCCTCTTCCTCCATAGTCACTGTGCGTCTTTTATCTCCAGCAGATGATGATACACACATATATAGTGTGGGAACCCAGATGAACCCCTTCAGGGGCAGAACATTCCCCCACTTCCGGGGCCGGAACATTCTCCTCATTGTGGAGATAAATTCTAGTAATATGGTCCTCTAAACAAACAGCACTGACAATAAATAGACAAGACAAGGACCATCCTGACCATACATGGCCTACAAAGGGCAATGATGACACTACACAGGCAGCCAATGGGCAATCATTACACTATGCAGCCAACACAATGATGGAGTGCCGGGGTCAGGAGTATGGAGCATAGAGCCCCTTACATTGCTGCTCAGGAGGAAGGAAACATTCCTTTGTAACAGAAAATGTATATAAATCTGAGACTCTTTTAGGAATGTTGGGGGCTTTAAAAAATTAAAGGGGCTTTATAACAACTTAAATGTGTAATATGTGTAACATTGCGCTGTTTATCTCCTCCTCCCCTCCCCCGCCTGTCTCCAGAACCGCACCCGGGGACTAGCAGGGAGGGGAGTGACCTTGAAGTGTAATGATAACCGATTGGCTGCTCCTCAGGAAAGGGGAGTGTCCGGCTTATCTTTTATCCCTTTCACTCCCAGAGCCATTTTTGCATTTTTTGCATGTTTAAAAAATCATTTTATCCTGAAGATGACACAAAACCCCCAAAATATTGATTTTCTGAAAGTAGAGACTTTAGAGAATAAAATAGCGGCAGTTCTATTTTTTTATGTCAGAAAATATTATCACAAAGTCTAGGAAATGCCAAATTTCTGTAAAAAATACACTTAAGTTAATTTCAGGGCACAAAAAAGCAATAAATGACCCATTTATATGTAAAAATATAAAAGAAAAGCCGAGTTTGCAGCGAGTAAATAGATATCCAACATGTCAAACCTTAAGTTGTGTGTGCTGAAATGGTGACAACCTTTAGTCCCCGGTATTATCTATAGGTGACACATTTATAGCCCCTTCTAGGTCATCAGTATAGAGTACGGAGGAGGTCTGCTCCTAGAATTATCCTCTCATTCTGGTGTGACCGGCGATATGTAACGTGTATCACAATCAATGTTATCACGTGTAGGCGCTCCAGCGTGTGCTCTTACATTTGGGTGTGCATATATGTGGGGGTGGGGGAGCCTAAAAATTTTTTAAGGGGAGGAGTTATATACTTGGGTGTAACTTTGATTCTTTACAATTAAAAAAAAAACATTTTTACTTAAGGGGACAAAGTCCTCTATGAGATGACTTTTGATGAGAGGTTCTCTTTATTGAGTCATCCAAGGTCTAAAAGACCCCCAATGTCTCCCCTGTACTCCATTGGATGGAATGTAGTGCACATCGCACCGCATTACATTCTTTGCCGGCCTCGATGGTCGGGAAATCTGTCATAACGTCACTTCTGGGTCAGGACAAGAAGGGAGTGAATATGTCCGCTCTCCTCCATCCCCTCTACCCTCCGACACCCGCTGACCCGGGCCCACAGATGGGCAAGCAGAGCCGGGGAAGCATAGTAGGTACAGGAGAGGTTCACACACACGGGGTGGCAGAGGTTGGCACCTGAAAGGAGAGCCCTGCGGCTTGCCCTCAGCAGGGATAAAGAATAAAAACAATACTTGCCCGGCCCCCAGAACTACATGTCCCGGGCGTCGGGTGATGTAAAGTGACCATCCCTGCATGATGAGCCGACATTGACCTCACAGCACTGCCTCAGAGCAAACTAGTCATAGGAAGGATCAGATTTATCATTCCTTGTCTGCAGATCTAATACTCATCAAACCAGTTCAGAGACCAAACAAACCCAACAGAGAAAAGGGGCCCCGGACCCCAAAATTGTAGTACACAATAAACAGTCCAAAATAAATGTCATCCCATGGGGGGAGTAGTTCTTCAATGTCCAGCAACCCTCCTATTCCCCCCTCACATCCACATCCTATTATTGTGTGACCAATACCATCCAAATCATTCTTACTTTCATTTCCCAAAGTTATCCGTCTACAAGGAGACCTGTATAGATCACATGATGGCACCAATGAGGATGGAGGAGGACCGGAGTCACATGACTGAGAAGATACTAAACCTCACCCTGGAGATCATCTACCTGCTGACCGGAGAGGTGAGGAGGATTCTGGGAGGTCACATGACATCACTCTTATCTCTATTAATAAAACACAGACCTGACCGGAGAGGTGAGGAGGATTCTGGGAGTCTAACACAATGTTTCTATTGGTTCCTCAATACAGAGATTTCCTCTTCTGAAGTCAGGTGATCATATGACCATCACAGTGCCTCCATGTGACTCCCTAAACCCTGAGAGACACAACATGCAGAAGATTCTAGAAGTCACCAAGAAGATGATGGAGCTGCTTACAGGAGAGGTGAGCGGTGCCGGGAATTCTGGGATATTATCCAATCACTGATAGTATCATTAGGATCTGTACATTATCTGCATTGTTACCATTGATGTCATTTTTATTATATATTCAGAGTGGAAACCTGAGAGATCCTAAAGTTGAGGTTAAAGAAGAGATAAAAGAGGAGGAGGATGAGGATGGGGGGATGGAGGAGCCAGAGCTTCTAAAAGGACACAAAGATCTGTACCAGGACACCATGGTGGAGTCATCCAGCTACAGGAACCCACCAGAGAGATGTCCCCGTCCTCTGTATTCCCGGGATTCCACACAGGAAGGTCACACCATCCCTCACCATCATCAGGTAGATGAGTGACAATCACTGATAGTATCATTAGGATCTGTACATTATCTGCATTGTTACCATTGATGTCATTTTTATTATATATTCAGAGTGGAAACCTGAGAGATCCTAAAGCTGAGGTTAAAGAAGAGTATAAAGAGGAGGATGAGGAGTATGGAGTGATGGAGGAGTTTTCAGAAGGACACAAGGATGTGATGGAGCCACCTAATACCAGGAACCCACCAGAGAGATGTCCCCGTCCTCTGTATTCCCGGGATTCCACACAGGAAGGTCACACCATCCCTCACTGTTACATGGTTGGTTGGACAGAGCATCTTGAACATGGATTTTTAATGTTAGCTTATATTTATATATTATGTTGAATTTCTCATTTTCTTGATTTAGGGTGAATATATAAAAGTTGAGGTTAAAGCAGAAGAAGAGGCGTATGTGAGGGATGATCAGCAGTCTATGGAGGAGGATGGAATAACGGGGACATTTATAGAGGAGGACACTCCTACAGAGATCAGCACAGGTGGGTCATGAACACTAAATCCATTCCTCCACCCATACTGCTCACTGATTGGTCCAGAGTAGGGCGGGGACTGGGTGATATCAGCCTGTAATCCCCTGGTCACTTTCCTGAGCTGTGTTCCCCGTCCTGTATTCCTGGATTTCTCTCGGATAGTCTTCCTTCTCTGTGCTGCAGACACAATTTATGTATCAGTTCTGGTTGTTTCCTCACTCTCTGACTAAGGTCCATGAATAAAGAAATGACCTGGTAGGAGATCAGAGGAGCCATTTCCTAGTTCCCTTGAGGGTGGAATTGTAAGCTCCTCAGAGACCAAGCTGCCTGATGTGGGCGGAGTCCTGGTTTGGGGGAACCAATCAGCTCCTGTCTAGTAATCCTCTTTGTCTTTGTATTTTAGTCCATGGCCGGGAGATGAGGAAAACCTCTGAGGATTGTCTCACTTTGTCTCCAGACTGGAAAATAGAAGATGAGGACATCACACAGTATAGTCCAGGAGAAAACCCGGCTCCCTCCAATGTCCATCCGGCACCACCCAGTGTAGATGGACCATCGGATTCCTCGTATCCTGAGGAACCTCAGACTGTGCGGGACCGGGCCGGCCTTCCAACAGGGAAGAGCTTCTCCTGTACTGAGTGCGGGAAGGGTTTCCATTTCAAATCCAAACTTAACGTGCATAAAAGATCTCACACAGGAGAGAAGCCGTATTCTTGTCCTGAATGCAAAAAAAGTTTTTCACAAAGGTCCAATCTTTACAGACATCAGAGTTCGCATACGGGGCAAAAGCCGTATTCCTGTCTTGAGTGTGGAAAATGTTTTTCAGACAATTCCAGTCTTTACACACATCGGAAATTGCACAAGGGGGAGAGGAAATATTCTTGTCCTGAGTGCGGGAAATGTTTTTTACGGAAGTCCAATCTTTACAAACATCGGCGGTCTCACACGGGGGAGAAGCCACATTCCTGTCCTGAGTGCGGGAAATGTTTTTCAGACAAGTTCAGTCTTTGCAAACATCAAAGGTCTCACACGGGGGAGAAGCCATATTCCTGTCCCCAGTGCGGGAAATGTTTTTCACAGAAGTCTACTCTTTACACACATCAGAGATCTCACACGGGGGAGAAGCCTTATTCCTGTGCTGAGTGCGGGAAATGTTTTTCAGTAAAGTCTAATCTTTATACACATCAGAGATCTCACACAAGGGAGCAGCCATATACCTGTCCTGAGTGCGAGAAATGTTTTTCAGACAAGTTCAGTCTTTACAAACATCAAAGGTGTCACACGGGACAGAAGCCGTATTCCTGTCCTGAGTGCGGGAAATGTTTTTCAGATAAGTCCAATCTTTACAGACATCAGAGATCTCACACGGGTGAGAAGCCACTTTCCTGTCCTGAGTGAGGGAAATGTTCCTCACTGAAGTCCTGTCTTCTTGTACATCAGGGGTCCCACACAACCCTGGAGGTGTATTAGTGCCTTGAGTGTGGGAAATGTCTTCTAGATGAATGTCGCTTGACATCCCAGCTCTCATGTGGGGAAGAAGCACACCCTGATATACACCTCAGATATACTCCATGGTTGATCTTCATCATGGAAGAAACAGTCCATAAGGAGATCAGAGGTCACCAAAGACATGGATGAAGTGTGGGACCGGGTTGGCCATTTATGTCAGAAGAAGAATAAAAATGGAGTCCTGCCCTGTCATTGGCTGAGTACATTTTGTGGTGTTAAGTTTTGTAACTATTTACAGGCCTTTTAATTTTTACTTGTTATTATTATTACTGCGAGTTTATATAGCGCCAAAGGGTTTGCTCAGCGCTGTACAATAGGGGGGACAATACATGGCACAGTACAACAAAAACAGACAGCGTACGAGGGGTAAGAGGGCCCTACTCTTACGAGCTTACAATCTAGGAGGGAGGGGGTAAAGGTACAGTAGGAAGTGGCTGAGGGGAATGAAGTGGTAGGAGGAATGAGGGAGGATGGCCGTTAGGTGAGGGTGGGGTAGGCTTCCCTGAAGAGATGGGTTTTGAGGGAGCGCCTGAATGTGAATAGAGAAGGCGACAGTCTGATGGATTGGGGCAGTGAGTTCCAGAGGATGGGGGAGGACCTGGAGAAGTCCTGCAGTCGTGCATGGGAGGAGGAGACCAGGGAGCAGGATAGAAGGAGGTCCTGTGAGGAGCGAAGGGTACGGGTAGGGTGGTACCTGGTGATCAGGTTGGTGAGGTAGTCAGGGGCAGTGTTGTGAACGGCTTTGTAGGTCAGGGTTAGGAGTTTAAATTTGATGCGTTGGGCAATCGGGAGCCAGTGGAGGGAGAGGCAGAGGGGGGTGGCAGAGGTGGAGCGGGTGGTAAGGTGGATGAGTCTGGCAGCTGAGTTCAGGATGGTCTGGAGCGGGGAGAGCCTGCACTTGGGTAGGCCAGTGAGGAGGGAGTTGCAGTAGTCAAGGCGTGAGATGATGAGGGAGTGTACTAGAAGTTTGGTGGTGTCTGGGGTGAGGAAGGAGCGGATCTTGGCAATGTTGCGAAGATGAAGCCTGCATGTGTTTGTGAGTGATTTGACATGCGGTTGTTGAATGAATATGACACACCTTTGCCTAGGCATGATGAATATTGGCCGTATTTTATTTCATATAGTGATTTCCTATAGTCATTAGCTCCATCTAGTGGCAATAATGAGGCACTGCTGTACTATTGCCAATTCATGAACACTAGATGGTGCTACCCTCTTGCATTGTTAGGTGCCTCCTCAGGCCACAGGAGCACTACATAGTGGAAGTGGTGCTCTGAAAGGCCCGGCAGACTTTTGGCATCTACTGTGGTAGTCGAAGTTCTTTGTCCTCCACCTTGTCTGGACGTTGGGCTGCAAGCGTATATATGCAGTGTAGGCGAGGATGACAGAAGTGAGGTGGTGCTTGTGCCTGTTTCCATGTCAGGCAGCACATCCATACATGCAGAGTATTCATGGAGAGTCTCCAAATGCTGTAAGCAGCTGGCAGTGTTCTCCCCCACAGGCCCACACACCCCAGATGTACATGGTTGCAGCCTGGATGACTCCTACAGGTAGACACAATGACTGGTCACAAGGTTCTTGGGGGCAGCACCAGCACACACCTTCATGATTGGGAGTGGCTATGGGCACTGGTAGGCTGGGTGAGTGATCAACTGGGGTAACCAGGGCACAGTGCCTTCTCAGCGGACCAGGATCGCTGGATTGTTGGTCATATTATATGGGTCAGCAGGGCCTACTAGAGGGCAGAAAGGTCGGGTCAAGGTCTCCTTTTTGGGACTCTGACTCTAATCACCTATCAGGTATTTCTGCAACCTCTAGGGATATCTTGCCTCCGATTCCTGTGTGATTATGGAAGAATCTATATTTGCTTGGTTAAGGGATAGCATAGCTTTTGGGATTGGTGCCGGTTGGACCTTTTAGGTCACAAACACGTGTTCCCTTTCACCTCTCTTCCTGTTATGGAAGGGACCTGATGGAGGAAGCAAGAGCCAGATGACATTTATACTGGAAGTGGGTCAGGGAAAGACTTCTCCTCCATGGACTCTGCAATGCCCCAGGGAGAGCGAGTTCACTCAGAGAGGGTGTATGCTTCCAGTAGAGCCGGCAATCTCTGATCTCAACCAAAAGTTACTCTATTCAGAAGTTATCAGGAAGAGGGGCCACTCTGGGGCTGTCAGAGGGTAGGGAAAGCTCACATTTCCAACAATCTGCTGCTCCTTCTACTTCAACAAAAAGGTTTCATTTGCTGCTTTCAAGTTTCATGCTTTCCTTTGCAGTCCCCATTTCCATTAGGAGTCCTGAGAATTCACTCCAGCTAAACAAGAGACTTCAGTTGAAGAGGCACCTCCACTCCACTCACCTGAGCATGGTGGGGCCCGACTATGAGTTGGAATTCTGAGCCTTTCTGCTCCTCACCTTTTCCCTTCATTCTGCATAACAGATTTGTTCCTTCACAAACTCGTGATCTTCATTTGTTTCAGGGAGTGATTTCACAGAGGACAAGAGGTTCCTACTTTAGGCTCAAACCTTCTATGGTTTCAATACCAAACGGTGATGGTCATCTCATTATTATTATTATACAGTATTTATAAAGCGCCAATAGTTCGCTCAGCGCTGTACATTACAAAGGGGGACAGAACATGTGACAGAACAATACCAATACAATGCAAAACATGAGGGGATCGAGGGCCCTGCTCTTTGGAGCTTACAATCTAGGAGGGAGGGGATGGTGGTACAGGAGGAGATAGCTGTGGGGGATGGAGTGGTAGGAAGAGTGGAGGAGGTCGGCAAGTTAGCAGGGGGTGGGGTAGGCTTCCCTGAAGAGATGAGTTTTCAGGGTGCGCCTAAAGGAGAGGAGATTCAGATTCTCATTCTGGATCTGAAGTCATTGTGACAGCTCTCTTCATGAGTGGAAGTTCTAGATGGAATTTGTGTATCTAGTGATACGCTCTCTCCAGCTGGGAGTCTTCCGGGCATCGGTGGACATAAAGGGGGCCAACTTCCTGTTTCTTTCCTTTTCCAGAGATCCCTGACATTTATGATGGAGGAATGTTATCTCCTGTTTGTGTCCTTACCGTTTGACCTGTCCACAATTCCTGATTCCCAGAGGTTCACTAGGGTCTTGGCTCTGATTCTGGGTCTTTTAATGGACTCTGGGTATTCCTATTGTAGGGTACATGGATGACTTACTTCTCTACTCTTTTATTGGAACATACTGGGAGGGGATTTACTTTATACTGGCGTACACATAATCTGGTGCAGCTGTCCATAGTGACCAATCAGCTTCTAATTTTAGCTTGTTCAATAAAGCTTTGACAGTAAAACCTAGAAGCTGATTGGTTACTATGCACAGCTGCACCAGTTTTAGTAAATTCTCCTCAATGAGTCTCCCCTGATGCCCACTCAGAGATTGGTTGGGTTCTCCATTTTGGGTGCGCTACTCCAGGCTCACTTTGTTACTCCTGATTGGAATTTTGGGACCTGTCCCTGAAGTCTGCCCAGGTGAGAGTGGTTCTTCCTCCCGGGTAGGCTCAGGTGACTTTGTTCAGGTCACTGGTAAGGTTTCCTTCATTGGATTTTACCCGAGGGTCTTGGGAAGTAGGTTACCTTTTCCCCAATGCTATTCCAGACCTTTACTATGAAATGTCCTGATGGCGTGGAATGGGAGGTCACAATCATTAGATTCTGGACTGTTGGTTGTCTTTGAGATTGCTTTCTCCCTTTTTATTACCACAAGACTTGGTTGTTGTAGGTGGGGTTGCTGCTTCCAATGCTCTGATAGTGGGGGTGCTTAGTCTTGTTTTCCTGCATTGGTTGACATGACTGAAGGTCCCTGTGAGGGCCCACTTAGATAACACCATGGCTGGGCATATGTAATTCATTAGAGAGGCCCCAGATGTCCGGTTCTTTGTGTTCCTGCTCTAGTAGCCATGCACCCTCCAGAAATAGAAGTTTTCAGGGTGGACTTTCCTCAGCTGCCAGCATTTGTCTCTGGAGGAGTCAGTTCTTCGTTCAGAGGTGATTGGCAACCCGTTGATTATGATTTACCTGTTGACCAGAGGTAGGTGATGGGTAGATTGCATCCCTTCATTGCTGGCCTTCTGGACCTGCACAGGAGTAGGGGTTGCATTTACTGGAACCAATCCCTTCTCCTCACGCTGCAGATGAAAGCCAGCTTCTCCCTCAAGCTGGCAGTCAGCTGCTACCTGAGGAAAGGGGATTGGTTCCAGTAAATGCAGCCCCCAATGTTCCTCCTGTCCCCTTCCTTCTTCTGCCTGGCCACTCTGTGTGCTCTCCATCAGTGCTGTTGACTTCTCATCCTCTCATTCCCCACCGGCTGCTGTGGATGATCTTCCAGATGATGATTGGGAGCGCTGATCACTCGCTGTGTTCATTCATAACTGAGACATAGTAAACTGTATTTGCTATGCTTCAGTTTGTGAATGAACAATCATTCCACAACAGAGTTGTTAAAATAAAACCACAAAAATAAAATGGTAAAAACTAATAAAAAAAAAATAAAGTTGTAAAAAATATAATTTAAAATTAAAAACTACTGACACCATCCGCTGCCTACTGACACCATCCTCTGCTCTACTGCCATCATCCTCTGCCATACTGCCACCATCCACTGCTCTACTGCCATCATCCTCTGCCATACTGCCACCATCCTCTGCTCTACTGCCACCATCCACTGCTCTACTGCCATCAACCTCTGGCATACTGCCACCATCCACTGCTCTGACTGACACCATTCACTGCCCTACTGACACGTTCACTGCTCTACTGCCATCATCCTCTGCCATACTGCCACCATTCACTGCTCTGACTGACACCATTCACTGCTCTACTGACACGTTCACTGCTGTACTGACACGTTCACTGCTCTACTGCCATCATCCTCTGCCATACTGCCACCATTCACTGCTCTGACTGACACCATTCACTGCTCTACTAACACATTCACTGCTCTACTGACAGACACTGTGCACTTTTAAGGTAGGCAAAGTTTATATTTTTACAATGACTTTTTAATTATATTTTTCTAAGTTTTCCTTTCTATTTAGTTAGGCCTTGCTAGTTAAATTCCTAAAAAAGAGCAGTGAACCGTGATATCTACCTGAACTACATAAGAGTCACGCACTACAAGGGGACTTCCTGTGTGTTGTTCCGGTGTCCAATCACCTGTAGGTGGTGCAGGATAGTAGGGATGTAATAAGATGCTGTGTGTCCCGTCATGTACCCCAACAAATGGCTTTTACAGGTCAACCAAAAATCCTATTTGTCTAAGAAGCCCCGAGAAACCTTTGGAGGACCCCTAGCTGAGGAAGGCTGGACTAGGCAGTCAGATATCCCCCCCTTGGTGGGAGTGGAGGTGACCCCTTTACATAGTAGCCAACATTCCATATAAATTTCTAGGGACACCTTCTTTTTCTCTGTGTCCAGCAAACCATCATGGGTGGAGAATGCACTTTAATTAGGGGCGGGGCATTCGTTTGAAAAGCTTGTGACTCTAGAAGAAGCATATTGATGATCTATTGTACAATCAGATGTGATAACTACACACAGGAAGATTGACCACAATACAGACAGACACCGAGGTCTCGTTCATCACTGGCAGCATTTATGGATTTGGTTATCTGGACAGCTTTTAGGGCTTATTTACATGTTCAGCAGACCTTACCATCCCTCTGAAGAGTGATCCGTGGTGGATCAATTTTCATAGAGCTGTTGACAGGCAGCCAGGAGGCAATATATAGCCACGTGTATTCACACAGCCTGGAGCACTGCACAAAGAGGGGTGAGAAGAGGGACAGAGGATGAAGAGGGGTGAGGAGGGAGAAGAGGGGCTGAGGAGGAGGAATAGGGGGTGAGGAGGGAGAAGAGGGGGTGAGGAGGAGGAATAGGGGGTGAGGAGGGAGAAGAGGGGGTGAGGAGGAGGAATAGGGGGTGAGGAGGGAGAAGAGGGGGTGAGGAGGAGGGATTAGGGGGTGAGGAGGGACAGAGGATGAAAAGAGGGGAGGTGGGAGAAGAGGAACAGAGGATGAAGAGATGTGAGGAGGGAGAAGAGGGACAGAGGATGAAGAGGGGGTGAGGAGGGAGAAGAGGGGGTGAGGAGGAGGAATAGGGGGTGAGGAGGAGGGATAGGGGGTGAGGAGGGAGAAAAGGGGGTGAGGAGGGAGAAGAGGGGTGAGGAGAGAGAAGAGGGTGCAAGGAGGGAGAATATGGAGCGAGGAGGGAGAAGAGGGGGCAAGGAGGGAGAAGAGGGACAGAGGATGAAGAGGGGTGAGGAGAGAGAGGAGGGAGAAGAGGAGGTGAGGAGGAGGAAAAGGAGGTGAGGAGGGAGAAGAGGGGGTGAGGATGAGGGATAGGGGGTGAGGAGGGAGAAGAGGGGGTGAGGAGGGAGAAGAGGGACAGAGGATGAAGAGGGGTGAGGAGAGAGAGGAGGGAGAAGAGGAGGTGAGGAGGAGGAAAAGGAGGTGAGAGAGAAGAGAGGGTGAGGAGGAGGTGACTGGAGCAGCAAGGAGGGGGTAAGGAGGGTGTAGAAGGGGGAAGTGAATAAGGGACAAAAAGCTGGAAAGGAGAAGAGGGGGATGGGAAGGTGATAGGTGGATGGGGAGATGAGGAGGGGATGAAGGAGGGAAACGATGGTGAAGTGGGGGACTGGGAGCTGAAAAGGGTGATGGGGTGGGGAGGTGATAACGAGGAAGAGTGAGTGAGATCAAAATGGGGCTGAAGAGGGGGAAGGGAGAAGGACAGAGGATAAAGGTGGGGACAGTTCAGTGATGAGGGGAAGGAAGGATGAATGGGGTGAGGAGGGGGACACGGGTTGTAAGTGGGGGGGTGATGGATTTGGTAAAATGCCTATTTTGTTTCCTATTGAATATATATATATACGCTATTTCTATAAGTTTTATAAATATTTACTTTTATACTTTAATACATATGTTGTGTGAATATTTTCTGCCTGCTGGGCTTTGTGGTACTTTAAGAAATCCTTGCTTAAGAAATGTCTGCTCACACACACAGACCCCCTCCCACCATGTGATTTGGGAAACAAAGGAATGTTTTTCTTTCTATAAGATAAGATGGAAGAAGATCACACCTATACCATGACGGAGATTGTTTTCGTGTGGAAATGACCAATCAAAGACTAATATTTTGCTTATGCTGTTGTCACATGACTCTCGCATCATTCTGCATATATAAGTTCACTTTCTCATTATAATAAACTAGAAGTGTTCATAGACTGAACTTGTGTGTCAGCATGAGTCCCTTCCAATGTGCGCACATTTCAAAGCTAGCATCATAAATTAGGACAGGAACAGATAAGCAGTGGACGATTTCAGTCCGTGACTAAAACAATTGGTGCCAAGAAACCCGGGAACTGAGTAATGAACCTGCAGCCAGCTGACATGAAAAGGGCATTAGCTGTCAGTCAAACTGGACAGGCCGGAGATTGATCGCCTCTGGAGCATGGTAAGATATATTTTGCTATCTTACCATTGCTTATCCTGTCTTTGTTGTTGATTCATACCTGTGCCTAGTACGGCTGCTAAAGGTCACTAAAGGCAGGTAACCTTGCTTGCCCTGAGTTTATTTAAATATACCTGCATGTGCTTATCTGTTACCTGGGTCTCTGTTATGTGTTTTTATGTATCAGTCTTGAGGTGGAAGAGGAGTGGACCTACTGAGGGTTTTGACACATAATTTCTCTTGGGTGTGTGGTAACCTTGTGTGTTGACCACAAGAGAGGAGGTGTCGGGTTACACGTCACTGTAGTGTGACAGCGGGGTGCCGTAACTGTGTTTGTGTGGGTTACGAAGATTTACTCAGTGATCTGTACTCATAGCCCACCAAGATAGACTGATATGTTATGTCCTAAATGTGTGTCTGTGAGTTAATGTTTGCCGTTCATAACAGAAGGTTGGGGTTTGTTAAGGGTTAAGGAAAGTCTGGACAGCAGCCTGTGAAGTGTCTTAGATTTTTGTTAGGAAGGACCAGAGACAGGAGGAGATGGGTCAGACGCTGATAAGACCCCTAGAAAGGAATGTTAGCACGTGACCTGGTTGCACAGAGGGAGGGGGAGCAGTATGTTAAGGGATTAGTTAAGTTAGTGAAAGTATGTGGAATCACAGATAAGGGGGGTCGTTTACAGCCAAAAGAATGGCGAAGAAAAAAAAAAAAAGGAGAAGAAAGATGTCTTAGTTGACAAAGAATTTTGCTGAAGGCAGCAAGAAGCTTGGTATAATGTAGCCAAAGTTATCCACAAAGAGTAGTGGACAGAACAGGTATTGCTACAGAGAAAAAAAAAAAAAACTGTTTATGTGTACCATTAATGTGTTAAATATTGAAAAGGATTACTGGCATGTCATATTGTGAAGAGGTGTGAAGGAAGTGAAGCAGTTAAAAAGTTATCTAAAGTAGCGAAAGTTTGTAAGCTTAAGGTCAGGACTGGCATAAATCATTGTAGGAACAGAGAGGAATGTTATGTGATAAAGGTTTGCTGAACGTGACAGAAGCTTGGTAAAAAAACTGTAAAAGCGTTGCATAAAGGATAGTTAGAAGAAATTCAAGAAAAAGGCGATTGTATAATGTATGTGTATCACAAAATTGTAATTGGAAGTGTGCTAAAACCACCGCCCTATGTTGGAATGTGGGGTGGAGGAGGGGAGGGACAGCCCTGCCCTTCATCTAACGCCCACTTTATGCCCACCACCCCAGCCCTGCCCTTCATCTAACGCCTACTTTATGCCCACCACCCCAGCCCTGCCCAGTACACTTCCTGATGGCAGCCATCTTGCTGCTCCTGCTTTGTCCCTTCCTGCCCAGCCCAGTACACTTCCTGATGGCAGCCATCCTGCTGCTCCTGCTTTGTCCCTTCCTGCCCAGCCCAGTACACTTCCTGGAGGCGGCCATATTGGTACACCAAATTAGACAAATGGAAGGCCAATGCCTCGAGTGAGCCGCCTCTACCCAGTGTGTCCGGTCTTACAAGTCAATGGTACATTCTACGTAGCACCGGATGTGCTGAGCAGAATCCCAAGTTGTCTATGGTCCACAGGACCCGAAGATATTGGACGTTTAAAAGGTACCCCCAATTATGGTGGAACTGAAGCCTGGAGCTCCCCTACCCAGAAAACCACAGTACCCACTGAAACCAGCGCAACCCAAGGCCATTTCAAAGCAGATCAAGTCCCTTGTGGCAAATGGTGCACTCATACCTTGTACCTCTCCATGTAATACATTTTTGTTCCCGATAAAAAAAAAGAAGACACCCAAAGGAGAACCAGAGAAGTACAGGATGGTACAGGACCTCCGAGCAGTGAATGAAGCCACTGTCTTAGAGACACCTATCTTTCCAAATCCCCACACTTTACTCACAGGGGTATCTCCAACAGCAAAGTATTTCACCGTGTATCTTCCCTGCAGATATTTCTTCGTTTTTTATCCATGAGGGGCAGCAATACACCTGGGCAGTTATGCCACAAGGGGGCGCAAAATTCCCTGAGCCAGTTTGCCAAAGCCATGACCACCATACTGGGCACGTGGCAAAAGGAACATTTGGCAGTGGTCCTTCTTCAATATGTGGATGACTTTTCCTCTGTGCTGATGACCTGCCCACGGCTGAAGAAGCCTCAGAGAGTTTACTATGTTACTTGGCACACCAAGGCTGTAAGGCCTCTAAACCGAAGTTGCAATGGTGCTCTACAACAGTCGTATTCTTGGGCCACCGCCTCTCACATGGAACAAGGCATCTTACGGAGGAAAGAGTTAAGGCCATCCAGAACTTGACACTCCCTTTAGGCCAGAAGCCACTCCATGCCTTTCTTGGCCTCATATCCTACTGCAGGTCATGGATTCCTGATGTTTCTTGGTTTATGCAACCACTCTACGATGCTCTCAAGTCTGAGCCCTTCCATCTGTCCGAAGAGGCCGACTCCAACTTTTTTTTTGGCTCTGAAACGCTTATTTTCTTCAGCCCCAGCCCTGGTTCTACCAGACTACGAGAAACCTTTCAAACTGTTCATGTCTGAACGCCAAGGCCATGGCACAGGAGTATTGGCCCAGTCCCATGGAGACTGCCTACAATCCATAGGCTACTAATGCCGTTTAGACCCAGTGGCTAGAGGAGCACCGTCGTGTCTGCGTGCAGACCTCTGATATCGTACTGGGACATGAACTTGTTCTTCTGGCGCCGCATGACATTGCTGCCATTTTAAACCAAGTCCAACCTAAACATTTGTCCACAACGAGGCATCTTAGACTACAGTGTTCCCTCCAACTTCCTGATAACGTCATTGTCAGGAATGGACTCAGCACTGGTGGTGGGACTCGCCTGCCGTGTGGGCTGCAGTACCAGAGCTGACCAGCGGGTGCTCTCAGCAGCCAGAAGCTCACACGTGCAATCAGCAAACCTGGGGCTGATTGCAGAAAGGTGTATTTAAGCCATGACCAGGCCTGTGCTCTGGGCCTTGGTGTATGTTTTCCCATGAGCCTCTGTACCTGGTATCCTGTGTTCCTGCTTCGTTGCTGACCCGGCTTGATTCTGACCTCTGCTGACTGTCTCCTGTTGAACCCCTGGCTTGCCTGACCATCCTTCTGCCTGATCCCCTGTACCACGCTGTCCGTGAGTTACTGAACCCGGCTTGTGACCTTGACCATTCTCTGCCTGCTCCTTTTGGTACCTTGCTGCCCGCACGTTGCTGACTTGGCCTGTCTGACCACGCTAACTACTCTGCCATCCATCCATCCTGCACGGATCCAGCCGTACCTGCACATACCTCTGGCGGACCCCTCTACCACTAGCAGGTGTACTCAGGGGCCGCGACCTGGTTCCTGTCTGCTCCAAGTCCATCCCCACCATCAGGGGCCCTGGTGAATAAGCAGACTGGGACTTAGACTTGACGCCCTGGGGAATCCTGTCCTGGGGACCACTAGAGGTACCACCAAACGGTCATTACAGAACCCTACGGCTGGCCTGACCGTTCCACCTCTCCAGCCCTGACTACGCCTGTGTTCCTGCTTCGTTGGAAGGTTGGTTTGTTCACTGTGCGTTTATATATATATATATATATATATATATATATATATATATATATATATATATTTGGGTGGCTAATAATAAACTGTATTATACTGTACCTGAGACCTGCGTTTCCCTGTGTCAGTCCACACCTTTCTGGTCATTCCTAGATTCCTGACAGTCATTCTCCTATGTTGCCAAACCCTGAATCCGGCCACTCTCCTCCCAATTGCTGAGGGGGGTAATGAAGGTAAAGCAGAAAGTGGAGAGGATGATAGAGCCACTGAGCCTCATAATTGTCTTGAAGTGATGAAAATGGAAACCTTCCATCTCCCCACAGTGAGTGAAACACCTCTGCAGGATCCAGACTTCACTTTCTTTGTTGATGGTTCCAGATATGCAGACGATGGAGGCAAATATTATACAGGATTTGCGGTCACTACTGCAGACACAGTCCTACAGGCAAGAGCCCTATCGCCAGCAATATCTGCACAGGGAGCTGAACTTCAAGCACTCACAACAGCATGCCAGATGATGGAAGGAAAAAGGGCCAATATCTACACAGACTCCAGATATGCCTTTGGGGTGGCCCATGACTTTGGACCCATATGGAAGGCAAGAGGATTTATGACTGCGGCAGGTACGTCCATAAGACATGGAGCAGCCATTGGACGACTGCTGGAAGCACTCCTTCTACCCATTCAAGTGGCTATTCTGAAGGTAAAAGCTCATGGGAAATTAAACTCTTCAGAAGCCAAAGGCAATAATCTGGCAGATTTGGCGGCAAAACAAGCGGCCATGGGACCACCAGAAATGGAAGGAGAGGTGACCGGAGAGTGGGAACCAATATTCACCTTACAGACCTTACCTGTGGACAGAAACTACCTCAAGGAACTCCAAGAAGCAGCAAGTCCAGAAGAAAAAGAAAGCTGGAGACAGAGAGGAGCTATTCTCAAAGACGGTCTGTTTGAGTGCAACAAGAGACTTTGTTTACCCAAGAATATGTTTCCAGCTGTAGTCCAGTGGGCACACGGAGCAGCCCATCTGTCAAAGAGCCTCATGAACTCTCTCATCAACAAGTACTATATAGCGCCTGGAATTACCACATTGACGAACAATTTTTGCAGAACATGTGCCATCTGTGCAAAATGCAATCCGGGACGCACAGAGAAGACGCCACAGAAGTACTTGGCCAAACCCCTATACCCTTTTCATAGGATACAAATTGATCATATCCAGATGCCAAAGAGTGGGTGGTTGAGTACACCCTAGTGGTGTTGGACATGTTTTCCAGTTGGCCAGAGGCCTTTGCTGTAACTAACATGACTGCTAAAACAACTGCGAAGAAACTCCTCACTGAGGTTGTATGCAGATATGGGCTTCCAGAGGTGATAGAGAGTGACCAGGGCCCCGCTTTCACAGCTTCAGTAACCAAAGAAATATGGGCGGCATTAGGAGTCACTCTGGCGTTCCATACCCCCTATCACCCCCAAAGTAGTGGGAAAGTAGAAAGAATGCTAAAAGTAGCCCAAGAGACTGGCATGAGTTGGCCAGACAGTCTGTTTATTGCCCTATTTAGTGTCAGATACACACCAAGAGAGAACACTCCCTATCCCCTTATGAGATTTTGTTTAGCTCAGCCCCCAGACTTGGCTGTTATTTTCCACAACAGTTGCAATTACAGTCTGATGTGTTAACTGATTATGTGACTGTATTATCACGTGAATAACCCGTATCCATGTCCAAGTGTTTTCTCCATTCCAGATTCTGAGTCAGATACAGGAACTCACAGCCTAATACCCGGAGATTGGGTATTAGTAAAGACATTTATGAGGAAACATTCCCTTGAGCCAAGATATGATGGTCCATTCCAAGTTCTGCTGACCACAGCCCCTTCTGACAAGGTGGCCGGGAAGAACACTTGGATACACGCCTCCCACTGCAAGAAAGTCCCGAACCCTGAGGGAAAGGCGTCATCTACACCATACAACTATGTTGTATATCCTTTTTCTAATGAGTCTGACAGAGGCTCAACAGGTGGATATCACCGAAATAGGTGACACCACTATATTTTGGTACAACTCATCCAACACTCATGTAGCTATTTACACCTTTGATTTCTGTAGTATAGATCCCATGTGGTGCTATGACCATAATCTATATGATCTTGACACAACGAGCATGTTTCAATAGTAGTGACCAGGTATACATATGTGTCATGGATGATTACTGGGGACCAAAAGATTAGAACCAGATTGGAAGAGATTTGGACTGGTGAGTGTGCCCTTGCAAAGGTCATTATGCCTCTCCACATCCTAGCAGAAAATACCCCTGACCCAATGTCTGGCCGTAGGAGGAAGCGAAAAGCTCCTTCTGGCAGTTTTGACCCACATGTGTATGTACAGTTGCAAGAAAAAGTATGTGAACCCCTTGGGATTATGTGGAGTTTTGCATGAATTTGGCATAAAATGTGCTCTGAACGTCATTTAAGTCACAACAATAGAAGAACACAGTCTGCTGAACATAATACTACACAAACATTAGATGTTGCCATGATTTAATTGCACATGACATGTAAACATTCACAGTGCAGGGAGGAAAAAGTATGTGAGGCCCTAGCTTAATGACTTCTCCCAGAGCTAATTGGAGCCAGGAGTGAGCCAACCTTGACTCCAATCAGTGTGATGATATTGGATGTGTTCCTGACACCTGTTTTGGGTTGACTGGTTTCAAGAAGCACTGTCTGATGTGAACCATGCCTCGCAGAAAAGAGCTCTCAGAAGACCTACGATCAAGAATTGTTGACATGCATGAAGCTGGAAAGGGTTACAAAAGTATCTCCAAAAGCCCTGATGTCCATGTGTCCACGGTAAGACAGACTGTCTACAAATGGAGAAAGTTTAGCACTGTTACTACTCTCCCTAGGCGTGGCCGTCCTGTAAAAATGACTGCAAGAGCACAGCGCAGAATGCTGCATGAGGTAAAGAAGAATCCCAGAGTGTCAGCTAAAGACCTACAGAAATCTCTGGCACATGCTAACATTTTTGTTGACACATCTACAATAAGGAAAACATTAAACAAGAATGGAGTACATGGGAGGACACCACGGAGGAAGCCATTGCTGTCCAAAAAGAAGATTGCAGCACGTTTGAAGTTTGCAAAAGAGCACCTGGATGTTCCACAGCACTACTGGCAAAATATACTGTGGACAGATGAAACCAAGATTGAGTTGTTTGGGAAGAACACACAACACTATGTGTGGAGAAAAAAAGGCCCAGCACACCAACATCAAAACCTCATCCCCACTGTGAAACATGGCGGAGGGAGCATCATGGTTTGGGGCTGCTTTGCTGCCTCAGGGCCTGGACGGATTGTTGTCATTGATGGGAAAATGAATTCCAGAGTTTATCAAGACATTTTGCAGGAAAACGTACGACCATCTGTCCGCCAACTGAAGCTCCGCAGAGGATGGGTGATGCAACAGGACAATGACCCAAAGCATACAAGTAATTCAACAAAACAATGGCTGCAACAGCACAGAATACGCCTTCTGGAGTGGCCCAGTCAGAGTCCTGACCTCAACCCCATTGAAATGCTGTGGCATGACCTTAAGAGAGCGATTCACACCAGACATCCCAAGAATATTGCTACACTGAAACAGTTTTGTGAAGAGGAGTGGTCCAAAATGACTCCAGATCGTTGTGCAGGTCTGATCTGCAACTACAGGAAACGTTTGGTTGGGGTTATTGCTGCCAAAGGAGGGTCAACCAGTTATTAAGTCCAAAGGTTCACATACTTTTTCCTCCTTGCACTATGAATGTTTACATGTTATGTGCAATTAAACCATGGCAACATCTAATGTTTGTGTAGTATTATGTTCAGCAGACTGTGTTCTTCTATTGTTGTGACTTAGATGACGTTCAGAACACATTTTATGCCCAATTCATGCAAAACTCCACGTAATCCCAAGGGGTTCACATACTTTTTCTTGCAACTGTAGATGCCACTGGAGTCCCAAGGGGGGTGCCTAATAAATTTAAAGCCAGAGATCAAGTAAAAGAAGGCTTTGAATCCCTGATTCCCATGATAGCTGTTAATAAAAATGTAGATTAGATAAATTACATATACTACAACCAACAGAGGTTTGTGAATTACACCAGGGATGCCCTTCAAGGAATCGTTGACCAGTTAGCCCCTACATCCTACATGACATTCCAGA
Source organism: Staurois parvus (assembly GCF_062004578.1). Classification (NCBI taxonomy): domain Eukaryota; kingdom Metazoa; phylum Chordata; class Amphibia; order Anura; family Ranidae; genus Staurois; species Staurois parvus. The sequence continues at coordinate 1,535,813 of NW_028318737.1, read as the reverse complement.
ATAGGATGGCTCTGGACATGATTTTAGCAGAAAAAGGAGGTATCTGTAAAATGATAGAAGGAACCGGAACCTGTTGTACATATATTCCTGACAATACTGGCCCGAATGGTAAGGTTACTCTGTCTATAAAGAAATTGGAAGATCTGTCAGTTGAGTTGAAGAAGAACTCAGGTATCACAGACCCTTGGGATCAATATTTCAGTTGGATGAGTGGGTGGCAAAAGATACTTGTCCAAATAGGGGTAACTGTATTAATAATTCTGATTCTCCTGGTCCTGGTTGTATGCTGTGTTATACCATGTGTGAGGAAATTGATGAGCAAAGCTGTAGACAACAGAACACCTATCTTCCTGAACCAGGAGCAAAAGGATCCCCACATGATAGATGAAGAAAAACCTTACACCCCATTACGGTCCCTCCCCACCAACAGTAATCTCACAATTTTGTAGGGATAGCATCTGACTTCCTTATGTACAAAGTCTGTGGCAAGGGAGGTGATGAAATAGTCTTCCCCTGTCTAACGTGCAGCATAAAAGAGTTCCAAGGTACATAAGGACAGATGAGCGAGGTCTTATAGGGACAGAGGAAAATAGTCATTTTAAGGGGGGACTGTGATGGATTTGGTAAAATGCCTATTTCGTTTCCTATTGAATATATATATATACACTATTTCTATAAGTTTTATAAATATTTACTTTTATACTTTAATACATATGTTGTGTGAATATTTTCTGCCTGCTGGGCTTTGTGGTGCTATAACCCCTTCACGCCTAAGGGTAAAACAAATCGAAATGCCTAAGCACAATTCTGCAATGTTGACGTGTTAGTAAAACCGTACATATCGTCACAACTACTTTGTACATCCAGGTGGATTATACCTTGTTTTTTTTCAGGACAAATTGGGCTTTCATTTGTTGGTAAATGGTCATGGATAGCTCCTAATTTTTTTTTATTATTAAAGGAAAACTGGGCCAAAATAGTAAAAAAAAAATCATTTTTTTAAATTTAACTGTGTGTTTCTTGTTACGACCATAACCTACCACCAAAGAACAACCCAAAATACATTCTCCAGTTCTTGATGATCGCAGCGATACCATATATGTGTGTGTTATTTGTTGTTTGTACCCGGAGTACAGTCCAGAAACAACAGTGCGCATTTTGTTTTTGTCTTTTTCTTTATATAAAACACACTGTCATTGACATTAACACTAACTGACACTGATACCAATTTTTTTTAAATCCTGACCTTTGACCCTGACCTTGACCCTGACCTTTGCCCCTGACCTTGACCCTGACCTTTGACCCTGACCTTGACCCAAACACTAACCCTGGTACTGAACTAGATCAAACCTTGATCTAGGTATTTTTCTTTATTTTTTCTTTTATTTTTTAATATTTATTTATCTTTTTTTTTTTTTTTACAAACTTTTTTTTATCTCTCTATGTCAGGAGTTCGAGAGATACAATGTATCTCTCTTCTCCATTCATAGAGAGAGAGAAAACAAGGGGGCCGGGCTGCACAGTGATTGATCACTGTGATAGCCAATCAGAGGCTATCACAGCGATCACGTGACCCGGAATCGGGAGTCCCGGGTCCCGATCGTTAGAACGGGACCCGGGGCTCTCAGTGACACCGTGGTCTTGGTGCTGGGAGCGCGCCGAGAGGCACGCTCCCAGCACAAAGACAGGTACGCAAATATGCGGCCCCACGGAAAAAAGCGTAGGTCCGTGAGGCCGCATATTTGTGTTACGTCGGCGTCAAGGGGTTAAGAAATCCTTGCTTAAGAAATGTCTGCTCACACACACAGACCCCCTCCCACCGTGTGATTTGGGAAACAAAGGAATGTTTTTCTTCTCTATAAGATAAGATGGAAGAAGATCACACCTATACCATGACGGAGATTGTTTTCGTGTGGAAATGACCAATCAAAGACTAATATTTTGCTTATGCTGTTGTCACATGACTCTCGCATCATTCTGCATATATAAGTTCACTTTCTCATTATAATAAACTAGAAGTGTTCATAGACTGAACTTGTGTGTCAGCGTGAGTCCCTTCCAATGTGCGCACATTTCAAAGCTAGCGTCATAAATTAGGACAGGAACAGATAACCACTGGACGATTTCAGTCCGAGACTAAAGCAGGGTCACCTCCACTCCCACCAAGGGGGACAGAAATATATGACTGCTCGGGGGACACATTTTGGCTCCTCTGATTTTGCAGATGAGGAACAATCACTGATAGTATCATTAGGATCTGTACATTATCTGCATTGTTACCATTGATGTCATTTTTATTATATATTCAGAGTGGAAACCTGAGAGATCCTAAAGTTGAGGTTAAAGAGGAGGAGGATGAGGATGGGGGGATGGAGGAGTCAGAGCTTCTAGAAGAACACAAAGATCTGTACCAGGACACCATGGTGGAGTCATCCAGCTACAGGAACCCACCAGAGAGATGTCCCCGTCCTCTGTATTCCCAGGATTCCACACAGGAAGGTCACACCATCCCTCACCATCCTCAGGTAGATGATGACAATTATTGGTAGTTGTGATTTATACACAGCATGTTTGTTACAATGAATGTTTTATTATATCTTTCAGAGTGGAATCCTCGAGGATGATAATATTGATGTTAAAGAAGAGTATAAAGAGGAGGATGAGGAGTATGGAGTGATGGAGGAGTTTTCAGAAGGACACAAGGATATGATGGAGCCACCTAATACCAGGAACCCACCAGAGAGATGTCCCCGTCCTCTGTATTCCCCGGATTCCACACAGGAAGGTCACACCATCCCTCACTATTACAAGGTTGGTGGGATGGAGCATCTAGAACATGAACTTGTGGAGACAATGTGTGGATTTTGTGTGATGTCACAATCATAAATCTTACATTTTACAGATGATATTTTCTCTCATTTCCTTGATTTAGAGTGGAGATCGATATAGAATTTGAGGGTAAAGCAGAAGAAGAAGAGGCGTATGTGAGGGATGATCAGCAGTCTATGGAGGAGGATGGAATAACGGGGACATTTATAGAGGAGGACACTCCTACAGAGATCAGCACAGGTGGGTCATGAACACTAAATCCATTCCTCCACCCATACTGCTCACTGATTGGTCCAGAGTAGGGCGGGGACTGGGTGATATCAGCCTGTAATCCCCTGGTCACTTTCCTGAGCTGTGTTCCCCGTCCTGTATTCCTGGATTTCTCTCGGATAATCTTCCTTCTCTGTGCTGCAGACACAATTTATGTATCTAGACTGGATTTATGGAGGTTCTGGGGTTCAGCTGGCAGCAAAATGTGGATTTTCACCATAGATATTACTAGACCTAGGTGCCTGGGGTATGAGTCTTGTATCTTTTTCCCCATATCCGGGTCTAGTATGATTTCTGAAAGAACAATTACTTGCTCTGTGTTCTGCTGGCTGTGCCGGGTGGAGGGATATGTCTGTATAGTCTCAGACCCAAGTCACTGAGTGCAGTCTCAGGAGATGGGAGGCAGCGGTGTGGGATCTCTGCAACTTGTTTACAGTAAACATTTAATCTTCCACTGATTGCTGAATACTTATATTATGAGTCCTGACCCTTACACTGTATAATTTATATTGTACATTACATACTCCTGACCCCTGCACTATATACTCTATGTTGTACATTACATACTCCTGACCCCTGCACTATATACTCTATGTTGTACATTACATACTCCTGACCCCTGCACTATATACTCTATGTTGTACATTACATACTCCTGACCCCTGCACTATATACTCCATGTTGTACATTACATACTCCTGACCCCTGCACTATATACTCATACTGTATATATACTTATATATATCATTCTGATACTATATAGTCCTATCTGCTGTATGTTATACATTATCTTGTACTTTACATAGTCCTGACTTCTGCTCTCCCCCTCCCCCCACTGCTATATATAAACATAATATGTACTCTCATTGGTATACCCATTTTCTACCTGCTGGACATTTTGTATCCAGTGTTTTGATTGGATCACAGACTTTTACATGGTGATAATAATGTGATAACATCCTCCAACTTTGGACCCGTAAACAGAAAGTGATAATGAGGGAGGAGTCAATACCCCAATGATGGTGGTCTTCAGGATCAGTCCAGTCTTCATCTTGGTTGTTCTCCCCCCATCCTCACTCTCTGACCTCTGGTGGGGCTCAGCCCCGCTGTTCTTCATGACTAAATCATGGAATAAATAAGGAAGTGCAGTACTTCTTGTGTTGGGAAGATGGCGATGAATGATAGAGGGGGTGGGGACCCTCGTCCTATAATCCCCTCATCACTGTCCCTCCTATAAAAGACAGTTCTGGTTGTTTCCTCACTCTCTTACTAAGGTCCATGAATAAAGAAATGACCTGGTAGGAGATCAGAGGAGCCATTTCCTAGTTCCCTTGAGGATGGAATTGTAAGCTCCTCAGAGATCAAGCTGCCTGATGTGGGCGGAGTCCTGGTTTGGGGAACCAATCAGCTCCTGTCTAGTAATCCTTTTTGTCTTTCTATTTTAGTCCATGGCCGGGAGATGAGGAAAACCTCCGAGGATTGTCTCACTTTGTCTCCAGACTGGAAAGTAGAAGATGAGGACATCACACAGTATAGTCCAGGAGAAAACCCGGCTCCCTCCAATGTCCATCCGGCACCACCCAGTGTAGATGGGCCATCAGATTCCTCGTATCCTGAGGAACCTCAGACTGTGTGGGACTGGGCCGGCCTTCCAACAGGGAAGAGCTTCTCCTGTACTGAGTGTGGGAAGTGGTTCTATTATAAATACCATCTTAATGTGCATAAAAGGTCTCACACGGGGGAGAAGCCGTATCCCTGTCCTGAGTGCGGGAAGTGTTTCCGTTACAAATCTGGTCTTAATATTCATAAAAGATCTCACACTGGTGGGAAGCCTTTTTCCTGTCCTGAGTGCGGGAAATGTTTCAGCTTGAAATATTGCCTTATTGTCCATATAAGATCTCACACAGGAGAGAAGCCATATTCCTGTCTTGAGTGTGGGAAATGTTTCTGTTCTAAGTATGGTCTTAATGTCCACATACGATCTCACACAGGAGAAAAGCCATATTCCTGTTCTGAGTGTGAAAAATGTTTTATACTTAAATCAGATCTTGTCACACATCAAAGGCTTCACACGGGGGAAAAACCATACTCATGTTCTGAATGCGGGAAATGTTTTTCAAACAAGTCCTTTTATCACAGACATCAGAGGTTTCACACTGGTGAAAAGCCATATTCCTGTCCTGAGTGCAGGAAAAGTTTTTCACAAAAGTCTGATCTTTACAGACATCAGAGATCTCACACTGGGGAGAAGCCACTTTCTTGTCCTGAGTGTGGGAAATGTTTTTCAGAGAAGTCAAGTCTTTACAAGCATCAGAGATCTCACACGGGGGAGAAGCCATTTTCTTGTTCTGAGTGCGGGAAATGTTTTTCATGTAAGTCCAGTCTTTACAGACATCAGAGATCTCACACGGGAGAGAAACCACTTTCCTGTCCTGAGTGCGGGAAATGTTTTTCACGTAAGTCCAGTCTTTACATGCATCAACGATCTCACACGGGCGAGAAGCCATATTCCTGTTCTGAGTGCGGGAAATGTTTTTCATGTAAGTCCAGTTTTTACAGACATCAGAGATTGCACACTGGGAAGAAGCCACTTTCCTCTCCTGAGTGAGGGAAATGTTCCTCACTGAAGTCCTGTCTTCCTGTACATCAGGGGTCCCACACAACCCTGGAGGTGTATTAGTGCCTTGAGTGCGGGAAATGTCTTCTAGATGAATGTTGCTGGACATCCCAGCTCTCATGTGGGGAAGAAGCACACCCTGATATACACCTCAGATATACTCCATGGCTGATCTTCATCATGGAAGATACAGTTCATAGGGGAGATCAGAGGTCCCCAAAGACATGGATGAAGTGTGGGACTGGGTTGGCCATTGATAGCAGAAGAATAAAAATGGAGTCATCACCTTTCATTTTCTGAGTACATTTTGTGGTGGGAGATTTCACAAACACTTGGAGGTCTGTGTAAAAGAAAACAATTTGAATGTGTGTGACCCAGCTGGGATGAATATTGGGTGTATTTTATCTCAAGCTGATTTCCTTGGCTCCATCTAGTGGCCATAATGCAGTATTGAGATATTTTTACTCATTGAGTTATTTTCAGGACACATACCCCATTTTGGTCTCTAGATGGAGCTGATGATCATAGGAAATCACTGTGTTACATTCAATTACGGCCAGAGTTTGTCATGGCTGGATGAATTATTGTCACATTTTCTATAAGGGGACCCCTTAGTTTCTCCCTTCAGGCACGGTCTCATAATAATACCTGACAGCCAACAAAGTGCTGAACGTAACAACAACATCTGTATATTCAACCAAGATATACAGGAAGAGGTGACAAAGGAGGTTCAGATCCATCCACACCACAAACCAATGCAGTCACCAGTCATTCCAAGGGAGATCAGGTGACCTGCATTGGAGGTGGTGAAGGTGGAGATGGCAAACCGTATTCCGGGTGGTCCCATGTGTCTCATACTTTATGGAACAGGTCCAGCTGGTCACCTAGGGTTGGTGTAAGGTGCTCCATGCCTGGAACCAATGTTATAGTATCAGGTAGCTGAGTGTGAGGGGGGAGGGTAGAGAGCCAACACTTAGAGATAACTCATCTGGCACCAATAAAATATGGTGGGCTAATTCCTTAGACTGCTTAGAGATTCCTGAAAATGGTAAACCCAATAGAGAATGAATGGGTTCATTAGGAAGAGGCACATCAAGAACTCTCTCATGCATGGATTTTAGGTCTGGAGGGTAGGACATTGCCATAGTATATGGAATAACGAGCCCTCGCCTTGATGGCACCTCCCCCATGTGTCAGATGGAGTAAGGTTCCAGGCATGGAGAACGTCAGGTGTTCTATACCAAACCTCATCACTTTGTAGGTAGTTAGCTTGATTTAACAAAGAGTAATCATCTGTTATATAAACACCCAAATATCTGAGAGTCCGAGTACACCAATGGTATGGATAAGTGGACTAGAGAAGGGAAGGGGAGGCCTTACTGGGGATATGGAAGGGAAGTGCTTCCATCTTGGACGTATTTATTTTGTAACCCAACAGTTTGGTAAAGGCAGATAATTAGTGATGGAGCACCGGAAGGGAAATATGAGGTTCAGTCAAGATCAAAAGTAAGTCATCTGTAAATCGTGATAATTGATATTCCCTGTGACATAGGGGCACCCCGTGAATGTCCACACTCAAATGTATAGCAGCTGCTGGGGGTTCTACGCTCAGAACATATAATAGGGGTGAGAGCGGACACCCCCATCTGGTGCCATTGTTCATAGGAAAAGAAGAGGAATAGGTGAATGAGAGCTTGACCTGGGATGCGGGGTGACAGTATAAGGCCCAGATGGCGTTTAGAAAAGTGCCCATGAAGCCAACACAAGTCAAGGATACGAACATGTAGGGCCAACCTAACCTATCCAACTCCTCTTGGGCATCTGAGCTCAATAGCAGTGCAGGCGTCTGTTTTGTTGAGATTGTCAACCAGGTTTATCGCCCGTTGGGTGTTGTTCCCCGCTTATGTAGTTGGGATAATCCCAACCTGGTCTCTGTGGATAAGTCATGGAAGGAGCCGGGAAAGACTGTTGACTAGAATCTTTGTGAAAATCCTATAATTGGAAATAATCCATGTTATCGGCCGATAATCATCTGGGGAGGTGGGCTTTTACCGGGCTTTGGAATGACTGTGATGTAAGAATGCATGAAGTCTGAATGGGGAATCCCCCCTTGAGTAAAGAGTGATAAAGGTCTAGTGGGGGGGCAATATTGGAGAGAATTTCCTGTAATATTGATAGTCCATCCGGACCTGGAGATTTATGAAGGGGGAGTTTGCTAATAACCTCCATGAGTTCCTCAATAGTTATGTCAGAGATAAAAGTTTCAGATCAGAGGAGTTCAGTTTGGGTGTCTGTAGAGGCAGTAAATCCATCAGATGTTTCTGGACTATAAGGTGGGCGCTCGCCCGCTGTAAGGCCGTCATACAAGTTATGATGAAACTCGGCACAGGTCCCAGCCGTAGTATAGGGGCAGTAAATGGGGGAAGCGTCTTGTTGGAGTGATCAGTGGGGGATGGATTGTGGTGGCCTAACTCTGGCTTTGTTCTCCATCATCCTGTGTGACTTATTGGATCAGTTATACAATTCCTGGTGAGTCCAGAGATTTAGGTCCCGTATGTCTATCTAATTCTCTGATTGGTTTTGCAGCTGTGACACCAGGCGAAGGCGTGACGCTGGGATGACGCTAAAGCTGCTCCTCTCTAGTTGGTGTAAAAGAAGGAGTCTGGACCGATTCTTATCACGTTTCAGGAGGATGAATGTGGAAATGCATTGACCTCAGAAGAAAGCTTTATGTGCCTCCCACAGGGTAGACGCCTTGTACACTGAGCCAGTATTAAGCTGAACAAATTTGGTCAGAGCGGAGGGAAGTGTATCCTGGATTTCTGGGACCTGAAGGAGGGACTCATTTATACTCCAGTGGTGGGATTTGGTTCCTGAGTCAGAGATCAGTATGTCCAGGATAACAGAAGCAGATCTGACCAGGTTTTTGGGTTTATGGCAGGGTTAAGCAGATTAGCGAGAAGGGGGCAGAGATGATGAAGTAGTCCAAGCCAGAGTACATCTTATGTGGGGCAGAGTAAAAGGTGTATTCATTATGGGTGGGGTGCTTGAGGCAGGTGAAGTCTGCTTTCTCAACTGTAGGTGGCAATTGACCCGAGTTGCACCACAGCCTAGAGAGGGAGTCCAGGGGAAACACAGTTTCTCTATGGTTTCCTGGGGCAAAGGAGCAGCATTCTGGTTGGCTACACTGTGTCCATGTGACCCTTGGTGGCCATCTTGGGTAAGCAAGGTCTTTATAGGTCCCTGCTCCCGAGTTTTGGCACTCATCTTGCAAGTTGCTAGTGTAGGGAGAGAGACCCTGCTTGTTAGGGAAAGTAATTAGTGCTAGGGAGAGTTCCTAAAGTGTAGGGAGAAAGGCAACAGACTTGCTAACCTTGAAAGAAGCCTCCCCTCTTGGGACCAGACTGACCAGGCAATACATCACCCTCTGAAACAGACACTGTCGGCACCTCTCCTCAGCCACTTTGACTGGTTTGAACTGTGAATTATTTCACTAAAGCGTTTTTGTCCTACCAGGGTGTTTGTAACATTGGAATTCTGCTCAATACAAGTTCAAGTTTTATTGCAACAAGACTCTAAGACCCTGATTTACTATTGTGCCTAGGCACATTTCTGTGGGCTAACGTCTACTTTTTAATAGCGACCGTCTACTTTTAGACTGCAAAGACATTTACTAAAGAAAAACGTCAACAAGTAGACTCCAAATCGAATTTACTAACCAGACACAGCCCAGGAATCAGACTCAAAAAGCAGACTTGGTAAGAGGCACGTCTAACACCATGAAAAATCACTGCAGAGACGTTCACATTGAAATTTGCTTTGCCAAATATCAGGACTTCACTTTAAAGAATATCTGACATTTCAAAAATGTTTTAAAATGTGTAATATTTTTAAAGCAAGTCGACACCATGAAGAACTAGACACTTTTCCAGTGTTTTTGGCCGGATATAACTGAGCATGTGCAGAACACAGTTTAGACGTCCTCTGTGGGCGCTTGCTTTTTAGACGCTGCTCAATAGTAAATCTCTGTGTGGATTCCTCTGACAGCCGGCACTCGGTCACGTCTCCTGTGTGTGGAGTCCTCTGACAGCCGGCACTCGGTCACGTCTCCTGTGTGTGGAGTCCTCTGACAGCCGGCACTCGGTCACGTCTCCTGTGTGTGGAGTCCTCTGACAGCCGGAACTCGGTCGCGTCTCCTGTGTGTGGAGTCCTCTGACAGCCGGCACTCGGTCACGTCTCCTGTGTGTGGATTCCTCTGACAGCCGGCACTCGGTCACGTCTCCTGTGTGTGGAGTCCTCTGACAGCCGGCACTCGGTCCCGTCTCCTGTGTGTGGATTCCTCTGACAGCCGGCACTCGGTCGCGTCTCCTGTGTGTGGATTCCTCTGACAGCCGGTACTCTGTGGCGTCTCCTGTGTGTGGAGTCCTCTGACAGCCGGCACTCGGTGGTGTCTACTGTGTGTGGAGTCCTCTGACATTTGGAACTCGGTCGTGTCTACTGTGTGTGGAGTCCTCTGACAGCCGACACTCGGTCACGTCTCCTGTGTGTGGAGTCCTCTGACAGCCGGCACTCGGTCACGTCTCCTGTGTGTGGATTCCTCTGGCAGCCGGCACTCGGTCACGTCTCCTGTGTGTGGATTCCTCTGACAGCCGGCACTCGGTCGCGTCTCCTGTGTGTGGATTCCTCTGACAGCCGGCACTCTGTGGCGTCTCCTGTGTGTGGAGTCCTCTGACAGCCGGCACTCGGTCACGTCTCCTGTGTGTGGAGTCCTCTGACAGCCGGCACTCGGTCACGTCTCCTGTGTGTGGAGTCCTCTGACAGCCGGCACTCTGTGGCATCTCCTGTGTGTGGAGTCCTCTGACAGCTGGCACTCGGTCACGTCTCCTGTGTGTGGAGTCCTCTGACAGCCGGCACTCGGTGGTGTCTACTGTGTGTGGAGTCCTCTGACATTTGGAACTCGGTCGTGTCTACTGTGTGTGGAGTCCTCTGACAGCCGACACTCGGTCACGTCTCCTGTGTGTGGAGTCCTCTGACAGCCGGCACTCGGTCACGTCTCCTGTGTGTGGATTCCTCTGACAGCCGGCACTCGGTGGCGTCTCCTGTGTGTGGATTCCTCTGACAGCCGGCACTCGGTGGCGTCTCCTGTGTGTGGAGTCCTCTGACAGCCGGCACTCGGTCGCATCTCCTGTGTGTGGATTCCTCTGACAGCCGGCACTCGGTCGCGTCTCCTGTGTGTGGAGTCCTCTGACAGCCGGCACTCGGTCACGTCTCCTGTGTGGAGTCCTCTGACAGCCGGCACTCGGTCGCGTCTCCTGTGTGTGGAGTCCTCTGACAGCCGGCACTCGGTCACGTCTCCTGTGTGTGGAGTCCTCTGACAGCCGGCACTCGGTCACGTCTATTGTGTTTAACAAACAGCACTCGGCACATCTTTATGTATTCTAATTAGATTTCCTTAGTTCTAGTGATTCTATTTTTGTTTCTTATCCTTTATAATTATTTCTGTAATGATTTTACTTATTTCGAAGGTCTAGATAATATTTATTTTGACAGCTGAATGTAAAAATAAAGGTCCGCAATAAAAAAAAAAAAAAACTGTGTTACCCCTTAATATACATACCAGACCCCTTCGGGTCTGGTATGTATATTAAGGGGTAACTCCACGCCAAAATAAAAAAAAATGTGGGGTTCCTCCAAAAATCCATACCAGACCCTTATCCAAGCATGCAGCCCGGCAAGTCAGGAAATGGGGGGGGCGAGTGAGCACCCCCCCTCCTGAACCATACCAGGTCACATGCCCTCAACATGGGGGGGTGCTTTGAGGCAGGGGGGCTCCCCCCCAAAGCACCTTGTCCCCATGTTGATGGGGACAAGGGCCTCTTCCCCACAACCCTGGCCGATGGTTGTGGGGGTCTGCAGGTGGGGGGCTTATCAGAATCTGGAAGCCCCCTTTAACAAGGGGGCCCCCAGATCCCAGCCTCCCCCTACGTGAATGAGTATGCGGTACATGGTCCCGCTACTAATTCACAAAAAAACAAAGTGTGGTGTAAAAAAACCACAGGACACGGTCTTTGACAAGTCCTTTAATAAAACAATGTCCCCTGAAGTAGATCCAACGTCAATCACGGTGTCAGGCGCCAGCGAGCCGAAAAAAGAAAAAAAATGTTCTTCTATAGACGGAGGCTCACCAGCATTATGCAGTGAGCCAGGGTGACATGGGGGGGTGGGATCTGGGGGCCCCCTTATTAAAGGGGGCTTCCAGATTCTGATAAGCCCCCCACATGCAGACCCTCACAACCACCGGCCAGGGTTGTGGGGAAGAAGCCCTTGTCCCCATGTTGAGGGCATGTAGCCTGGTATGGATCGGGGGGGGTGCTCGCTCGTCCCCCCCTTTCCTGACCTGCCGGGCTGCATGCTCCGATAAGGGTCTGGTATGGATTTTGGGGGGAACCCCATGCTGTTTTTTTTTTTAATTTCCGTGTGGAGTTACCCCTAATATCCATACCAGACCCGAATGGCTTGGTATGGATGGGAGGGAGGACCCCACGCTGTTTTTTTTATTATTATGGTGCTGGTTTTTAAATGTAATTCGGGCTTTTTTGGTCTTCACTATGGCTCAGAAACTCACCTGTCACTTCCCCCGGCTCAAAGAGAAAGCTTTGTTTGAGTTTATTTCCTTAAAGGTAACAAGGTTGACTTTTAGTTAAAATGAAGAAATTTTTCTGTAACTTCGGGGAAAGTGACAGCTAAGCTTGTGAACTATAGTGAAGGACAAAAAAAGGTATTAGCCATTAGCATTGAAAAATCAGCACCGACATACACTTCGTATTGTGAACCATATTTTTCAAACATTTGTAAACCGACCAATTAATTTTAATGGTTTGGCATTTGTACCCCAAATATGACGTGCCCCGGGGTGTTGGTACACCGAGGTACACCTGTATTAGTATTGCAATCCTTTGTATTGGGATACATAGAACCAACATACATCTGAATTGGCAACATAGCACAACATTTGTGTCACATTGGAGATATCTGGTAGTTACACTGACCTTTCCCAGGGACTTCGGGTTGATTCACAGCACAGAAATACAGGCAGATTAGTATTACAGCTCCGTGGATTAGTGGTTAGCACTGCTGCCTCACAGCTCTAGGGTTGTCGGTTTGAATCCCAACCACGGCAAGAAAGTAGCATGATCTCCGTGTGTGGCTGTCTTCAAATAGATGTTCTGGCAGCATCTTTGCTTTCTGTCTAAATGATCCCCAGAATGTGAATTAGAATGAGGCCTTGTCTGTTCAAACACCTTCAAAGCTACACCTAATGTGAATGTCATACAATGGGATGAGATAAGGGCCTGGAGCACTAATAGATTTGATAATGATGGTTTATACTCCACCCACTTTTGTGAAGGATTTGTCAAGCAAAGAGCTGAGAGAGAGAAGAGTGAGCGAGAGATACATACTGAAGAGTGATAAAGAGAGACATACAGAAGAGTGAGAGATACATACTGAAGAGTGATAAAGAGAGACATACAGAAGAGTGAGAGAGAGAGAGAAGGCTTGGGTGGGGATTGTTACAAATACTGGCGTGGATTTTTCCCCCAAATACAAAGCAGACCTTTTCCCAGCAGGCAGGTACCGCACGCCTTCAAAGATGTATTTCCTTTGTTGATTTTCCTGCTTTGTTCACACTATATGCAATTGAAAATTGCGCTTTAAGTTGCCAATTTCACCATTTTCTAGAGATTTTCAAACTAGTTGTGATTTCAATTGTGTTTAGCATTGCGATTTCTATTGCAGTCTAGATGTGAAATTGCTACTAAATGGCCAAAAAGTTTGACAAGAACTACCTTTGAAATCGTAAGTTCAACAAACAAATGGCGTATGTTACTCCCCTCACATTCACATTCATTATATCCGATATCATGTACGATGTCAATTCACAAATCGCACCTGAAATTGCACACCCTGGATGTGACTTTTCATGCGATTGGCATGGCCAGCAACTTGTCCTTTGCATGGCAAATTGTTACTGGGGGCCAACACCACTGTCACATCTAATCCGATGTGGCAATTGCCCAACTTACAGTGAAGTTGCACAAGTTCACAATCCAATTGGATGTGAACAGAGCCTACAGTGGACCATAAGGTGTGACTTGGACTACAATTTGCAAGTCGCCTGTCATGCCGATTGCATACCAAATCGCAAACAATGTTACTGGGGGCTACTCGGTCACATTAAAGCAGATTTCTAAGTGGTGTTATTTACAATACAGTCACATCATGTGACTTACAGTGAAGTCACATGATTTCAAAGTCGGGGGACATGCTGATTTAAAGTGCGATTTGCAAGACATCTGACACAGATCTGTCTGCAAACCGCATGAAAAGTAGTGTATTCATTACTTTAGAAATTGTTGTGGCTCCAACCAAGTTTGAACTACAGCAATATGAACGCTCTAATAGCGGTCACATTGAGTGCGACTTGGCATATAACTTGCATGACATGCAAATCATCCACCCCTGTGACAGTGTACTACACTATTAAGCACCTTTCTGGCTCCTGTGGCTGAGCTAATTCCTCCCCAGGACCATTTGGGCACCCACCCTGATGGATGGATGGAGCTGGATGACTAACCCATAGCTGCCAGCATACCGCTGCACCCCCAGATGTGTAATGTGTATAACCCATGCGCATTAATACTTTTGTTCTGGTGAGTGTAGACCAGTCCCAAGGGTGGTTTACCTTTCACGAGTTCATGCACTACTGTCCGTCACGGAGAGAACACACGTGCCATTCATAGGCACTCTCTGAGTTGGTACTCTCACACCAAGGACATTCCATTATTCAGGAATGATTCTAGGAACTTATTTTAGCACCATTTACCATTTTACGTCATTATTGCAATTATTTGCACTTTTTGGTTTTTACATGCGTTCATTATTGATCACATGCATTTATAGCGCTGCACTTGTCTTTAACATAGAATAGTTACGTGATTAAAGAGAATGAAGATATATCATTATATTGGGAAATTAGAACTATCCAAATTATTTGAGATATAAGTGTGAAAATGTTTAACATTTGAAAATAGAATGTATGACATTCATTAGTAAATGCATTAGTTGTCTGATCATTTTGGAGAAACAGCAAAAAAAAACAAACAATTCTAATACAGGAGTACTAATTATGTTACATTCTAAGTATTCTCTTTTGCTAACAGAAAAACGGCAACACTATAAAGCCCGCGCTTGTGCGCCATCTAGCGAACATATCCGGTATTGCACCTAAAAATGTGCCAGACGTGATTCCACATTTACTAATAGCAAAGTAGACGTTCATCAATGAGATTGCTAGACGCCGCTCAGGAGACTGACAGGTCTTGATTGATTTCACTGAGTCTGCCTGAATGGTCAGAGTCTGCTGGTAGACTCAAGTCTTAGTAAATCAGGGCCTAAAGGTTTAGTAAAGCAAAGGTTAAGTGGGGAGTAAATATCTGAAATCTTGAACCTGCCTCTGCTCAACAGAGTGTCAACCAATGTGGTTTGAAAAAGAGAAGGCTTGTCAGGAGCTGGTGATTTAACAAAGTTTATTACTTTCATTGCATATATAAAATGGTGTGAGGGCAAGTCCAGGGTCCCTAATGTCCGCAGGATTGGTGGAGGTTTACCGGAGGAAGAGTCAAAGATTGTGGAACAAGTGTAAGGTCTTGGGTGAGCCATTAGCGTAGGCCGCGTATTGTTGTGGATGAGGGAAAGATGGATTACCATGAATAGGGAGGTAGAGGGAAACCCATGGGGACACTCCCAATTTGCGTCTGATTTCTCTCCAGGCCACCAAAGTGTCACGTAAAAGAGGATTGTTTTTTAGGGGAGTTGGAAGCTGGTTTATATTGCGTGTAAAATAGCAGCTACATTGTGCGGGTTACCATGTCAGATTCTAGCTGGTGGAGTAAATAGACGACTTGGATAGCCAGTCTAGACTGATGTGTAAGAGACATGCAAGGTAATATATGTGAATGTTGGGAAGGCCCGATCCCCCCTCGCTCCTCCAGTATGTGAATGTTGGGAAGGCCCGATCCCCCCTCGCTCCTCCGGTATGTGAATGTTGGGAAGGCCCGATCCCCCCTCGCTCCTCCGGAATGTGAATGTTGGGAAGGCCCGATCCCCCCTCGCTCCTCCGGTATGTGAATGTTGGGAAGGCCCGATCCCCCCTCGCTCCTCCGGTATGTGAATGTTGGGAAGGCCCGATCCCCCCTCGCTCCTCCGGTATGTGAATGTTGGGAAGGCCCGATCCCCCCTCGCTCCTCCGGTATGTGAATGTTGGGAAGGCCCGATCCCCCCTCGCTCCTCCGGTATGTGAATGTTGGGAAGGCCCGATCCCCCCTCGCTCCTCCGGTATGTGAATGTTGGGAAGGCCCGATCCCTCCTCGCTCCTCCGGTATGTGAATGTTGGGAATGCCCGATCCCCCCTCGCTCCTCCGGTATGTGAATGTTGGGAAGGCCCGATCCCCCCTCGCTCCTCCGGTATGTGAATGTTGGGAATGCCCGATCCCCCCTCGCTCCTCCGGTATGTTAATGTTGGGAAGGCCCGATCCCCCCTCGCTCCTCCGGTATGTGAATGTTGGGAAGGCCCGGTCCCCCCTCGCTCCTCCGGTATGTGAATGTTGGGAAGGCCCGATCCCTCCTCGCTCCTCCGGTATGTGAATGTTGGGAATGCCCGATCCCCCCTCGCTCCTCCGGTATGTGAATGTTGGGAAGGCCCGATCCCCCCTCGCTCCTCCGGTATGTGAATGTTGGGAATGCCCGATCCCCCCTCGCTCCTCCGGTATGTGAATGTTGGGAAGGCCCGATCCCCCCTCGCTCCTCCGGTATGTGAATGTTGGGAAGGCCCGATCCCCCCTCGCTCCTCCGGTATGTGAATGTTGGGAAGGCCCGGTCCCCCCTCGCTCCTCCGGTATGTGAATGTTGGGAAGGCCCGATCCCCCCTTGCTCCTCGGGAGATAGAGGTTTTGCAAAGCTATGCGTGGACGGCGACCCCTCCAGAGAAATTGTGAGAGAGCTGTTTTTAGTTTGGTTACGTCTCCATGCCGGAGTAGTAGAGGAATGGATTGAAGTGGATAAAGTAGTTTTAGGAAAGTCGCCATTTTAAAAAGATGAGATCTCCCCAGGAGCGTGAGGAGCAGACCCACCCACATGGCTAGCAGACACCTTTACCCTCCCCCACTTCCCATCTACTTCTCACACGTGGACACTGCTAGCGGACACTTCTACCCTCTACTTCTCACACGTGGACACTGCTAGCGGACACTTCTACCCTCTACTTCTCACACGTGGACACTGCTAGCAGACACCTTTACCCTCCCCCACTTCCGCTCTACTTCTCACACGTGGACACCGCTGGCAGAATCCTTTACCCTCCCCCAATTCCGCTCTACTTCTCACAGGTGGACACCGCTAGCAGACACCTCTACCTTCCCCCACCTCCACTCTACTTCCCACACGTGGACACAGCTAGCAGACACCTCTACCTTCCCCCACCTCCACTCTACTTCCCACACGTGGACACAGCTAGCAGATACCTCTACCCTCCCCCACCTCCACTCTACTTCTCACACGTGGACACCGCTAGCAGACATCTTTACCCTCCCCCACTTAAGCTCTACTTCTCACACGTGGACACAGCTAGCAGACACCTTTACCCTCCCCCTCTTCCGCTCTACTTCTCACATGTGGTCACTGCTAGCAGACACCTCTACCCCACTTTATCCAAGGAGATCCCATTACTCCATCTTCTCTGCAGATTTGACCCAGTCATTATCATCACCTATACTCCAACTGTTGAAGGGCCCCATCTATAGCCGGCAGAAGATGAACTCTCCTTGATCTCCATATACTGTATATCCATCAGTAACTCAGAGATGCTCCCACTTTCCATTAGCCAAGACCTGCTCCTCATCCCTCCACACCCGCCCCATATACAGTCCAGGCGTGGCAGTCCCGGGAGTGCAGCTGTGGCTGTGTGAAGCCTGAATGTCCCAGTAGGAGGAGTTCTGCCCGCAGTGTGAGCTGCACTCCTGGAGGACCCTGTTACAGTCTATGCTGCACCACCCAAAGCTTCATGATTGGCCTTCCTCTGCCTCATTGTCTGATATTAATTGTCCGTGTATTGCTACATGTTGGGGATTTCTGCTACAAATCTGAACTAGGAATAGAGAAACTTCATCCATGTCTTTGGGGACCTCTGATCTCCTTATGAACTGTTTCTTCCATGATGAAGATCAGCCATGGAGTATATCTGAGGTTTATATCAGGGTGTGCTTCTTCCCCACATGAGAGCTGGGATGTCCAGCAACATTCATCTAGAAGACATTTCCCGCACTCAAGGCACTAATACACCTCCAGGGTTGTGTGGGACCCCTGATGTACAGGAAGATAGGACTTCAGAGAGGAACATTTCCCTCACTCAGGACAGGAAAGTGGCTTCTCCCCCGTGTGAGATCTCTGATGTCTGGAAAGATGTGACTTCACTGAAAAACATTTCCCGCACTTAGGACAGGAATACGGCTTCTCCCCCGTGTGAGATCTCTGATGTGTATAAAGATGGGACTTCTGTGAAAAACATTTCCCACACTCAGGACAGGAATACGGCTTCTCCCCCGTGTGAGATCTCTGATGTGTATAAAGATGGGACTTCTGTGAAAAACATTTCCCACACTCAGGACAGGAATACAACTTCTCCCCCGTGTGAGATCTCTGATGTCTGTAAAGACTGGACTTTTCTGAGAAACATTTCTCGCACTCAGGACAGGAATACGGCTTCTCCCCTGTGTGATATCTCTGATGCTTGTGAAAATGGGATTTCAATGAAAAAAAGTTCCCACACTCAGAACAGGAATATGGTTTTTCCCCCGTGTGAGATCTCTGATGTGTGTAAAGATTGGTCTTCTGTGAAAAACATTCCCCACACTCAGGACATGAATACGGCTTCTCTCCTGTATGAGATCTCTGATGTGTGTAAAGAATAGACCTATCTGAAAAACATTTCCCACACTCATGACAGGAATACGGCTTTTCTCCTGTGTGAGATCTTTGATGTGTGTAAAGAGTGGACTTCTCTGAAAAACATTTCCCGCACTCAGGACAGGAATACGGTTTCTCCCCCGTGTGAGATCTCTGATGTGTGTAAAGATTGGACTTCACTGAAAAACATTTCCCGCACTCAGGACAGGAATACGGCTTCTCCCCTGTGTGAGATCTTTTATGCACATTAAGATGGCATTTAAAATTAAATCCCTTCCCGCACTCAGTACAGGAGAATCTCTTCCCTGTTGGAAGGCCGGCCCGGTCCCGCACAGTCTGAGGTTCCTCAGGATACGAGGAATCCGATGGTCCATCTACACTGGGTGGTGCCGGATGGACATTGGAGGGAGCCGGGTTTTCTCCTGGACTATACTGTGTGATGTCCTCATCTTCTACTTTCCAGTCTGGAGACAAAGTGAGACAATCCTCGGAGGTTTTCCTCATCTCCCGGCCATGGACTAAAATACAAAGACAAAGAGGATTACTAGACAGGAGCTGATTGGTTCCCCCAAACCAGGACTCCGCCCACATCAGGCAGCTTGGTCTCTGAGGAGCTTACAATTCCACCCTCAAGGGAACTAGGAAATGGCTCCTCTGATCTCCTACCAGGTCATTTCTTTATTCATGGACCTTAGTCAGAGAGTGAGGAAACAACCAGAACTGTCTTTTATAGGAGGGACAGTGATGAGGGGATTATAGGACGAGGGTCCCCACCCCCTCTATCACTCATCGCCATCTTCCCAACACAAGAAGTACTGCACTTCCTTATTTACTCCATGATTTAGTCATGAAGAACAGCGGGGCTGAGCCCCACCAGAGGTCAGAGAGTGAGGATGGGGGGAGAACAACCAAGATGAAGACTGGACTGATCCTGAAGACCACCATCATTGGGATATTGACTCCTCCCTCATTATCACTTTCTGTTTAAGGGTCCAAAGTTGGAGGATGTTATCAGATTATTATCACCATGTAAAAGTCTGTGCTCCAATCACATCAACCGATATAAAATGTCCAGCTGGGAGGAAATGGGTGTAACAAAAGAGAATCCATATTATGTGTATATATAGCAGTGGGGGGAGGGGGAGAGCAGAAGTCAGGACTATGGAATGTACAACATAGAGTATATAGTACAGGGGTCAGGAGTATGTAATGTACAACATAGAGTATATAGTGCAGGGGTCAGGAGTATGTAATGTACAACATAGAATATATAGTGCAGGGGTCAGGAGTATGTAATGTACAACAGAGTATATAGTGCAGGGGTCAGGAGTATGTAATGTACAACATAGAGTATATAGTGCAGGGGTCAGGAGTATGGAATGTACAATATAAATGATACAGTGTAAAGGTCAGGCCTCATAATATTGGCATTCAGTATTTAATTGTAATCTAAATGTTTACTGTAGACAAGTTGCAGAGATCCCACACCGCTGCCTCCCATCTCCTGAGACTGCACTCAGTGACTTGGGTCTGAGACACTACAGACATATCCCTCCCCTGGCACAGGTGACAAATACTGGAAGAATTGCTATGTCACCACCATGAGGAATAAGATCAAAAGAACATGTCCAGGTGTCTAGGTCTAGTAACATCTATGGTGAAAATGAACATTTTGCTGCCAGCTGAACCCCAGAACCTCCATAAATCCAGTCTAGATACATAAATTGTTTCTGCAGCACAGAGAAGGAAGATTATCCGAGAGAAATCCAGGAATACAGGACGGGGAACACAGCTCAGGAAAGTGACCAGGGGATTACAGGCTGATATCACCCAGTCCCCGCCCTACTCTGGACCAATCAGTGAGCAGTATGGGTGGAGGAATGGATTTAGTGTTCATGACCCACCTGTGCTGATCTCTGTAGGAGTGTCCTCCTCTATAAATGTCCCCGTTATTCCATCCTCCTCCATAGACTGCTGATCATCCCTCACATACGCCTCTTCTTCTTCTGCTTTCACCTCAAATTCTATATCGATTGGATCTCCACTCTAAATCAAGGAAATGAGAGAAAATATCATCTGTAAAATGTAAGATTTATGATTGTGACATCACACAAAATCCACACATTGTCTCCCTTCACAGAAGCAGATCACATGTGATATGTCGGTACATTTCCCCTAAATACCGCATGCCATCCTGAAACTGTCCATTTCCTATCCCGTGTTGCGGTATTGACCACAAACACTGAACACGCTCAGTAAATACCGCATGAACAGGCGTTACATTCACAGAAGGAAATAAAGAATGAAATGCATGCGGTCATTAATTAGTGGTGGAGACATGCGGCATTCAGGAAATGTGTACTGCTTGGTAAAGAGTGGGCGGCCGCTGGCATCCTTAACAACCAGTAAACAACATGGTTGTTAGGGAGCGAGCGGCCGCCGCGTCCTAACCAACCGATAAATCTAAAAAAAGAATTACCGGCAATGAAAAATTAAGAAAATGGCGTGGGGTCCCCCCCTGGGGTCTGGTAAGGATTTTGAGGGGGGACCCCTTGCCAAAATGAAAGAAATACATACCAGACCCCTATCTGAGCATGCAGCACGGCAGGTCAGTAAATGGGGGGATGAGAAAGCGACCCCCCCCCCCCCAAAACATACCAGGCCATGTGCCCTTAACATGGAGTGGATGCTCTGGGGCAGGGGGGGCTTTGCTCCTCCAAAGCACCTTGTCCATGTTGATGAGGACAAGGGACTCTTCCCTACAACCCAGGCTAGTGGCTGTGGGGGTTTGCAGGCAGAGGACTTACAAAAAACTTAACAAGGGGTCCCTCAGATCCCTCACCCCATGTGAATGAGTATGGGGTACATGGTACCCCTAATTATTGACCCCAAAAAAGTATTCCGTTAAAAAGACAGCAGGCAGTTTTTGACAAGTCCTTTATTAAAAAAGCAAAACTAAAGCAAAATGTCCCCCCGGTGTAGATCCATCATCAATCACGATGCTCGCTGTCACCGCTGACTCGGAAAGAAAAGCTCCGCTCCCAATGAAGACTCCCCTCTGTCTGACAGCTCTGCTGCCTCCCGCCACTAAATATACTAAGGGACGGTGCCACTCGGTGACGTCACTGACCGGGGCATGTTGTATTGGTGACGTCACTGACCAGGGCATGTTGTATTGGTGATGTCACTGACCGGGGCATATTGTATTGGTGACGTCACTGACCGGGGCATGTTGTATTGGTGACGTCACTAACCGGGGCATGTTGTATTGGTGATGTCACTGACCGGGGCATGTTGTATTGGTGACATCACAAGAGGGCAAGGCCACCCAGTGACATCACAGGGTTGTAGCGCTCCTTAGTTTATTTAGAAGTGGGAGGCGGCAGAGCTGTCATATGGCAGGAGGGGAGCTTTGTTTTTTCTTTGAGTCAGCAATGACAGTGAGTATCGTGATTGGATCATCGATAAATCTACATCAGGGGGACATTTTTCTTTATTTTTGTTTTGTCAAAAATTTCTTCCAGTGTTTTTTTTACACTACACTGTTTGGTGAATGAATAGGGGTACTATGTACTCTATACTCATTCACATTGTGGGGGGCCGGGATCTTGAGGCCTCCTTGTTAAAGGTGGCTTCTAGATTTTAATCTGTCACATGTTCACCCAGATGCCACACCCACAGCGACTAGCTAACCAAGGTGGGCACGTGCGGCCGTGACTTGGGGTAAGAGGAAGTAAGGGGAACTTACCTGTGAATGTATCTACGTATATAAGACCGTCCGTGACATACTTTCACAGCCCATACTACCTCTTGACCACCACCGGGGGGAGACTTTACTCCAATCCAGATGGCTGACCACACACTGGCAGATAGAAATCTTACATACAATCTGATGCACTAACTATTGTTGAGGAGCAGCCTAGCAATCACACACCCTTCTAGGATTCCTCCATCTATCCTACAAGCCAGAACCCCGATGTTAATCACTCTTCCACTGTCCACACACCCCCACACCAGACACACCACAAACGGTAGCTGGCCGCCACCCAACAGTTTATCCGCAGAACGGTCTGCTGGGACACCCCACACACACAGATCTCCGTCTGGCAGATCTGTTACCTTTTACAATCTGCACGCAATTTGCAAACACACAGAGCAATTGCATATAGATTGGCAATGAGCTTGTACGAGCGTATAAAGACACTAAAATACAATACAATCTAATCTCTCCAATCTGATCTCTCCAATCTGATCTCTCCGGAGATATGAGCCCGAGCTTAAATACACAGAAGTCACTTATTAATTTTAAGATTTAATATCCCGAAAGTGGGCAGTGCATAAAATATGTACAAAGTATAAAGAGTTACAGAAGATACATAAAATACAAGAAGACACACATATTCACTGTAAAATAAAAGGGAATAAAAAGCAGAAATTAAACTTTTACCAAGATTTATTCTGTGACTGGAGCAAGTCAGAGAAAGTCCACAATCCGTTAGTCAATAGGACGCGCTCCATACTAATCACACTGTCCCAATGTACGGGTCCTCAATTTATGGGGATATGGACGTGGGCTGGACATTAGTTCTTGGCCAATCGACTCTGAGGGGTGTTCCTGTACCCGCCCACAGGCTGTTCTGGGTGCTGAACTGCCCAAAGTCAATTGGACCAAGACCGGTTTGAATCACCAAGTCGGGGATCGAATTTCCAACACCAGTGCATCGGTCCGATCGCGACAATACCAATCACTGTTCCGCTATCCCACTCCAGCACCACATAACCATTTTCTTCATTTTTCTTGAATTCTACATAGTCCACAAATATAGTTTTTATATGCCGATGCAGCCTACACAGTGTCCCATCAGAAGGAAGTATTGTCATCTCTCTGCAACTAATATTTTAGCTTTTATGAGGGATGAAACATATTCCTTTGATCTATGTATGTACTTTTAGTGCTCCCTAGACAGATTGGAGCCCCCCTGGTGTCATGAAGCCGAAACATCTGCGTTTCTCTTTTAAGCTTCAGGAAGATGGCAGAGTCTGATTACGTATAGGTGACAAAATCTTATAAGCACCCAGGTGCCACTTCCAGAGGAAGCTAGGTCCCTTCAGATGCTAATTGGTGACCATCTGTCTCTGAATACCTTATTTCTTTAATGACAAGGAATGAACTAAATTTACGATTACATATTGCTACAGGTCACATTTCAGCTACTCAAATCTGTACATTTCAGTCACACAATAAGCCCCCCACCCACATCCTCCCACAACCACTGGCCAGGGTTGTGGCGATGGGACCCTTGTCCCCATCGACATGGAGACAAGGGGCTTTTGGGGGGGCCCCTGCCCCAAAGTAACCACCCCATGTTGAGGGTGTGTTACCTGGTATGGTTCAGGAGAAAGGTAAGCACTCACTAAGGGTCTGGTATTGATTTTGCAGGGGAACCCACGCCATTTTTTAAATTATTTTGGCACCAGGGTTTCCCTAAAAATCAGACCTGTCACAGCTGTCAATATTCGCCTCTTGTTTACTGGTTGTTGAGGACACTGGCGGCTGCCCTCTCCTTAACAACAAGCTATTTACAAGTGTTGCTATGGACACCAGTGGTAAATTACCCGCAGGATTCACTACTAAAAAACAGCATGCAGTATCTTACTACATACTGGGATACGGGAAGATACCGCTTTGTGATTGGAGCCCATAGTCTCTACAAGTCCATGTTCTAGATTCTCCATCCCACCAACCTTGTAATAGTGAGGGATGGTGTGACCTTCCTGTGTGGAATAACGGGAATACAGAGGACGGGGACATCTCTCTGGGGGGTTCCTGGTATTAGGTGGCTCCATCATATCCTTGTGTCCTTCTGAAAACTCCTCCATCACTCCATACTCCTCATCCTCCTCTTTATACTCTTCTTTAACATCAATATTATCATCCCCGAGGATTCCACTCTGAAAGATATAATAAAACATTCATTGTAACAAACATGCTGTGTATAAATCACAACTACCAATAATTGTCATCATCTACCTGATGATGGTGAGGGATGGTGTGACCTTCCTGTGTGGAATCCCGGGAATACAGAGGACGGGGGCATCTCTCTGGTGGGTTCCTGTAGCTGGATGACTCCACCATGGTGTCCTGGTACAGATCTTTGTGTTCTTTTAGAAGCTCTGACTCCTCCATCCCCCCATCCTCATCCTCCTCCTCTTTTATCTCTTCTTTAACCTCAACTTTAGGATCTCTCAGGTTTCCACTCTGAATATATAATAAAAATGACATCAATGGTAACAATGCAGATAATGTACAGATCCTAATGATACTATCAGTGATTGTTCCTCATCTACCTTATGATGGTGAGGGATGGTGTGACCTTCCTGTGTGGAATCCCGGGAATACAGAGGACGGGGACATCTCTCTGGTGGGTTCCCATGACTGGATCCATCTGTAGGAAACACACACACTGACTGAATCCATTGTTTCTATGTGTTTATCAGATGATGGGGGATCTAGGTGGATCCTCCGTACTGCTCTCTCCTTTACAATAAAGTCTCCTCTTACCCGGTGATGTGAGGGGCGGCTGATTGTCCATCATGACGTCCTTGTAGAGATCCTTGTGTCCTTCTAAATACTCCCACTCCTCCATGGAGAAATAGACAGTGACACCCTGACACCTTATAGGAACCTGACACACACAATGATACAGTCACCATCCAGACACATCCCTTGTCTGTTACTGGAGAATGTCCCAGAATTCCCGGCACCGCTCACCTCTCCTGTCAGCAGCTCAGTGATCTCTCTGGTGACTTCTAGAATCTTCTTCTTCTTTCTCTCTTCTATCAGGGAGGGAGGTGGAGGCAATGTGATGTCATATGATCTCCAGACTTCACAGGAGGAAAACTCTACATCTGAACACAAATAGTCACATCAAATGATATTCCCAGAATCCTCCTCACCTCTCCATTCAGGTCTCCATTTTATTAAAGCCCCACTTCAGGCTGAGGTATAATTCCCCCCCACAGGACCCCCACATAACTCAGGGTAAAGCTTGGTGTAAGCAGTTCTGATGTCATTACATATAACAGGACAAACAGTCCCACTGTGTTAGTGAGAATAACAAGTACCTGCTGACATCCTAAGAACATAAAAAACTAGAAAAGCTACAATTTCTGGGGAAATTGTGTGAAGTGTTCTTGCCTCTACAACTAGAGGGGGTAGAGTAACTGGGTGGAGTGGGCGGAGTAACTGTTGTGTGGTTGGAATGGCTGGAGTAACTGAAAAATCATGTCCTGAATTTTCAGCTCGCACTCTAGTTTTGAACATTCCACCATTCATTCCTATGGGACCAATTTCACCACAAATACGGCGATATTTTGTGAACCGTTCGGCAAAACGTTCCACAAAGTAATAGCACACCAATCGGGAACAATCCGCACGTTCGGTATATTACTGTCTATGTAGTGTAACAACTGTGGGAGGAGTTAGGGGGGTAAATTTGGCTATAATAATAAGAATATATATGTGAGATAACAGGAAGTGGTCTGCCATGTGAGAACACTTAAAAAGCCAGATGGAGGGACTTTGGGAGGAGGAGCTGTGAGGTAAGTATGATGTCATAGGATTATCTGACTCTGGATGGAGGGACATTGGGGGGGAGGAGCTGTGAGGTCAGTGTGATGTCATAGGATTCTCTGACTCTGGATGGAGGGACATTGGGAGGAGGAGCTGTGAGGTCAGTGTGATGTCATAGGATTCTCTGACTCTGGATGGAGGGACATTGGGAGGAGGAGCTGTGAGGTCAGTGTGATGTCATAGGATTCTCTGACTCTGGATGGAGGGACATTGGGAGGAGGAGCTGTGAGGTCAGTGTGATGTCATAGGATTCTCTGACTCCGGATGGAGGGACATTGGGAGGAGCTTTGAGGTCAGTGTGATGTTATGGGATTCTCTGACTCCGGATGGAGGGACATTGGGAGGAGCTTTGAGGTCAGTGTGATGTTATGGGATTCTCTGACTCCGGATGGAGGGACATTTGGATGGGGAGATTTGAGGGGTCCTCTATATGAGGCTCTCATGCAAACCAAATCCTTGTTCCTGGGTGCGTCCTACCTCTCCTAAACTGAAGAGTGAACTTTGACCTTTACCATCCAGAAATCTGTCCGGAATCTGTGGAAGTAAGCTGTCATGTGATCAGGTGACGTGCGGAGGAACGGAGTGTAAATAGCAGACAATTGTCTCCAGAGCTCCTTGTGACGGAAGCGTAGGCAGGACAGAACACACAAAGAAGACGGGGAACACACAAAAACTTTACTGAACTCTGAAAGACACTCAATCCGGACAGTTCATGGCACTCCGCAACATGTGGCTCATAGGGACACCCACGGTAAGCGGGCTCACAGGGACTCAACGGGAACTTGGCTGTGGCATTTGGCCTCAACACAGCTCCTACACAACGTACTAGGGACAACAGCTCACGGGGACTCAATGGGATTCCAGCTGTGGAATCTGGCCTAGCACAGCACCCACCCAGCTTTCTAGGGACATTGGGCTCACGGGGACTCAACGGGACTCTAGTTGTGGAGTTTGGCCTAGCACAGCACCCACCCAGCTTTCTAGGGACATCGGGCTCACGGGGACTCAACGGGACTCTAGCTGTGGAATCTGGCCTAGCACAGCTCCCACCCAGCTTTCTAGGGACATCGGGCTCACGGGGACTCAACGGGACTCTAGTTGTGGAGTTTGGCCTAGCACAGCTCCCACCCAGCTTTTTAGGGACATTGGGCTCACGGGGACTCATCGGGACTCTAGTTGTGGAGTTTGGCCTAGCACAGCTCCCACCCAGCTTTCTAGGGACATCGGGCTCACGGAGACTCAACGGGTAGCGATGGCTCAAGCACTCAGGGGCATCACAGGTAGCTATACTCTGGGCACACCACGGGGCGGTTCAAGTAAGGGTAGTCTCGACGTGCAATAGGGCAGTTCATGACACGAGTAGTCGGTGTGCACACCAGAGGGGTCACTACACAGAAAATCAATCCAAGGAAACAACAGGCAGGACGAGGAATAGCAAAAAGGAGCTGAGAGACAAATAAGAATATTGCTCAGCCAATGGGAGATGATCTCAGCATGACATCCATCATGAAGGAGATGAGGGGGAGGGGAGGAAGTCACTGAAGGTGACCATAGATCCATGGAAATTCAGCTGGTTCAGCAGGGATCGCTCACATTTCCATCCATGTGTGGCCACTGCCGGATAAAAGCCACTCCCCCAGCGGCTGCAGCCAATAGCTTCAGTGCTGATCTGTGTATTCTGAGAGCGGAGGAGTCCCCCCATTGTCAGAATACAAGAGTGCAGTGGGGAGGATTCCCCCATCCACCTCCAATGTGTGGATGGGGGAATCACTTCAGTTTTTATGGTCATCCCGCTGGCTGAACGATAAAACTGAACCATGTAGGCCAGCTTTGGGAGCAAATATATTATCATCAACTCCTCCCCCTGAAGGGGTTCATCTGGGTTCCCACACTATATATTATTATTATTATACAGGATTTATGGCGCCAACAGTTTTACAATATAACGGGAGACAATACAGCAACAATACAGTTCAATACAAGAGGCTTAGGAGGGCTCTGATCCTGGGAGCTTACAATCTAGGAGGGAGGGGCTAGTGGTACAATAGGTAGTAACTGTGGGGGATGGACTGGGAGCTAGAGAGTAGAAGGTCTTGTGAGAAGCAGAGAGTATGGTTTGGGTGATATTTAGAGACAAGAGAGTTATAAATGGCTTTATATGTTATTGTTAATGTTTTGAATTTTTTCTGTTGGGCAATGGGAAGCCAGTGGATGGATTGGCAGAGAGGGGTGGAGGACACTGAATGGAGGCCAGTGAAGGGATTGGCAGAGAGGGGTGGAGGACACTGAATGGAGGCCAGTGGAGGGATTGGCAGAGAGGGGTGGAGGACACTGAATGGAGGCCAGTGGAGGGATTGGCAGAGAGGGGTGGAGGACACTGAATGGAGGCCAGTGAAGGAATTGGCAGAGAGGGGAGGAGGACACTGAATGGAGGCCAGTGGAGGGATTGGCAGAGAGGGGTGGAGGACAATGAATGGAGGCCAGTGGAGGGATTGGCAGAGAGGGATGGAGACCAGTGGAGGGATTGGCAGAGAGGGGTGGAAGACACTGAATGGAGGCCAGTGGAGGGATTGGCAGATACAGAACGGTTAGTAAGGTGGATGAGTCTGGCAGCAGCATTCATGATAGACTGAAGAGGGGATAGCCTGCGATGAGGTCAGCCAATGAGGAGGGAGTTGCAATAGTCAAGGCGAGATATAACAAGGGAGTGAATAAATTGCTTAGTGGTTTCCGAGGTTAGGAACGGCGTATCTTGGAGATGTTGCAGAGGTGAAGTCTACAAGATTAGGACAGTGATTGGATTTGGGACTGAAAGGACAGATGGGAGTCTAGGATTACACCTAGTACCCTGGCATGAGGGGAGGGACTGATGATTGTATTATTGATCTTGATGGAGAAGTCAGGGGAGGGGGCACGGGCTGGGGGGAATACTAAGAGCTCAGTTTTGGAAAGATTGAGTTTGAGGAAGTGGAGTGACATCCATGCCGATATGTCACTTAGTAGGATAGTAATATATATGTGTGTATCATCATCTGCTGAAGATAAAAGACATCACAGTGACTATGGAGGAAGAGGACGGACATGACTATGGAGGAAGAGGACGGACATAACGGGGGGGTTATTGGGTGTAAATAGAACATAACATCTTATTACCTCCTCTGCTGCCACTTCCATCAACATCTCCCATCTACTTCCTGTCTGCACCTGACATCGCTTCCTTTCTGTCTTCCATAGAGACTTCCTGTCTGGGTAGAAGTGAGATCCCCACCTTGTGGAGCTCAGAGGAACTGCAGCCCCGAGAAGGGTCTGGTAGTGTGACCCCGGCCTTGTGCTGGGTGTGTATGGACTGTAGATCCTTATAGAGGGGTCACCTCCACTCCCACCAAGGGGGACAGAAATATATGACTGCTCGGGGGAGAACAATTTTGGCCCCTTTGATTTTGCAGTAAAATGTAATTGCAGATTTAGTCCTGTCACACATCTGTTATATGGATACAAGGAACTCCAGTTGAGAAATGGCCCCGATCCTCATATTAGATCAGATTTTTTTCTTTTGAAGGGCATCAGACTTCATGATTGACATTGATGTACAGCATAGGACATTTTTTTAAATTTTGTTTCTTACAATTTACATTTTTGTGAATAAATACAGGTATATGTAAGAGGAAGAGACCCTTGTCCTTGTCACTCCCCCGGAAAGTTACCCCTCCATGTTGAAGTCATGTCACCTGGTATGGTTCAAGAGGCAGGAAATACACCCCCTCCCCACCCTTTTCCTGGCCTGGCCAGCATGCTCAGATAAGGGTCTTGTATGGAATGTTGGCAGGACCTTCTGGAACATATCTCAGATAGTCTCTGTAAGGTGACCATAGACATGGAGGACACCAGCAATGGTTGGGATGTAACATACCCTGTAAAGGTGGCATGATATGACAGATATTCCTGGAATTCAATGTTCAGTATTACAGATACAGTGTTCTCTTCATTTAGTGGTCAGTAGAAGACAAATGGTTCCAATATAAAAATCGGAATAGTTGGCTCTGGAGTGTGAAGATTGGAGGAATGAACACCTAGATGGCAATAATGATCTGACATCCCTGTAGACATAGATACGGATGAATGATCTGTCACCTCACTGAGCGTCAAAGGAAATATTTTGATGCGCTGACTATGACCCCAGTGGGGAGAAGAGATTTGTGCACATTGGGCTCCTCACTGGCTGAAAAGGATTGTCCTTCTTATATAAAATGGTATGTGTCAGGAGTACAGAATCCCAGAGGGGCCCCAACATGGTTCTATGGGGTCTGCTCATGACAGCCATGCTGTGAATGAATATGTTGTGATCAGACTGAAGCAATGGTGTTGGAAATCACATCGCCAACCCAGACACCAGAAACAGTGGGTCCATGTAGCCCATGGCACCTTCAGAAGACAGAACCAACCCCAGGGCTGAGGAGGGAACACCCCCCAGAGGTGATTGGACAGGGTTAGAGCCCACATATTATCTCTATAAATTAGGAAGCATGAGATATGGACTTGGTCTCCTGTGTTCTCATCTGTGACTATACCGTCTACAAGAAGATGAAGAGTCACACTCCGTAATCAGCCCATTCTTCATATTTTATTCTGTGTTTCACCCCAGTGGGCTCATTCACAAGGATAGAGTGGCCCCAACCCTACTCTATGTGAGCGAGCCCTTTTGGGGTGAAACATATTTTGGGAGTTTGGTTTTTCAGGAGGAGATCATGTGTATAGAGTTATGTCGTCATGAGCAGAAAGAAATATTAAGAGGGAGCTAATTACAATTATTAATTACAGAGTGCAGCTCTTCATCTTTTTGTTCCTATTCATAATTTCATGTTGGAGAGGAGACGGGCTACAAGTGCTATCACCTGGATGGTCCATTAGGAGGTGCAGGGTGGGAGCGATGCCGTGGATTTGGATTCTTACTATATGGTCTTCACTCATCACCTGTGATCTAGGAATCCCTCATATACCAGGCTACCAGATGGTACGGCAAGGGGAATGTTCCCAGCCCAAAGGCTGAGCGGTAAAGACCAGCAGCTGTTCATTGCAATGTGAACCAAGCCTTAGAATTTTGGAACCTTTCCCCTCCTTACTTCATGTTTCATGTTTTTTCTTTGATTCTACACAAGTCCTTGGATCTCCAGATAGTCAAGCCCTGCTGTTACAAAGCCTGATTTTTACAGCCTTATGGTGTCAGTGGGCATACTGGATTGACTATTGCAGCCAAAAGGGTTTTGAGAGACAGAAGTACCTAGGCCTTTTGTTGTTTCTGCTCTTTTGAAGACTAGGAATTCTAAATTAGGGAGACTTCCTGCAGGTCTTTACAATCATATTTAGCGTTTTGTTGACCTAAGAGGTTTCCTCCTTGTTTTGGTCCGTGTCTTGGTTTCCTTCTTGGGGTGGGGGGTGAATGTGTGCCTGGCCTTGTGTATAATCAAGAGTCAGATTTCAGCCTTGGCAGTCTCTTCTTTCAGGGGCTGATTGCATTACACTTTCTAGTTGCATGCGTTGGTACTAGATGTCATGCATGTTGTTCCTCCGGTCAGCCTGTCATTGTTTCTATGGGATCTCTTTCTGTTTTTACAGAATTCTCTGTTTGAGCCCATTCAGGACTTTCTTTTTGTATCCTTTCTTCTTTCACAAAGATGGCTTTTTTACCTTAGATTTTTATTTATTATTTTTTTTAACCTAAAGGGGTTTCAACCTTTTCATCTCAGCCGGGACAGCGTATTACCTCCCTTTACCCTCATCTCAGCCGGGACAGCGTATTACCTCCCTTTACCCTCATCTCAGCCGGGACAGCGTATTACCTTCCTTTACCCTCATCTCAGCTGGGACAGCGTATTACCTTCCTTTACCCTCATCTCAGCTGGGACAGTGTATTACCTCCCTTTACCCTCATCTCAGCCAGGACAGCGTATTACCTCCCTTTACCCTCATCTCAGCCGGGACAGCGTATTACCTTCCTTTACCCCCATCTCAGCCGGGACAGAGTATTACCTTCCTTTACCCTCATCTCAGCCGGGACAATGTATTACCTTCCTTTACCCTCATCTCAGCCGGGACGGCGTATTACCTTCCTTTACCCTCATCTCAGCTGGGACAGCGTATTACCTTCCTTTACCCTCATCTCAGCTGGGACAGCGTATTACCTCCCTTTACCCTCATCTCAGCCGGGACAGCGTATTACCTTCCTTTACCCTCATCTCAGCCGGGACAGAGTATTACCTTCCTTTACCCTCATCTCAGCCGGGACGGCGTATTACCTTCCTTTACCCTCATCTCAGCCGGGACAGCGTATTACCTCCCTTTACCCTCATCTCAGCCGGGACAGTGTATTACCTCCCTTTACCCTCATCTCAGCCGGGACAGCATATTACCTCCCTTTACCCTCATCTCAGCCAGGACAGCGTATTACCTTCCTTTACCCTCATCTCAGCCGGGACGGCGTATTACCTTCCTTTACCCTCATCTCAGCCGGGACAGCGTATTACCTCCCTTTACGCTCATCTCAGCCGGGACAGCGTATTACCTTCCTTTACCCTCAGCCGGGACGGCGTATTGCCTCCCTTTACCCCCATCTCAGCCGGGACAGCGTATTACCTCCCTTTACCCTCATCTCAGCCGGGACAGCGTATTACCTCCCTTTACCCTCATCTCAGCCAGGACAGTGTATTACCTCCCTTTGTCCTCATCTCACCCGGGACAGCGTATTACCTTCCTTTACCCTCATCTCAGCCGGGACAGCGTATTACCTCCCTTTGCCCTCAGGCTCAGTAACTGGGGGAATAGGTTTTTATCACGTTGGGTATTTGTTTGTCTATCAGGTTACCTGTAGTTGACAATCACAATTTGGCAACAGGATTTCTCTTTGTGGCTCCTGAGGACCGAATAGAAGGATCCCGCAGCTTCCATGTCTATGTTTATTCCCTGAATTTGTCGGCTTGTTGCTCCAGTTTCCAGTATGAAAGGACAGGTTCCCCCTTTATAAGGGATGACACTACCTACCTTCAGTGTATCATGTTGGTGAAGCCTCTACCTGGTCTTCGGTGCACTCTTTATGATGTTACCAGGTGGATGTTGGAGTCACTAAGGACTCTTCCCTTTGGACACATTGGTTTTTGCAGGCTGCTGCATGAGGTTCTTTCCTATTTCTGGTTGTTTTTGGGACCTGTTGGCTTGTTGTCCTCCCCTCATGTTCTAGGTGGGACATCCCTGTTAGTAAGGAATGTAAAAGATGTTCTGTGTCCTGTGATGTGCGACAAAGAAAATTACATTTTTTGGTTTACCTGTAAAATCCATTTCTTGGAGTCCCTCAGGAATCCCAGAGATCCGTCCCCTCCTGTTATGGGCTATGGCTTGCTACAAACCTTTCCTATGTCGGAGATCTGCTCTACAAGGGGACGTCCTGTCTATTGTTTGCCAATGTCCCATCACCTGTAGGTGGGCATAACAGTGTTAGGAAGGATTTATAAAGATGCTTCGTGTCCTGTGATGTATTCCAAGAAATGGATTTTACAGATCATTGATGTCATTTGTTACTAAGAGACAGGAATTGTTCATTGCTGAAGGAGCCCCTAGAAACCTTTGGAGGACCCCTGGCTGAGAAAGGCTGGACTAGGCAGTCATATATTTCTGTCCCCCTTGGTGGGAGTGGAGGTGACCCCTCTATAAGGATCTACAGTCCATACACACCCAGCACAAGGCCGGGGTCACACTACCAGATGCTTCTCGGGGCTGCAGTTCCTCTGAGCTCCACAAGGTGGGGATCTCACTTCTACCCAGACAGGAAGTCTCTATGGAAGACAGATAGGAAGTGATGTCAGGTACAGACAGGAAGTGATGTCAGGCACAGACAGGAAGTAGAGAGGAGACATTGCTGGAAGTGGAAGCAGAGGAGGTAATAAGATGTTATGTTCTATTTACACCCAGTAACCCCCCGTCATATCCATCCTCTTTCTCCATAGTCATGTCCGTCCTCTTCCTTAATAGTCATGTCCGTCCTCTTCCTCCATAGTCATGTCCATCCTCTTCCTCCACCGTCACATCTGTCCTCTTCCTCCATAGTCACTGTGACGTCTTTTATCTCCAGCAGATGATGATACACACATATATAGTGTGGGAACCCAGATTAACCCCTTCAGGGGCAGAACATTCCCCCACTTCCGGGGCCGGAACATTCTCCTCATTGTGGAGAGGTGTCACCTTCTCACCTCATCAGTCTATACTAATGGATTTTATGACTTTGATTAGTGGCGGGGGATGGGGGGATATTTAGGGGGATTGGAATATCTATGTCTTTGTTTCATAAGATCCAAATAGGAAGAAAGAGAGAAAAATGTCATTTGTAGTAAATGTCCTGAAAGCATATTTCTCCATAATGATCCCAGTCTCAGATATTCATTCTAAAATGTGATCAGTAAAGGCTATGGAGGTTATGGAGATTCCTATGACATCACACTGACCTCACAGCTCCTCCCCCCAATGTCCCTCCATCCAGAGTCAGAGAATCCTATGACATCACACTGACCTCACAGCTCCTCCTCCCAATGTCCCTCCATCCAGAGTCAGAGAATCCTATGACATCACACTGACCTCACAGCTCCTCCTCCCAATGTCCCTCCATCCAGAGTCAGAGAATCCTATGACATCACACTGACCTCACAGCTCCTCCCCCAATGTCCCTCCATCCAGAGTCAGAGAATCCTATGACATCACACTGACCTCACAGCTCCTCCTCCCAATGTCCCTCCATCCAGTTCTTTCTTCTTTTAACCCATGCTCTTAGGATGTGGGTGGACACTTTGCATCCTCACAACCAAAGCAGAACTGTTGATCCTTCATTCTATGTAATAATGTCGGAGTTCATATACCAAGTCCTGAAGTGGGGCTTCAATAAAACACAGACCTGAATGGAGAGGTGAGGAGGATTCTGGGAATATCATTTGATGTGACTCTTTGTGTTCAGATGTAGAGTTTTCCTCCTGTGAAGTCTGGAGATCATATGACATCACATTGCCTCCACCTCCCTCCCTGATAGAAGAGAGAAAGAAGAAGAAGATTCTAGAAGTCACCAGAGAGATCACTGAGCTGCTGACAGGAGAGGTGAGCGGTGCCGGGAATTCTGGGACATTCTCCAGTAACAGACAAGGGATGTGTCTGGATGGTGACTGTATCATTGTGTGTGTCAGGTTCCTATAAGGTGTCAGGGTGTCACTGTCTATTTCTCCATGGAGGAGTGGGAGTATTTAGAAGGACACAAGGATCTCTACAAGGACGTCATGATGGACAATCAGCCGCCCCTCACATCACCGGGTAAGAGGAGACTTTATTGTAAAGGAGAGAGCAGTACGGAGGATCCACCTAGATCCCCCATCATCTGATAAACACATAGAAACAATGGATTCAGTCAGTGTGTGTGTTTCCTACAGATGGATCCAGTCATGGGAACCCACCAGAGAGATGTCCCCGTCCTCTGTATTCCCGGCATTCCACACAGGAAGGTCACACCATCCCTCACCATCATCAGGTAGATGAGGAACAATCACTGATAGTATCATTAGGATCTGTACATTATCTGCATTGTTACCATTGATGTCATTTTATTATATATTCAGAGTGGAAACCTGAGAGATCCTAAAGTTGAGGTTAAAGAAGAGATAAAAGAGGAGGAGGATGAGGATGGGGGGATGGAGGAGTCAGAGCTTCTAAAGGAACACAAAGATCTGTACCAGGACACCATGGTGGAGTCATCCAGCTACAGGAACCCACCAGAGAGATGTCCCCGTCCTCTGTATTCCCGGGATTCCACACAGGAAGATCACACCATCCCTCACTGTTACAAGGTTGGTGGGATGAAGCATCCAGAGCATGGACTCATGGAGATGATGTGTGGATTGTTTTATGTGATGTAACAGTATTAACGCTTATGTCTTACAGATGTTATTTTCTTTTCTTCACTTGGTTTAGGGTGAAGATCTGATAGATATAAAAGTTGAGGTGAAAGCAGAAGAAGAAGAGGTGTATGTGAGGGATGATCAGCAGTCTATGGAGGAGGATGGAATAACGGGGACATTTATAGAGGAGGACACTCCTACAGAGATCAGCACAGGTGGGTCATGAACACTAAATCCATTCCTCCACCCATACTGCTCACTGATTGGTCCAGAGTAGGGCGGGGACTGGGTGATATCAGCCTGTAATCCCCTGGTCACTTTCCTGAGCTGTGTTCCCCGTCCTGTATTCCTGGATTTCTCTCGGATAATCTTCCTTCTCTGTGCTGCAGACACAATTTATGTCTCTAGACTGGATTTATGGAGGTTCTGGGGTTCAGCTGGCAGAAAAATGTTCATTTTCACCATAGACATTACTAGACCTAGGCACCTGGGGTGTGTGTCTTGTATCTTCTTCCCCGGGTCTAGTAAGATCTCTGACAGAACAATTCTCCCAGGGTTCCTTGCTCTGTGGTCTGCTGGCTGTGCCGGGTGGAGGGATATGTCTGTATAGTCTCAGCCCCAAGTCACTGAGTGCAGTCTCAGGAGATGGGAGGCAGCGGTGTGGGATCTCTGCAACTTGTCTACAGTAAACAGATACAGTCCACAGATAACTGAATACCAATATTATGAGTCCTAACCCTTACACTGTATAATTTATATTGTACATTACATACTCCTGACTTCTGCTCTGCCCCCCTCCCCCCACTGCTATAATTACACATAATATGGATTCTCATTGTTACACCCATTTCCTACCAGCTGGACATTTTATATCGGATGATGTGATTGGAGCACAGACTTTTAATGAGGGTGGAGTCAATACCCCAATGATGGTGGTCTTAAGGATCAGTCCAGTCTTCATCTTGGTTGTTCTCCCCCCATCCTCACTCTCTGACCTCTGGTGGGGCTCAGCCCCGCTGTTCTTCATGACTAAATCATGGAGTAAATAAGGAAGTGCAATACTTCTTGTGTTGGGAAGATGGCGATGAGTGATAGAGGGGGTGGGGACCCTCGTCCTATAATCCCCTCATCACTGTCCCTCTTATAAAAGACAGTTCTGGTTGTTTCCTCACTCTCTGACTAAGGTCCATGAATAAGGAAATGACCTGGTAGGAGATCAGAGGAGCCATTTCCTAGTTCCCTTGAGGGTGGAATTGTAAGCTCCTCAGAGACCAAGCTGCCTGATGTGGGCGGAGTCCTGGTTTGGGGGAACCAATCAGCTCCTGTCTAGTAATCCTCTTTGTCTTTGTATTTTAGTCCATGGCCGGGAGATGAGGAAAACCTCCGAGGATTGTCTCACTTTGTCTCCAGACTGGAAAGTAGAAGATGAGGACATCACACAGTATAGTCCAGGAGAAAACCCGGCTCCCTCCAATGTCCATCCGGCACCACCCAGTGTAGATGGACCATCGGATTCCTCGTATCATGAGGAACCTCAGACTGTGCAGGACCGGGCCAGCCTTCCAACAGGGAAGAGCTTCTCCTGTACTGAGTGCGGAAAATGTTTCAATTCTAACTCTGAACTTAATGTGCATAGAAGATCTCACACAGGTGAAAAACCGTATTCCTGTCCTGAGTGTGGGAAAGGTTTTTCACAAAAGTCTAATCTTCAAACACATCAGAGGCTTCACACAGGTGAGAAGCCATATTCCTGTCTTGAGTGCGGGAAATGTTTTTCAGCAAAGTCACACCTTTACAGACATCAGAGATCTCACATGGGTGACAAGCTGTATTCCTGTGCTGAATGTGGTCAATGTTTCTCAAACAAGTCTTCTCAATTTAGACATCTGAGAATACACACAGGTGAGAAGCTGTATTCCTGTACTGAGTGTGGGAAATGTTTTTTTAAAAAATCAGAACTTGTTATACATGAGAGATCTCATACAGGGGAAAAGCCGTATTTCTGTTCTGAGTGCGGGAAATGTTTTTCAAAGAACTCCAATCTTTACAGACATCAGAGATCTCACACAGGGGAGAAGGTATATTACTGTTCGGAGTGTGGGAAATGTTTTTCAGATAAATCCAGTCTTTATAATCATCAGAGATCTCACACAGGTGAGAAGCCATATTCCTGTTCAGAGTGTGGGAAATGTTTTGTTCAAAAATCTGCTCTTGTCAAACACCAGAGGTCTCACACAGGGGAAAAGCCTTACTCCTGTCCTGAGTGTGGGAAATGTTTTTCAGACAAGTCCAATCTTTACAAACATCAGAGATCTCACGTGGGGGAGAAGCCACTTTCCTGTCCTGAGTGAGGGAAATGTTCCTCACTGAAGTCCTGTCTTCCTGTACATCAGGGGTCCCACACAACCCTGGAGGTGTATTAGTGCCTTGAGTGCGGGAAATGTCTTCTAGATGAATGTTGCTGGACATCCCAGCTCTCATGTGGGGAAGAAGCACACCCTGATATACACCTCAGATATACTCCATGGCTGATCTTCATCATGGAAGAAACAGTCCATAAGGAGGTCGGAGGTCCCCAAAGACATGGATGAAGTGTGGGACCGGGTTGGCCATTGATGGCAGAAGAATAAAAATGGAGTCCTGACCTGTCATTGGCTGAGTACAATTTGTGGTGGGAGATTTCACAAGAACTTAGAGGTCGATTTTTAATATTGTGTTTATTAAATGTGACCAGAATTCACCCCTCTGTGACAAATGTCAGTCCAATTCACAGAGATTTCCTCTGATCATCAGATCCATCTAGTGGCTTTCCTTATGAAGGTATTTCAGGAAAATACAGCATTATCACCACTAGATGGAGCTGGCCATCATAGGAAATCACTGTGTTAATGATCGGCTTCTCACCTGGACACTGCATATAATAGGCCAGGTGGGACAAGCTCTGTCCTGTGTGGATGTACCCATATGTCTCTCAGAACATGGGGGAGCACAGACACGTGGCCGTGCTGTGCTGTACTCCCAGGGTGTCTGTGTCCCTTGGACACAGCGTATCCCCGATCAGCAGATGGGCTCTGTGATTGGGCTATCTGTAAACTCAGATCGGTATTTAATTGATCAGCTCTGCTTCTCCTCAGCAAATCTGTGCCTGCAAGCCAGGGATTAGTGAGTTATACAGCATATTTACTGCTTGTTACCCAGTCAGGGTCCCTAGTGTGCACCAACATCTATCACATGTTTCACTGTGTCCAATCAACACCTGTCACAGTGTACCAGTGTCCAATCAACAGCAGTCACAGTGTACCAGTGTTCAATCAACACCTGTCACAGTGTACCAGTGTCCAATCAACATCTGTTACAGTGTACCAGTCTCCCATCAACAGCAGTCACAGTGTACCACTGTCCCATCAACATTTGTTGCAGTATACCAGTTTCCCATCAACATCTGTCACAGTGTCCCATCAACATTTGTTGCAGTGTACCAGTGTCCCATCAACATCTGTCACAGTGTACCAGTGTCCCATCAACATTTGTTGCAGTATACCAGTGTCCCATCAACATCTGTCACAGTGTACCAGTGTCCCATCAACATCTGTCACAGTGTACCAGTGTCCCATCAACATTTGTCACAGTGTACCAGTTTCCTATCAACATCTGTTGCAGTGTACCAGTCTCCCATCAACATTTGTTGCAGTATACCAGTGTCCCATCAACATCTGTCACAGTGTACCAGTGTCCCATCAACATTTGTCACAGTGTACCAGTCTCCCATCAACATCTGTCACAGTGTCCCATCAACATTTGTCACAGTGTACCAGTCTTCCATCAACATCTGTCGCAGTGTACCAGTCTCCCATCAACATTTGTCACAGTGTAAGAGTGTCCAATCCTGGAATCTGATACTGATCCAAATTTAGACTGTGCAGGCTGTACTCTGATCCCTCTTGCACTGGCAGATCGAGAGATCCCATCCTGCAGTCCCTCAGTGAGTATCCCACCATCCCAGTCTCATGGGACACAGGCTGCGGCTCCTGTTGAAGATAATCCTGATCCCACACTTAGAGGGATTATTTCTGCAGTCACTACATGCGCCTCATCTGTGGCGATCCTTACTGGGGAGGTGAAGGGGATGAGGATGGAATTGTCCCTGGTGCGTCAAGATATGCAGAAATTGTGGGATCGCACCGCGGCCTTGGAGGGGACAATATACTCCAGATACTGAGTATGAGGGACAAGAGTAGCAGGGAGCTCTCACTGCCAGACCCAGATTCTGAGTAGGAGTCAGGTGAAAGCAGTGGGTCAGTATTGGATTCTGAGATGGAGAGTCACAACAAAGAGATTCCAGTGATCTGAGGAGGATCCGACATCCACCAGCAGTGCTGTAAATCCTGGTGCAGTGTCTAGCACAAGCAGTGCAGCCCTCCCAGGTGATAGGCCGGGAACCAGTAGCGAGGGGTCCCATCCACAACATTGACATAGGGCCCACACTAACCTCTAAGACTTGCTTTTAAATCCCACATGGCTGCCCACTGATTCGGCAGAACCTGCAATCCCCCCTTTACAGTGCGGCCAGACCCTCAGATAGAAATGGAAAATGTTACCCCAA
The DNA here is from genome assembly GCF_062004578.1 of Staurois parvus. Taxonomy (NCBI): domain Eukaryota; kingdom Metazoa; phylum Chordata; class Amphibia; order Anura; family Ranidae; genus Staurois; species Staurois parvus. Next base: position 1,494,918 of record NW_028318737.1, on the reverse strand, counting down.
TTTATTGTTTTCATTTATTTTTTGATGATGATTTACTGAATTACATTGTGGATCGATGTAATCTGTATGCCAGCCAATACATTGCCAACAATCCCAATTTATCGTATGTCCATCCATTTGTGTGGAAAACTGTCACTGTGGAGGAAATTAAAGCTTTTCTTGCACTTACATTGAATATGGGACTGACAAAAAAATGAAGTCCGTGCCTACTGGTCCACTCAGTCCATACATCCCATGCCAATCTATTCTTCTTGTATGCCCAGAACACGCTATGAGATGATAATGAGGTTTTTACATGACAATACCTGGTGCCCTCCTTGAAATCATCCTAATTATGGGCAGCACAGTGGCTAAATGGTTAGCACTTCCGCCTGGCAGTACTTGGGTCATGGGTTCAAATCCCAACCATGGCACCACCTGCCTGGAGTTTGCATGCTCTCCCCGTGCCTATGTGGGTTCATCTGGGTACTCCGGTTTCCTTCCACACTTCACAGACATGCTGGTAGGTGAATTGGATCCTGTCTAAATGGTCCCTAGTATGTGTATGTATGAATGTGAGTTAGGGACCTTAGATTGTGCACCCCTTGAGGGTTAGGGACTGATGTGAATGTACAATATATATGTAAAGTGCTGCGTAAATTTACAGCGCTATATAAGTACCTGAAATAAAATAATAAATTACGACAAGCTGTTAAAAATTTGGCCACTCAATTTTTTTTTCTTGCAAGTTTTCAGAAATGTTTACTCCCGGCATAAATATTTATGTGGATTAATATCCCTCGTCCACTTCACGGGAAGGCTGGGCATTGAACAGTACATCCCCAGCAGACGGGCCACAAAACCCAAAGGGGGAGAGTCAGCCAGTTTGTGAACTGAAGAGATACTAGACCTAAAGTGGAGAGATAAAAGGGATGTCTATATCCTTTCCTCAATCCATGAGGACACCTCGGTGGAACTTCATACAAGACAAGGTCCTGTCCAAAACCCCAAGTGCATACATGACTAGAACCAGTTCATGGAGGGTATGAATGACTGAATGTTACAGCCCTACTTCACCCCCAGGAGACCAATCTATTGGTATAAAATGGTTGTCATCTACTTGTTTCAGTTATCCCCGTACAATCCTTCTGTCATCTTCTGTAAGTGCACACAACCATCCCTATCCTACCTGAGATACCAAGAGGACATTGTTACAGCCCTTCTCTATCCAGATAGCCATGTCCCCGAACAAGGTCACTCCTATTCAGGGACCAGACTTCATGAAAGACATTTCCCCAATATCCTCCCTCCGACCCAAACAGGACGCCAACCCCAAAGAAAATGTCCAGTATGTTCCAGTAACAGAATTCACCATGACACCCCATACTACTGTCCCCAATGTCCCCCCCAGCCAGGCCTCTGTATTGGAGAGTCCTTCCCAATCCATCATACATCTCTACACTTAGTGACATAGAAGGGAAGGGAAGATATTGCTACAGTGTCTGCTGTCTGTGATTTCCCTGTATTACCATGTCTCTGCCTGCCCAATGAACTGACCCTGGACTGTTTATTGACCATGCCTCTGCCTGCCCACTGAACTGACCCTGGACTGTTTATTGACCGTGCTTCTGTCTGCCCACTGAACTGACCCTGGACTGTTTATTGACGATGCCTCTGCCTGTCCACTGAACTGACCCTGGACTGTTTATTGACGATGCCTCTGCCTGCCCACTGAACTGACCCTGGACTGTTTATTGACGATGCCTCTGCCTGCCCACTGAACTGACCCTGGACTGTTTATTGACGATGCCTCTGCCTGCCCACTGAACTGACCCTGGACTGTTTATTGACCATGCCTCTGCCTGCCCACTGAACTGACCCTGGACTGTTTATTGACGATGCCTCTGCCTGCCCACTGAACTGACCCTGGACTGTTTATTGACCATGCCTCTGCCTGCCCACTGAACTGACCCTGGACTGTTTATTGACGATGTCTCTGCCTGCCCACTGAACTGACCCTGGACTGTTTATTGACCATGCCTCTGCCTGCCCACTGAACTGGCCCTGGACTGTTTATTGACGATGCCTCTGCCTGCCCACTGAACTGACCCTGGACTGTTCATTGACGATGCCTCTGCCTGCCCACTGAACTGGCCCTGGACTGTTTATTGACGATGCCTCTGCCTGCCCACTGAACTGACCCTGGACTGTTCATTGACCATGCCTCTGCCTGCCCACTGAACTGACCCTGGACTGTTTATTGACGATGCCTCTGCCTGCCCACTGAACTGACCCTGGACTGTTCATTGACGATGCCTCTGCCTGCCCACTGAACTGACCCTGGACTGTTTATTGACGATGCCTCTGCCTGCCCACTGAACTGACCCTGGACTGTTCATTGACGATGCCTCTGTGTGCCCTCGCGCCTGTGTGCCTCGCGCGCGCCCCCTACCTGTTTACAAAACATACGTTTTAAAACATGCTTTTGCCCTGCCATGCTGCCCTGCCACCGTATTTCTACAGTGGCTGGGCGGCATGTGGTTAAGTTATTTGCATAATTTCCCCCTTTTTTCCTTCCTCCTTTGGATCATAATCCATAAACTCTTCCATCTAGTGCAAGGTGGACGCTGTGCCCCTCCATCCCTCCTTGTGTTGTGTGATGGAGGTGTTGGTTCCTGGGCTCTCCATCCCGCAAGTGACAACGCAGTGAGCAGTAGACTGTGGCTGTGTGCAGCCGCCCTCCGTCTGTTCGGATTTACATATGGGCGGTTTCAGCGGCTTCTCGGTTGCACCTCCTGTGATATGCCCTCCAGTGACAAGTAAAGATGGCGGCTGGAACGCATTGAGCAGGCACCCTCTAGTGGTTACATACCGGCGTGCATTCCACCGCCATCTGAGCAGCCTCTGCTGTTGATTGATTGTTTGACGTTCATCTCTCCACTGCCGTTGTTACAATTCTGACACATCGAACACAATACTTCCTCATAATATTCCTCTAAACCTGTCTGATCACTTGGAAAGAGTTCTAAAGAGTTGCTGAAGCATTTTAAGAGCTCTAATAACATGGATTTAATGCAAATCACTCAGCAAAAGATCGATATGCTCTAATCACAATGTACAGGTAAAGCTGAATCATGGATTTATTACTATTTGTATTCATACTTTTATTATTCATTTCAGTGATCAACATCATTATTTTATAGCAGTCATGTACTGGGCATTATATATTATATATACATGTTTTATATATATATATACACACAAACACACATATACAGTATACACAGTTGTGCTCAAAAGTTTACATACCCTGGCAGAAATCGTGACATTTTGGTATTGATGCAGAAAATATGACTGATTATGCCAAAAAACTGTCTTTTATTTAGGGAAGTGATCATATGAAGCCATTTAAAATCGCGTAGTTGTTTGGCTCCTTTTAAAAGCATAATGATAACAGAAATCCCCCAAATGGCCCGGATCAGAAGTCTCCGCCCCCGGATCAGAAGTTTCCCTCCCCTGGAATGTTTGGCCTTGGTACAGACACACAAGGTGACACACACGGGTTAAAATGGCAATTAGAGGCTAAAATCCACATCTGTGGCTTTTTAATTTGCAATTAGTGTCAGTGTATAAATAGTCAATGAGTTTATTAGCTCTCACGTGGAAGCACTGAGCAAGCTAGATACTGAGCCATGGGGAGCAGAAAAGAACTGTCACAAATCCTGCGTAACAAGGTAATGGATCTTTATAAAGATTGAAAAGGACATAAAAAGATATCCAAAGCCTTGAATAGGCCAATCAGTACTTTTAAGTCACCTATTTAGAAGTGGAAAGTTCTGGGATCTCTTGATACCAAGCCAAGGTCAGGTAGACCAAGGAAGATTGCAGCCACAACTGACAGAAGAATTGTCCGGGATACAAAGAAAAACCCCCAGGCAACCTCAAAAGAAATCCAGGCTGCTCTGGAAAAAGACAGTGTGGTTGTTTTTAAGGAATACAATATGGTGACACTTGAACAAAATTGAGCTGTTTGGTGGAGGTGCCAGGAAGAAGCTTTTACTGCACCAATGCCACAAAAAAGCCCGGTTATAATATGCCTGACAACACCTTGACATGCCTAACCGGGCCTTCTTGTGTCATTGATGCAGTAAAGGCTTCTTTCTGGCACCTCCACCATGCAGCTCATTTTTGTTCAAGTGTCATCATATTGCGCTCCTTCAAAACAACCGCACTGTCTTTTTCCAGAACAGCCTGGATTTTTCTTGTGGTTACCTACGGGTTTCCCTTTGTATCCCAAACAATTCTTCTGGCAGTTGTGGCTGCAATCTTTCTTGGTCTACCTGACCTTGGCTTGGTATCAAGAGGTCCCTGAATTTTCTACTTCTTAGTGGAAGTGATGATTGGCATTATCAAGGCTTTGGACATCTTTTTATATCCTTTTCCATCTTTATAAAGTTCCATTACCTTGTTACGCAGGACATTTAACAGTTCTTTTCTGATCCCCATGGCTCAGTATCTAGCCTAGTCAGTGCTTCCACGGAAGAGCTAATAAACTCATTGACTATTTATACACTGACACTAATTGCAATTTACAAAGCCACAGATGTGGGACATTAACCTCTAATTGGCATTGTAACCCGTGTGTGTCACCTCGTGTGTCTGTACCCAGGCCGAACATTCCAGGGGGCGGAGACTTCTGATCTGGGGGGCGGAGACATTTGATCTGGGCCATTTCTGTTGTCATTATGATTTCTAAAAGAGCCAAACAACTATTGGATAGTAAATGGCTTCATGTGATCATCATCCTTCAATAAAAGAGCAGATCAGTCGTATTTCAATATCAATGCCAAAATGTCACAATTTCTGCCAGGGGATGCAAACTTTTGAGCACAACTGTATGTGTATATATATATATTTAATGACATTTATTGCTTACTTATACGTACACAGCTGTATCTTTTTATCAAATTTTTTTATCTGCATTTGTGTTTTGACACGGTGGAGGACCCTGGGGAGGCTGCACTACCAATACCCCCCCAGGTGATCCAAGATATGGAGAGAATTGTCGTTGTTCACCTGGTGACGTCTGCTGGGGCTCATCCTGGGACTAAGGAAAATGGGTCTCCGAGTGTGTCCTCCTGAGAAGCTGTCTGTGGTGGAAGTGAGGGCTGCTGCAGTGGTGGAGGTGAGGGCTGCTGCAGTGGTGGAGGTGAGGGCTGCTGCAGTGGTGGAGGTGAGGGCTGCTGCAGTGGTGGGCTGCTGTGTGTTGTGGCCTTGTGCACCGGCACCATCTTGGCTGGAGGAGTTCACTGCAGAAGAGGGGCCTGGCGGTCTGACCGAGGCTGCTGTGTGGGCTTCTTTTTCACCATTAGCACCGACTGTACATCTTGTGTTCCCCCAGCTAGTGCTGCTGTTTCCAGGACCCCTCCTCTGCCCCACTTCCTTCATTTATCTCAGATGGTGGAGGACATGCAGAACGCGGTCAGCACATAACCTGTCCCGGCCCAGCGCATGCGCACTGCGGGTTCAAAGACAATTTCTAGCAAAAATACTGATTGTTACATGGAAACAAAAAGTGTCAGAAATGGCTTGGGGGGGTCAATGTCCTATTCCTGATCTGTGCCGGCTGTCCATGTCCTGGTATGAAGACATCTCCTCTTCTCTCTGTATTGCTTCCTTTGTATGAGATCCCCGGTGATCCTGCCAGTCCCTCTGCTTCCCTGTCACTTTCATGGTCAGTTCTCCATCCATGCTGAAAACAAAGCCTGCTCTCCTTCAATGATAAGACTTGTCCTGACACCCCCCCTGCTCAGCCATGCACTGGGAAGACCAGTAAACAGAAGTCAATTGTGCTGTTGTTTCTCCTTCCCATATACAGCTGAGATAAGAGGGAATGTGATCACTTATAAAAAGGGGAACAATGTATTTCTAATCTTTTTCTATCTATACACAAATGCTTTTCTTTCATTTTTATGTTTACCTGAACTGGTTGTATTACAAGGTGAAGGCTTACATACAGATCACCTTCTATCCTTCCATGTCTACTGTAGTCAGAAGTGTATTAGTATGAATCCATGCCTGAAGAAGGAGAGTAAGGGGTCTGCTGATAGAAATTAATTGGACGAATGTGACACAAATTCATGGAGTCCTTACAGATTCTGGCCATAATTTAACACATTGATTTCCTATGACCGTCAGCTCCATCTAGTGACCATACTGAGGTATTATTCATGAAATACCTCAATCAGTAAAAGTATCTCAATACTGCATTATGGCCACTAGATGGAGCCAAGAATATCAGAGTATGAAATAAAATACGGCCAATATTCATCCAAGCTGGGCGAACGCCGGTCACATTCGTTCAACTCATTCTTTTATTTTTAAATAGATCTCCAAGTGTTTGTGAAATCTCCCACCACAAAATTTTCTCAGCCAATGACAGGTCAGGACATTTTTATTCTCCTCATATGTATGGGCAACCCGGTCCCACACTTCATCCATGTCTTTGGGGACCTCTCATCTCCTTATGAACTGTTTCTTCCATGATGAAGATCAGCCATGGAGTATATCTGAGGTGTATATCAGGGTGTGCTTCTTCCCCACATGAGAGCTGGGATGTCCAGCAACATTCATCTAGAAGACATTTCCCACACTCAAGGCACTAATACACCTCCAGGGTTGTATGGGACCCGATGTACAGGAAGACAGGACTTCAGTGAGGAACATTTCCCTCACTCAGGACAGGAAAGTGGCTTCTCCCTGTGTGACATCTCTGATGGATAGAAAGATTGGACTTCTGTGAAAAATACTTCCCGCACTCAGGACAAGGATACGGCTTCTCCCCTGTGTGAGATCTCTGATGTATGTAAAGATTAGACATATGTGAAAAACATTTCCCGCACTCAAGACAGGAATACGGCTTCTCTCCCGTGTGAGATCTCTGATGTTTGTAAAGGTTGTACTTCACTGAAAAACATTTCCCACACTCAGGACAGCAATATGGCTTCTCACCCGTGTGAGATCTCTGATGTATGCAAAGACTGGACTTCCATGAAAAATGTTTCCCACACTCATGACAAGAATATGGCTTCTCCCCAGTGTGAGATCTCTGATGTGAAACAAGCTCTGATTTTTGAAAAAAACTTTTCCCACAATCAGAACAGGAAAATGGCTTCTCCCCTGTGTGCAGTCTTTGATGTGTGCTAAGGTGAACCTTCTGTGAAAATGTTTTCCCGCACTCAGGACAGGAATATGGTTTCTCAGCTGTGTGAAGCCTCTGATGTTTTTTAAGATTAGACTTTTTTGAAAAACATTTCCCGCACTCAGGACAGGAATATGGCTTCTCCCCCGTGTGAGATCTCTGATGTTCATCAAGATAGCATTTAAAAAGGAAACCCTTCCCGCACTCAGGACAGGAAAAGCTTTTCCCTGTTGGAAGGCCGGCCCGGTCCCGCACAGTCTGAGGTTCTTCAGGATACAAGGAATCTGATGGTCCATCTACACTGGGTGGTGCCGGATGGACATTGGAGGGAGCCGGGTTTTCTCCTGGACTATACTGTGTGATGTCCTCATCTTCTACTTTCCAGTCTGGAGACAAAGTGAGACAATCCTCGGAGGTTTTCCTCATCTCCCGGCCATGGACTAAAATACAAAGAGGATTACTAGACAGGAGCTGATTGGTTCCCCCAAACAGGACTCCGCCCACATCAGGCTAGATGGGGAACACAGCTCAGGAAAGTGACCAGGGGATTACAGGCTGATATCACCCAGTCCCCGCCCTACTCTGGACCAATCAGTGAGCAGTATGGGTGGAGGAATGGATTTAGTGTTCATGACCCACCTGTGCTGATCTCTGTAGGAGTGTCCTCCTCTATAAATGTCCCCGTTATTCCATCCTCCTCCATAGACTGCTGATCATCCCTCACATACGCCTCTTCTTCTTCTGCTTTCACCTCAAATTCTATATCGATTGGATCTCCACTCTAAATCAAGGAAATGAGAGAAAATATCATCTGTAAAATATAAGGTCACATAAAAACTCCACACATTGTCTCTACAAGTCCATGTTCTAGATGCTCCATCCCACCAACCTTGTAATAGTGAGGGATGGTGTGACCTTCCTGTGTGGAATCCCGGGAATACAGAGGATGGGGACATCTCTCTGGTGGGTTCCTGGTATTAGGTGGCTCCATCATCTCCTTGTGTCCTTCTGAAAACTCCTCCATCACTCCATACTCCTCATCCTCCTCTTTATACTCTTCTTTAACATCAATATTATCATCCCCGAGGATTCCATTCTGAAAGATATAATAAAACATTCATTGTAACAAACATGCTGTGTATAAATCACAACTACCAATAATTGTCATCATCTACCTGATGATGGTGAGGGATGGTGTGACCTTCCTGTGTGGAATCCCGGGAATACAGAGGGCGAGGACATCTCTCTGGTGGGTTCCTGTAGCTGGATGACTCCACCATGGTGTCCTGGTACAGATCTTTGTGCTCTCTTAGAAGCTCTGACTCCTCCATCCCCCCATCCTCATCCTCCTCCTTTTTTATCTCTTCTTTAACCTCAACTTTAGGATCTCTCAGGTTTCCACTCTGAATATATAATAAAAATGACATCAATGGTAACAATGCAGATAATGTACAGATCCTAATGATACTATCAGTGATTGTTCCTCATCTACCTGATGATGGTGAGGGATGGTGTGACCTTCCTGTGTGGAATCTCGGGAATACAGAGGACGGGGACATCTCTCTGGTGGGTTCCCATGACTGGATCCATCTGTAGGAAACACACACACTGACTGAATCCATTGTTTCTATGTGTTTATCAGATGATGGGGGATCTAGGTGGATCCTCCGTACTGCTCTCTCCTTTACAATAAAGTCTCCTCTTACCCGGTGATGTGAGGGGCGGCTGATTGTCCATCATGACGTCCTTGTAGAGATCCTTGTGTCCTTCTAAATACTCCCACTCCTCCATGGAGAAATAGACAGTGACACCCTGACACCTTATAGGAACCTGACACACACAATGATACAGTCACCATCCAGACACATCCCTTGTCTGTTACTGGAGAATGTCCCAGAATTCCCGGCACCGCTCACCTCTCCTGTCAGCAGCTCCATCATCTTCTTGGTGACTTCTAGAATCTTCTCCATGTTGTGTCTCTCAGGGTTTAGGGAGTCACATGGAGGCACTGTGATGGTCATATGATCACCTGACTTCAGAAGAGGAAATCTCTGCATTGAGGAACCAATAGGAATATCATGTTAGACTCCCAGAAGCCTCCTCACCTCTCCGGTCAGGTCTGTGTGATGTCATGTGACCTCCCAGAATCCTCCTCACCTCTCCGGTCAGGTCTGTGTGATGTCATGTGACCTCCCAGAATCCTCCTCACCTCTCCGGTCAGGTCTGTGTGATGTCATGTGACCTCCCAGAATCCTCCTCACCTCTCTGGTCAGGTCTGTGTGTTATTAATAGAGATAAGGGCAGCACAGTGGCTAAATGGTTAGCACTTCTACCTGGCAGTACTAAGGTCGCTGGTTCGAATCCCAGCCATGGCACCACCTACCTGGAGTTTGCATATTCTCCCTGTGCCTGCGTGGGTTTCCTCTCACACTCCAAAGACATGCTGGTAGGTGAATTGGCTCCTGTCTAAATTGTCCCTAGTATGTGTATGTATGAATGTGAGTTAGGGACCTTAGATTGTACACCCCTTGAGGGTTAGGGACTGATGTGAATGTACAATATATATGTAAAGCACTGTGCAAATTGACGGTGCTATATAAGTACCTGAAATAAATATATAATAAAGAGTGATGTCATGTGACCTCCCAGAATCCTCCTCACCTCTCCGGTCAGGTCTGTGTTTTATTAATAGAGATAAGAGTGATGTCATGTGACCTCCCAGAATCCTCCTCACCTCTCCGGTCAGCAGGTAGATGATCTCCAGGGTGAGGTTTAGTATCTTCTCAGTCATGTGACTCCGGTCCTCCTCCATCCTCATTGGTGCCATCATGTGATCTATACAGGTCTCCTTGTAGACGGATAACTTTGGGAAATGAAAGTAAGAATGATTTGGATGGTATTGGTCACACAATAATAGGATGTGGATGTGAGGGGGGAATAGGAGGGTTGATGGACATTGAAGAACTACTCCCCCCATGGGAAGACATTTAGTTTGGACTGTTTAGTGTTTGTTACATCTTGAAGGACCTGGAACCCTCTTGGTTCGTCGGATCAGAAATTCCCTTTTCTCTGTTGGGATTGTTTTGTTTCTGAACTGGTTTGCAGCTGAATCAGGACTCTTCTAAGAACAAGTGCTCACTGAGTGAAGGAATGTCCTTCTCTATGTTACTTGAAATTCCAGAACATGTCACATGACCAGTGAGACAATAAGATTACATTACATGGAGTTTATATAGCACCAAAGGGTTTGCTCAGCGCTGTACAATAGAGGGGGGGACAATACATGAAACAGTACAGCAACTACAAACAGCACACGAGGGGTTAGAGGGCCCTACTCTTTCGAGCTTACAATCTAGGAGGGAGGGGGTAGTGGTACAGGAGGAAGTGGCTGTGGGGGATGGAGTGGTAGGAGGAATGAAGGAGAGCAGCAGTTAGGTAAGGGTGGGGTAGGCTTCCCTGAAGAGGTGGGTTTTCAGGGAGCGCCTGAAGGTGAGGAGGGAAGGTGACAGTCTGATGGATTGGGGTAGTGAGTTCCAGAGGATGGGGGAGGACCTGGAGAAGTCCTGCAGTCGTGCATGGGAGGAGGAGACTAGGGAGCAAGATAGAAGGAGGTCCTGTGAGGAGTGAAGGGTATGGGTAGGGTGGTACTTGGGGATCAGGTTGGTGAGGTAGTCAGGGGCAGTGTTGTGAAGGGCTTTGTAGGTCAGAGTGAGTAGTTTGAATTTGATGCGTTGGGCGATAGGGAGCCAGTGGAGGGAGAGGCAGAGGGGGGTGGCAGAGGTGGAGCGGTTGGTGAGGTGGATGAGTCTGGCCGCTGAGTTCAGGATGGTCTGAAGCGGGGACAGCCTGCACTGGGGTAGGCCGGTGAGGAGGGAGTTGCAGTAGTCAAGGCGTGAGATAATCAGGGAGTGTACGAGTAGTTTAGTGGTGTCTGGGGTAAGGAAGGAGCGTATTTTGGCGATATTGCGGAGGTGGAGCCTGCATGTATTTGTAAGTGATTTGACATGCGGTTGGAAGGAGAGGTTAGAGTCTAGAATGACTCCAAGGACTTTGGCTTGGTTAAGATGGTTAAGATTGGCAGTTCTGTAAGGTCAGAAAAATAAGTACAGGTGGGGGGAGGGCCACCACAGACCCAGAGACCTCCCCTCCCTCTGAGTCCCCTGACACCTTCAGCCCCCTATTCCCCCAAAGCCCTGCAGCCTGAGTACCCCCTAAAAGGTCCCAGATTCCCCCTTCAGAGGCCCTAAAGTCTTTCAGCTTTACTAAACTCTCACAGCCCTTCAGCTCCTCTACTTCCCTCAGACCCCTCAGTATGTTCCTCCCTCTGACACCAATGATGGAACATATTCTTCATGGCCGGCTGGGGAATGTTTCCTTCCTCCTGAGCAGCAATGTAAGGGGCTCTATGCTCCATACTCCTGACCCCGGCACTCCATCATTGTGTTGGCTGCATAGTGTAATGATTGCCCATTGGCTGCCTGTGTAGTGTCATCATTGCCCTTTGTAGGCCATGTATGGTCAGGATGGTCCTTGTCTTGTCTATTTATTGTCAGTGCTGTTTGTTTAGAGGACCATATTACTAGAATTTATCTCCACAATGAGGAGAATGTTCCGGCCCCGGAAGTGGGGGAATGTTCTGCCCCTGAAGGGGTTCATCTGGGTTCCCACACTATATATGTGTGTATCATCATCTGCTGGAGATAAAAGACGTCACAGTGACCATGGAGGAAGAGGACAGACGTGACTATGGAGGAAGAGGACGGAAGTGACTATGGAGGAAGAGGACGGACGTGACTATGGAGGAAGAGGACGGACGTGACTATGGAGGAAGAGGACGGATGTGACTATGGAGGAAGAGGACGGACGTGACTATGGAGGGAGAGGGCGGACGTGACTATGGAGGAAGAGGAGGGACGTGACTATGGAGGAAGAGGGCGGACGTGACTATGGAGGAAGAGGACGGACGTGACTATGGAGGAAGAGGGCGGACGTGACTATGGAGGAAGAGGACGGACGTGACTATGGAGGAAGAGGGCGGACGTGACTATGGAGGAAGAGGGCGGACGTGACTATGGAGGAAGAGGGCGGACGTGACTATGGAGGAAGAGGGCGGACGTGACTATGGAGGAAGAGGACGGACGTGACTATGGAGGAAGAGGACGGACGTGACTATGGAGGAAGAGGGCGGACGTGACTATGGAGGAAGAGGGCGGACGTGACTATGGAGGAAGAGCACGGACGTGACTATGGAGGAAGAGGAAGGACGTGACTATGGAGGAAGAGGAAGGACGTGACTATGGAGGAAGAGGAAGGACGTGACTATGGAGGAAGAGGACGGACATGACGGGGGGGTTACTGGGTGTAAATAGGAAATAACACCTTATTACCTCCTCTGCTGCCAGTACCACCAATGTCTCCTCTTCTTTGTTCCACATGGAACTTTCTGTCTGTACCTGACATCACTTCCTGTCTGTACCTGACATCACTTCCCTTCTGTATTCCATAGAGACTTCCTGTTTGGGTATAAGCGAGATCACCACCTTGTGGAGCTCAGAGGAACTGCAGCCCTGAGAAGAGAAATGTCTCATGGTGTGATCCCTTGTGCTGTGTTCAGCATTTTGAATGTTTTCTTGTCATATTTGCCCTTTAACCCCTTCCATATCGGGTACTTTTCCCCCCTTCCTGCCCAGGACAATCTTCAGGTTTCCCTATCCTTCCTTCAGGAGGTCCAGTCCCCACCATCTGGGGATACAGTATGTATGGTAGGTATATGTGAGCGCACAAAAATGGATATCAGCCGCTATGCACAAGGTAACCAAGTAACACCTTACAATCAGCAATGTAAATAATAGTGTGCAGCATGAAAATTATTGTAAAAGGTCAAAAAGGTACATAAAAGTGACATAAATATTCACAAATTGATTCTGAAAAATAAACTCATGTGATATAAATAACACCAGACATATAAAAGTTCATAAAGTGACTAAGTGCTCATATATCCTGTACAATCCTGGAAATGGTGCTGTGCAATCAGTATGGAAGAAATGCGCACTCACCGGAACGCGTAAAATAATGTGCGTTTTGTAATAAATCCTGCTGTCATCTAATGGTCATCTCAGGGCAGGAATAGAGTAAACTCCCTCTTATGGGGGATGGGTCCTGGGACTTTAAGATGATGAATCCGGGTTTTCCAGAGTTCCCCTTAAGGGATGGATGGGTGCAGCTCACTGGGTGTAATAGAGGCTCCCTCTCTGGATGTCTGTAAATCAATACTCCCCGGGGGAGTCAAGGCAAACACATCCCATAGTGTAGTAGTATGAATATTTATTGAGATAATAATAGGTATCCAGATAAAAACACATAGTGTGAGTAAGCAAAACCGCATGGACTAACCGGCCAGAGTTAAAGATGGCCGCCGGAGCTCCACGTTGCTCCGGCTGCGTGACGTCACAGTATTATTTTCTCCCCTTACGCGTTTTGTGCACCCGCAGGTCATCTGAGGGGAACACCAATAATGCCAAGCCGCGCGCCGTCAGTTTATATTGATGACAGCGCATGCGCATTATACATGCGCCATCTTTGAGAAGACGTAACTTAGTGCGCACGCACGGCTAAGCAGGCGCCATTTTTCCTTAGGTATATTGAAGGATACAAGCTGGAGTGACATATACAAGTGTCAGCAAATACACAGTAAATATTAGATAGTAGTGGGGTCCGGATAGGTCAGTAAGTAGTGATCAGTTGTTGGATCAAAACAAGGCGATATAAGAAAAGGGACAACAATTGAGTGTCCTAAATCCAGGCATATACCAAGGGAAGAATGGAAGCTGAGGTGTCATATATGTCAGGGAAACATACCATATAAATCATTATAATTCCCAACAATATACTATATAGTCATCAACAATGATATACCACCAGATATAAATATATATATATACCAAGGAAGAATGGAAGCTGAGGTGTCATATATGTCAGGGAAACATACCATATAAATCATTATAATTCCCAACAATATACTATATAGTCATCAACAATGATATACCACCAGATATAAATATATATATATACCAAGGGAAGAATGGAAGCTGAGGTGTCATATATGTCAGGGAAACATACCATAGAAATCATTATAATTCCCAACAATATACTATATAGTCATCAACAATGATATACCACCAGATATAAATATATATATATATAGTGTGTAAACGTGGGATTATATTATATATTATTATCTGGGAATACAAGTCATTCACACTCTACTGGTAGACAACAAGGTCCCCCAATCAGTCCGTCACCTTCCAGTCTCTGCAGCAGAATACCAGGATGGAGTCTAGCTGCTTACCCTCCTGAGGATTTACCCCCCTTAATGACCACGCCTCTTTTTAATACTCAGCACTGCACTAATTCAACTGATAATTGTGCGGTCATGCAATGCTGCACCCAAACGAAATTTACGTCCTTTTTTTCACACAAATAGAGCTTTCTTTCGGTGGTGTTTGATCACCTGTGCGCTTTTTAGTTTTCTCGCTATAAACATATAAAGACCAAAAATTTTGAAGAAAAACAATATTTTTTACTTTTGGCTATAAAACATATATAGTAAACTCAAAGTTAGTTATAAATTTAGGCCAAAATGTATTCTGCTCCATGTTTTTGGTAAAAAAAATCCCAATAAGTGTATATTGATTGCTTTGTGTGATAGTTATAGCGTCTACAAACTATGGGATAGATAATGGAATTTACACCATTTTTTGCTTTACATCACTGCGCTAGTTTAACAGACAATTGCGCGGTCATGCAATATGGTACATAAATTAAATTTATATCCTTTTTTTCACACAAATAGAGCTTTCTTTTGGTGGTATTTGATCACTTGTGCAGTTTTTATTTTTGGCGCTATAACCAGAAAATTTTGAAGAAAAATTAAAAAAAAAAAATATTTTCTCATTTCGGTCATAAAAAATATCCAAAAAAACTAAAATTTTGTCATAAATTTAGGCCAAAATGTATTCTGCTACATGTTTTTGGTTAAAAAAATCCCAATAAGTGTATATTGATTGCTTTGTGTGAAAGTTATAGCGTCTACAAACTATGGTATAGATCAGCGGTTCTCAACCTGGGGGTCGCGACCCCTTTGGGGGTCGAACGACACTTTCCCAGGGGTCGCCTAAGACCATCGGAAAACACATATTTCCGATGGCCTTAGGAACCGAGACACCGCTCCTTGATCCGTCTGCAGGTGTGGGCGGGATGACATGCCGTCCCTGTCATCTGGACACACCCCCGGGATCAATCCTTCCTCGTCGGTGATTGGCCGCCGGAACTGTAGCTCAAGAGAGGCACACAGGCGGCCAATCACCAGCGAGGAGGTGGAGCTTGGAAAGGAGGAGCCGAGCGGCACCGCGAAGCACGAGCGAGTGAAGAGGAGGAAAGGAAGCCGGAGAAGGAAGCCATCTGACCGGTAAGTGTTTGTACCATGGGAGAGGGAGGGAGCGAGCGAGCCCAGGCTGGAGCAGGGGTCAGCAAGGTAAGTATCATTGGTGTCAGTGGGAGGAATAGTGCCCAATCATTGGTGTCACTATTACCAATGATGGGGCACTATTCCTCCCCCCACTGACACCAACGATGGGGCACTATTCCTCCCACTGACACCAACGATGGGGCACTATTCCTCCCACTGACACCAATGATGGGGCACTATTCCTCCCACTGACACCAACGATGGGGCACTATTCCTCCCACTGACACCAACGATGGGGCACTATTCCTCCCACTGACACCAACGATGGGGCACTATACTTCCCTCTGATACCAACGATGGGGCACTATTCCTCCCACTGACACCAATGTTGGGGCACTATTGCTCCCCCTGATGCCAACGATAGGGCACTATTCCTCCCACTGACACCAATGATGGGGGCACTATTCCTCCCACTGATACCAATGATGGGGCACTATTCCTCCCACTGACACCAATGATGGGGCACTATTCCTCCCACTGACACCAATAATGGGGCACTATTCCTCCCACTGACACCAGTGATGGGGCACTATTCCTCCCACTGACACCAATGATGGGGCACTTTTCCTCCCACTGACACCAGTGATGGGACACTATTCCTCCCACTGACACCAGTGATGGGGCACTATTCCTCCCACTGACACCAATGATGGGGCACTATTCCCCCCACTGACACCAATGATGGGGCACTATTCCCCCCACTGACACCAATGATGGGGCACTATTCCCCCCACTGACACCTATGATGGGGCACTATTCCTCCCATTGACACCAACGATGGGGCACTATTCCTCCCCCCACTGACACCAACGATGGGGCACTATTCCTCCCCCCACTGACACCAACGATGGGGCACTAGTCCTCCCACTGACACCAACGATGGGGCACTAGTCCTCCCACTGACACCAACGATGGGGCACTATTCCTCCCACTGACACCAACGATGGGGCACTATTCCTCCCACTGACACCAATGTTGGGGCACTATTGCTCCCCCTGATGCCAACAATGGGGCACTATTCCTCCCACTGACACCAATGATGGGGGCACTATTCCTCCCACTGATACCAATGATGGGGCACTATTCCTCCCACTGACACCAATGATGGGGCACTATTCCTCCCACTGACACCAATAATGGGGCCGTATTCCCCCCACTGACACCAATGATGGGGCACTATTCCTCCCACTGACACCAGTGATGGGGCACTATTCCTCCCACTGACACCAATGATGGGGCACTATTCCTCCCACTGACACCAGTGATGGGGCACTATTCCTCCCACTGACACCAATGATGGGGCACTATTCCTCCCACTGACACCAATGATGGGGCACTATTCCCCCCACTGACACCAATGATGGGGCACTATTCCCCCCACTGACACCAATGATGGGGCACTATTCCCCCCACTGACACCAATGATGGGGCACTATTCCCCCCACTGACACCAATGATGGGGCACTATTCCCCCCACTGACACCTGTGATGGGGCACTATTCCTCCCATTGACACCAACGATGGGGCACTATTCCTCCCCCCCACTGACACCAACGATGGGGCACTATTCCTCCCACTGACACCAACGATGGGGCACTATTCCTCCCACTGACACCAATGATGGGGCACTATTCCTCCCACTGACACCAATGATGGGGCACTATTCCTCCCACTGACACCAATGATGGGGCACTATTCCCCCCACTGACACCTATGATGGGGCACTATTCCTACCACTGGCACCAATGATGGGGCACTATTCCTACCACTGACACCAATGATGGGGGCACTATTCCTACCACTGATACCAATGATGGGGCACTATTCCTCCCATTGACACCAATGACGTGGCACTATTCCTCCCACTGACACCAATGACGTGGCACTATTCCTCCCACTGATACCAATGATGGGGCACTATTCCTCCCACTGACACCAATGATGGGGCACTATTCCCCCCACTGACACCTATGATGGGGCACTATTTCTACCATTGACACCAATGATGGGGCACTATTCCTCCCACTGACACCAATGATGGGGCACTATTCCTACCACTGACACCAGTGATGGGACACTATTCCTACCACTGACACCAATGATGGGGCACTATTCCTCCCACTGACACCAATGATGGGGCACTATTCCTCCCACTGACACCAATGATGGGGCACTATTCCCCCCACTGACACCAATGATGGGGCACTATTCCCCCCACTGACACCAATGATGGGGCACTATTCCCCCCACTGACACCAATGATGGGGCACTATTCCCCCCACTGACACCTATGATGGGGCACTATTCCTCCCATTGACACCAACGATGGGGCACTATTCCTCCCCCCACTGACACCAACGATGGGGCACTATTCCTCCCCCCACTGACACCAACGATGGGGCACTATTCCTCCCCCCACTGACACCAACGATGGGGCACTATTCCTCCCCCCACTGACACCAACGATGGGGCACTAGTCCTCCCACTGACACCAACGATGGGGCACTATTCCTCCTACTGACCCCAACGATGGGGCACTATTCCTCCCACTGACACCAATGTTGGGGCACTATTGCTCCCCCTGATGCCAACGATGGGGCACTATTCCTCCCACTGACACCAATGATGGGGCACTATTCCTCCCACTGACACCAATGATGGGGCACTATTCCTCCCACTGACACCAATAATGGGGCCGTATTCCCCCCACTGACACCAATGATGGGGCACTATTCCTCCCACTGACACCAGTGATGGGGCACTATTCCTCCCACTGACACCAATGATGGGGCACTATTCCTCCCACTGACACCAGTGATGGGGCACTATTCCTCCCACTGACACCAATGATGGGGCACTATTCCTCCCACTGACACCAATGATGGGGCACTATTCCCCCCACTGACACCAATGATGGGGCACTATTCCCCCCACTGACACCAATGATGGGGCACTATTCCCCCACTGACACCAATGATGGGGCACTATTCCCCCCACTGACACCAATGATGGGGCACTATTCCCCCCACTGACACCTGTGATGGGGCACTATTCCACCCATTGACACCAACGATGGGGCACTATTCCTCCCCCCACTGACACCAACGATGGGCCACTATTCCTCCCACTGACACCAATGATGGGGCACTATTCCTCCCACTGACACCAATGATGGGGCACTATTCCTCCCACTGACACCAATGATGGGGCACTATTCCTCCCACTGACACCAATGATGGGGCACTATTCCCCCCACTGACACCTATGATGGGGCACTATTCCTACCACTGGCACCAATGATGGGGCACTATTCCTACCACTGACACCAATGATTGGGGCACTATTCCTACCACTGACACCTATGATGGGGCACTATTCCTACCACTGGCACCAATGATGGGGCACTATTCCTACCACTGACACCAATGATGGGGCACTATTCCTCCCATTGACATCAGTGATGGGACACTATTCCTCCCACTGACACCAATGACGTGGCACTATTCCTCCCACTGATACCAATGACGGGGCACTATTCCTCCCACTGACACCTATGATGGGGCACTATTCCCCCCACTGACACCTATGATGGGGCACTATTCCTACCACTGACACCAATGATGGGGCACTATTCTTCCCACTGACACCAATGATGGGGCACTATTCCTACCACTGATACCAATGATGGGGCAATATTCCCCCCACTGATACCAATGATGGGGCACTATTCCTACCACTGACACCAATGATGGGGCACTATTCCTCCCACTGATACCAATGATGGGGCACTATTCCTCCCACTGACACCAATGATGAGGCACTATTCCTCCCACTGCAAAATTACAGTTATGAAGTAGCAACGAAAATAATTTTATGGTTGGGGGTCACCACAACATGAGGAACTGTATTAAGGGGTCGCGGCATTAGAAAGGTTGAGAACCACTGGTATAGATAATGGAATTTACACAGCTTTTCCTTTCTGACTGCCCATCACATTTCTTGAGGTGCTAAAATACCAGGATAGTACAAACACCCCCAAATGACCCCTTTTTGGAAAGTAGACACCCTAAGCTATCTGCTGAGAGGCATATTGAGTCCATGGAAGATTTTTGTTTCCACAAGTTTCTGGAAAATGACAAAACCTTTTTTTAGTTGTAATTTAAATGATATATTTCTCGCACAAGCCATGGGTATATGTGGAATTACACCCCAAAATACATTCTTCTGCTTCTACCGAGTATGGGGGTACCACATGTGTGAGACTTTTTGGGAGCCTAGCCACAAACAGGAGCCTGAAATCCAATGACCACTGTGAAAGCCTGAAGGTGCGTAACTTCCTCATTTCACTTCCTCACTACCTATCACAGTTTTGAAGGCCCTGACATGCCAGGATAGCACCAACCCCCCCAAATGACCCCTTTCTGGAAAGTAGACACCCCAAGGAAATTAAAAAGAGGCATGGTGAGTATTTTACAGATCTAATTTTTTCTCACAAGGTTTTCAAATATAAAAAAAGAATAGAAAAAATATGTTTTTGTTTTTTTTCTTCATATTCCAAAAACTTGTGGCAACAAATGAGATCTGCAAAATACTCACCATGCTTCCTATCAAATTCCTTGGGGTGTCTACTTTCCAAAAAGGGGTCATTTGGGGGGTTAGGTGCTATCCTGGCATCTCAGGGCCTCCAAAACTGTGATAGGTAGTCTGGAAGTGTAATGAGGAAATAAAGCCCTTTAAAAGCCTGAAGGTGCTTATTGGATTTTGGGGTCCTGTACTTGGCTAGACTGCCAAAACGTCTCTCACATGTGGTACCCCCATACTCGGGAGAAGTAGTAGAATGTATGTTGGGGTGTAATTCCACATATAACCATGGCATGTGTGAGCAATAAATCAT
Source organism: Staurois parvus (assembly GCF_062004578.1). Taxonomy (NCBI): domain Eukaryota; kingdom Metazoa; phylum Chordata; class Amphibia; order Anura; family Ranidae; genus Staurois; species Staurois parvus. The sequence continues at coordinate 1,474,317 of NW_028318737.1, read as the reverse complement.
TTAAGTGACAATTTTGTATAAAAAAATATATATTTTTTTTGTCATTTTCCAAAAACTTGTGGTAAAAAAATAAATTCTTCTATTGATTCAACATGCCTCTCAGCAAATAGTTTGGGGTGACTACTTTCCAAAAAGAGGTCAATTTGGGGGGTGGGGGCGTTTTATGCCCAGCATTAGAAGTTTATGCCACACATCATTCACTCTTCTAACCACCTGAAGACCAAGCCTTTTCTGACACTTTTTGTTCACATGAAAAAAAATCAGTATTTTTTGTTAGGAAATTAATTTAAACCCCCAAACATTATATATTTTTTTAAAGCAAACACCATAGTTAATAAAATGGTGGGTACTACAATTTTTTATGGCAAATAGTACTTGTGCAGCGATTTTTCAAAAGCAAATTTTAAAAAAAATAAACTTTTTTAACTTTTAATGCACAAAAATACAATATATTGGCCAAATTTTTGGTAAAATCTAAAAGATAATGGTATGCCGAGTAAATAGATACCAAACATGACATGCTTTAAAACTGCACATGTCCCGTTCAATGACGACAAACTGCAAACATTTTTAATATCCATAGGCAACGCTTTAAAGCCTTTAAAATGCACCATTTTAGATTTACAGAGGAGGTCTAGTGTTAGAATTACTGCCCTTCATCTGACGTTCAAGGCAATACCTCACATGCATGGTGCAACCGCTGTTTACATACCGACACAGGGTCAAGGCTTGTGCACACAGGTGTGCGCGCATGGGAGGGGCAATTTTGTTTTTTAATTATTTAGATTTTTTAAATTATTTTTACACTGTCCCTTTAATTTTTTTTTGTATTTTATCACTTTTAATGCTATAACAGGGAATGTAAATATCCCCGATAACTTCAATGGGCATTGTCATATATTATTTTTTGAGAAATCTGGGGTCTATCAGCCTCTAGATATCTCCTCTGCCCTTACATTATCTAATCAAACCAACATCGGTGTGATCAGATGCTTTCCCAATTTACAAATGTCGCTGTTTATATCCTGAGAAACTGAAGTGATGGGAAGCTTGTAGCTTCCGAATTCTTAGACTATAGAGATGATTGGCACCATTCTGGTCTCCAATCAGTTCTGTAGTCAGCTGGCAGAAACACCGGCTACATTCTCAGGTTCCCCTGATGGCACGGGACTGCCCGAGAAAACCTTGGAAGGCAGTGGGGGAGGGGGCATCATCTCCCGCTGCTTGTAAAAGCAATCCTGCAGCTAATTATCTACTAGGATTGCTTTTACATGAAAGCCGATCGCTGGCTGAAAAAAACAATACCAGGATGAGGCCTGCAGCTGTAGGCATCATCCTGGTATAACCATTCAAAGTCCAGTGATGTACCAGTACGTTGCTGGTCCTTGTTGGGTATATATACTATATTCTTTTTTTTGTATGCAGCCTGTGGACTGAATGAAAAAATGAGAAGAAATCTCTGGCAGAAAAAGTGTGTGGTATGCCCACCATTAGAATATACCGCCCTGCATCCACCCACTTCTAATGGTGGGCACACACTAAGTCACACGGTGCCACATGCGCCAGTTCCAAGATTGTACAAATGTATAAATAGTGGCACGCTTGAATAAACATTGTTCACGTATAAGTGGTACCCCATATGGAAAAATGGTGACACCAAGTCCCAAACTATCTTGCCACTACTCCCCATGTAGTCTGGGCATCCGGGGGGCTCCACGTGACTATCTTTTCCCTCGTAAATCCGAAACTTATAAGTATAGCCTGTTGTCTTCTCACAGGTCTTCTACATCTTGACCCCATATCTGGCACGCTTGCTGGGGAGAAATTGTTTGAATGCAAGGAGGCCAGAAAAATTAATTAAGGACTCATCAACGCAGATGTTTTGCTGGGGAGTGTCAAGGCTCCAGGTATGACCAGAGGTGTGTGGACTGACACAGGGAAACGCAGGCTTCAGGTATAGTGTAAATAAGACAATTTATTAAGACTAAACAACACAAACACAGTGCAAGGTAAACATAACACAGTGCAAACAACCCAAACTCCAACAGATAACCATATATACAAATTAACGTAGTCGGGCAGGCCGGGTCGGTAGCAAACGGGCAAACAGGGTACCAGGAGAGAGCGGAAGAGTGGTCAGAAATAGCCAAGGTCAGGACAGGCGGAGTTCACTCAGAGTCAGGATCAAAGCAGAATCAGGAATCAAGAAGGAAGCAGACAGGATGCAGGTACAGGGGCTCATGGGAAACATACACCAAGGCACTGACTGCAGGTCTGGCCATTCCTTAAATACACCTTCTGCAATCAGCCCCAGGTGTTGGCTGATTGCAGGAGTGAGCTTCTGACTGCTGAGAGCACCCGCTGGTCAGCCCTGGTACTGCAGCCCACACGGCAGGTGAGTCCCACCACCAGTGCTGAGTCCATTCCTGACAGGGAGTATAGACATCTGCAAATTTTTAGTTAAGGTGATTTGTGAGGGGCTGAATTTTGTGGAGCCGGTCAAATTCAGGGTCACCCCGAGGATGACTGAGTGTATTGTCGCTGAAATGCATAAAACACATTATACTCTCATATCTATGCCTGGCCATGGCAGCAGAGAACACGGCATATGATGAATCGGGTCTGCGGACCAATACAACCGCAATTCATTTCTTTTAGTAATACCCATGTTGAGGGTTAGGCCCCCAAAAAATGTAAATTTGAAAACCGTAATGAGTTTCCATGCGAATGGTCTGGCAAAGTTTGAATTTGGGTTGGCAGCGATAAATTGTTGTGCATTTAAAATGCTTTGATCCACAATCAACGCATACAGATATTCCGTGAAAAACAGCTCCAAAAATCAAGAAGGTATGTGAAAGACCAGGATGTACTAGACCGCTGGTACTCTCCAGTTCACCAAAAGGTAGCGTGGCACTAGTACTGGCACTCTGCTGCATATGAGAGTCATCAATATTTACCGACAAGTGCTAACAGAGATCAGGCCTGATTCTGCCAACACTGCGGTTTTGTGTGCAATGTATCAAGTGACAGTGACCTACTGACACTACACTTGCTGGGGGAGAAGGGGGGGTAAGCGTAGGGGCTAAACACAGGTGTTGGCAGGTGCTGGGGCTGATCCCGCTAACGCTGCATTTTTGGGGACGCTATACTAATGTGAACGCTGGTATAGTGCTGACCTTATCAAAGATATTGACCCGTTCAGACACTATACTAGCAATGGAGGTTTATTGTACATGAGCGTGCACCTGGCAATCAAGTGGTTAAATGTGATGACTGGTGTACTGACGGGCAATCTGATGCTATCTGGGAGGGGTGTGAAAACCACGGGAGCGCGAATCACCTATATATATATATATGATTTTGCGTACCCATGCCGCCCTGTAGCAGTATTTCTGCTGTAGGGTGGTCAGGAAGCAGTTACAGAAGAGGTTTGTGTTACATCGGTGTGTTACTTTAACTGACAATTGCGCGGTCATGCAACACTGCACCCAAATTAAATTTACATCCTTTTTCCCCACAAATTGAGCTTTCTTTCGGTGGTATTTGATCGCCTGTGCATTTTTAATTTTTTGAGCTATAAAAAAAAAGGCTGACAATTTTGAGAAAAAAAACCAATATTTTGGACTTTTTGCTATAAAACATGTCCAGTAAAAAAAAATAAAAAAATAAAATTTTGTCACAAATTTCATCCAAAATGCATTCTGCGATATGTCTCTGCTAAAAAAAAATCTCAATACGTGTAAATTAATTGGTTTACATGAAAGCGTTTACAAATGGCGGGAAAGATACTGGGATTTTTAATTTTTTTATACTAATAATGGCGGCGATCAGTGACTTATGGCGGGACTGCTGCGGACATTTTGACACTGGGGGGAACTGACTTGGGGTCACTGACATCCCCAGTGACACCAATACAATGATCAGTGAAAAAGAAAAACACTGACACTGTACTAATGGCACTGGGGAGGAAGGGGTTAACATTTTTAGGGTTTACTGTGTGAGGGGAGTGTTTTACTAGGGGGCGGGGTGTGTGCTGGACGGGGGCAGGCTGATCAAGAGAGAGAAACTCTTCTCTCCCTCTTCAGCTTGTCACGAGCTGACAGGCAACTGACAGAAAGCAGGGCTGTGTATAAACAATGCAGCCCTGCTCTCTGTCAGCGATCACCGCGAATCGCGGGAAAACGGCCGGTAATGACCGTCCATGACCCGGCGGTGGAGACCCGCTGCTGACACCCACGGGACAGGTAGGGCGGGCGCGCGCCTCGTGCGTGCCCCCTACCTGTTTTGCAAAACCACGTTTTAAAACGTGGCTTTGTGCAGCCGTGCCGCCCTGCAAACATACATATGCAGTGGCTGGGGCTGAAGAAGTTAAAATTACAAACATCAGTGGAACGGCGCCAAACTACAGGGCCTAAATACCCCCCATAGGTGTCACTCAGGTTACCAGTGTAGAGTTACACAGGAGGTCTGATGCCGGAATTATCGCTCTTACTCTGACATTTCCAGCCATACCTGTGTGGAGACACGTGTGGTGAGAACACCGTTTACAATGCATGGTGGAATTCCGTATGTGTTAGCCTTTGTGTGCAAACATGGGGGGGGGGGGTGCTTTCATTTTTTAATTATTTCTTAAAGTTTCTTTCTATTTTTTCACTGTCCCAATTTTTTTCAGGACTTTTATTGCTATCAGACAGGTTCTCTTTACTGAGACATCTGGGGTCTATTGGACCCCAGATCCCAATCTGACCATAAAAACATCCAATCAAACCAAGATCAGTTCATTCTGATGCTTTCACAAGCTGGAAATGGCTTGTTTACATCTGAGTGACTCTGGAAGTGACACAATCCTCGTTGCTTCTACATCCACGGGGGTTCCTTTATCCAGATTACAGCTCACCTCCTCATAGATTGTTAATAGGTTGGTCTGACAAGAACGATCTTTTCCCATAAATCCATGCTGGGTACTACTAATGATACTATGTTCATCAGCAAATTCCTGGATATGGTCCCTTATCATCCCTCCAATAGTTTACAAACTATTGATGTTAGGCTGACTGGCTTGGAGCTTCCAGATATGTATCTCAGTCCTTTCTGGAATACTGGAACCACGTTAGATTTTCACCAATCTGCTGCCACCATTCCGGTCAGTAAGCTTTCCTAAAGATGAGGAATGACTATCAATTACCTGGCTTCATTCCTTGAGGACTCTCAGATGCAAGCCATCAGGTCCTGGTGATTCATTCACATTTAGTTCTTTTTAAACCTTCTAGTCTTTTGTAAAGGACCACTACACTGACCACTGATATAAGGGGGTCCTTCTCCCATTGTCACCAATGTAAGGGACCGCTACACTGACCACTGATATGAGGGGGTCCTTTTCCCATTGGTAACCAATGTAACGGACCGCTACACTGATCACTGATATAAGGGGGTCCTTCTCCCATTGGTCACCAATGTAAGGGACCACTACACTGACCACTGATATAAGGGGTCCTTCTCCCATTGGTCACCAATGTAAGGGACAAATACAATGACCACTTGGGATGATCTCTGGGTTTAGTTGTCGGAGAGTAGGGATGAGACGACAGTACAAACCAAACTTTGCCTGTTCCGGTCCCGTGTTTTGCAGGAGCCGATCATCACATATAGAAGAGACATTTCTACCACTTCTATATATAACAGCTTCCCGCTGTCACTGGTGCCTGAGGAAGACATGGATGGGTACAGCGGCCACACCCCCAGGAATCAGTGATGTCATTGGGAATCCCTGCCATGTAAGGAAGGGGGCGGGGATAGCAGTGACATCACTGACCAAATATGGTCACTGGTCACATTTGGGCAATAAGGTCCCACCATCCCTGTCCCTTCACTTATGTAGATGATGACAGTTTAGGGAGCTGTCATTGGGCTGGTGCTATTGTCGGGTACTATATACCCCATACTCATTCACATGGGGGGATGGTATATGGGGGCCCCTTGTTATTAAAGGGGGCTTCCAGAATCCAATATGACCCCCACCCACAGATCCCCACAGCCACCAGCCAAGGTGCTATGCCTGGGGGAATCCCTCCTGGTAAGGTGACCCCCATGTTGAGGACATGTGGCCTGGTATGGATCAGGAGGGGGACACACTACAGCCCCCCTCTGCACTCTGTATGGTGGGCTGTATATGATATACTGCTGACCCCCGCACTCTGCGCCGTTATTGAAGGGTGTGAGGTGTCACCGAGGAGCAATGTTCTATATTGAAGTTTGCCGTCATTGCACCGACACACACAATAGTTTTTGTTCAATAAATGTTTTATTATAATTTTACATTTAACAAGATTGAAGCATAAAAATCAGGAAATAGTAAAGGAAGGAATCCGATTGGTCAGGAAGATCCCTTGTCTGGAATGTGGGGGCGGAGTCATTATTATTGGTGTACAATACAATACGCAACGTGTTCCATTATTATAACAAAGTATTGTAGAAAAGATCCCAACATAGAAAATGGGGGAAAGGAGGAAATAAAGGCGGATATGAAGGGGAATCTGTGTACGGGGAACACCTTAACAATCACCACCATTTTATTCTCCGGGGCCTCTGATGTCACATAATAGATGTTTGGGGGTTTATCTCATCTTCAGGACCAAAATCTGCATTTTCCCATGTGTGCAAAATCATGCAGAAACAGCTCTGGCAGTGAGAGGGTTAATGTGGGCTAGATGGGATCCCTCTGCTGGGGTGACATTAGAGCTCCCCCTAGCTGCAGCCTGGTAATAACATTGCTGGGAGGTCTCTTCATTTCTCTGCTCCATACTTCCCGTCTTTATAGAAACGTCTCCTGACATTTGGGGGTCTATTCATAAAGAATGTGTGGAACCATTCACCTGGTGAGAGTTCATGTCCATTCCTCCTGTGTGAATAGGATGGGGAAATGAATGTTAGTAGGCTATTTGCTGAGCTGTTTAAATGGATTGAATTGATTTAATATGGAAAATGCCATACTCGCTATTAGATGGTGATCATTTCTATGACACTTAGCACCATGTAAAGGCCAAATGCAGTATTTTCAATGTTAAATCAATGGTTGGTATAATGGTGTTGGGTTAATAACATATATCCTTCGGTGTGGACTGTACTCATCCGTGTCTGAGTATGATCTCAGGGATTAGTATGAAGCCATGCCTGACCATGAAAGAGAAGGGGGCTATTTATAGAAAATTTGTTGGATGAATGTGACAATCAATCATCCAGCCATTTTCCCCGTGTGAAACTTTTGATGTTTTACAAGTCCTGAATTATGTACAAAACATTTCCCACACTCAGAACATGAATATGGCTTCTCCCCTGTGTGAGATCTCTGATGGATGTAAAGATTGGACTTCGCTGAAAAACATTTCCCACACTCAGGACAGCAATGAGGCTTCTCCCCTGTGTGAGATCTCTGATGTCTGCGAAGATCTGATCTATGTAAAAAACATTTCCTGCACTCAGGACAGGAAAGGGGCTTCTCCACCATGTGAGATCTCTGATGTCTGTGAAGAATGGACTTGTGTGAAAAACATTTCCCGCACTCAGGACAGGTGTATGGCTTGTCCCTCATGTGCGAACTCTGATGTATGGAAAGATTGGACTTCACTGAAAAATATTTCCCGCACTCAGAGCAGGAATACGGCTTTTCCCCCGTGTGAAACCTTTGATGTCTGACTAGCTCTGATTTATGTAAAAAACATTTTCCACACTCAGGACAGGAAAATGGCTTTTCTCCCGTATGTAATCTCTGATGGCTATAAAGATGAGACTTCACTGAAAAACATTTCCCACACTCAGGACAGGAATATGGCTTTTCCCCTGTGTGACATCTTTGATGTGTAACAAGATCTGATTTTTTTACAAAACATTTCCCACACTCAGGACAGGAATATGGCTTCTCCCCTGTGTGAGATCTCTGATGGCTGTAAAGATTGGACTTCACTGAAAAACATTTCCCGCACTCAGGACAGGAATATGGTTTCTCCCCTGTATGAGATCTTTGATGCACATTAAGACCAGATTTAGCATGGAACCTCTTCCCGCACTCAGGACAGGAGAACATCTTCTTTGTTGGAAGGCCGGCCCGGTCCCGCACAGTCTGAGGTTCCTCAGGATACGAGGAATCCGATGGTCCATCTACACTGGGTGGTGCTGGATGGACATTGGAGGGAGCCGGGTTTTCTCCTGGACTATACTGTGTGATGTCCTCATCTTCTACTTTCCAGTCTGGAGACAAAGTGAGACAATCCTCGGAGGTTTTCCTCATCTCCCGGCCATGGACTAAAATACAAAGACAAAGAGGATTACTAGACAGGAACTGATTGGTTCCCCCAAACCAGGACTCCGCCCACATCAGGCAGCTTGGTCTCTGAGGAGCTTACAATTCCACCCTCAAGGGAACAAGGAAATGGCTCCTCTGATCTCCTACCAGGTCATTTCTTTATTCATGGACCTTAGTCAGAGAGTGAGGAAACAACCAGAACTGTCTTTTATAGGAGGGACAGTGATGAGGGGATTATAGGACGAGGGTCTCCACCCCCTCTATCACTCATCGCCATCTTCCCAACACAAGAAGTACTGCACTTCCTTATTTAGTCGATGATTTAGTCATGAAGAACAGCGGGGCTGAGCCCCACCAGAGGTCAGAGAGTGAGGATGGGGGAGAACAACCAAGATGAAGACTGGACTGATCCTGAAGACCACCATCATTGGGGTATTGACTCCTCCCTCATTATCACTTTCTGTTTAAGGGTCCAAAGTTGGAGGATGTTATCACATTATTATCACCATGTAAAAGTCTGTGCTCCAATCACATCATCCGATATAAAATGTCCAGCTGGGAGGAAATGGGGGTAACAAAAGAGAATCCATATTATGTGTATATATAGCAGTGGGGGGAGGGGGGAGAGCAGAAGTCAGGACTATGGAATGCAAAACTTATCATATAGGAAAAAACAATTAGGACTATATAGTATTAGAATGATGTAATGTACAACATAGAGTATACAGTGTAAGGGTCAGGACTCATAATATTGGTATTCAGCAATCAGCGGTGGCCTAGATGTCCACATGAGACAAGCTGTAGAGGTCCCACACTTCTGTCTCCCATCTCCTGAGACTGAATCCATTGTTTCTATGTGTTTATCAGATGATGGGGGATCTAGGTGGATCCTCCGTACTGCTCTCTCCTTTACAATAAAGTCTCCTCTTACCCGGTGATGTGAGGGGCGGCTGATTGTCCATCATGACGTCCTTGTAGAGATCCTTGTGTCCTTCTAAATACTCCCACTCCTCCATGGAGAAATAGACAGTGACACCCTGACACCTTATAGGAACCTGACACACACAATGATACAGTCACCATCCAGACACATCCCTTGTCTGTTACTGGAGAATGTCCCAGAATTCCCGGCACCGCTCACCTCTCCTGTCAGCAGCTCCATCATCTTCTTGGTGACTTCTAGAATCTTCTGCATGTTGTGTCTCTCAGGGTTTAGGGAGTCACATGGAGGCACTGTGATGGTCATATGATCACCTGACTTCAGAAGAGGAAATCTCTGTATTGAGGAACCAATAGGAATATCATGTTAGACTCCCAGAATCCTCCTCACCTCTCCACTCAGGTCTGTGTTTTATTAATAGAGATGAGAGTGATGTCATGTGACCTCCCAGAATCCTCCTCACCTCTCCGGTCAGGTCTGTGTTTTATTAATAGAGATAAGAGTGATGTCATGTGACCTCCCAGAATCCTCCTCACCTCTCCGGTCAGGTCTGTGTTTTATTAATAGAGATCAGAGTGATGTCATGTGACCTCCCAGAATCCTCCTCACCTCTCCGGTCAGCAGGTAGATGATCTCCAGGGTGAGGTTTAGTATCTTCTCAGTCATGTGACTCCGGTCCTCCTCCATCCTCATTGGTGCCATCATGTGATCTATACAGGTCTCCTTGTAGACGGATAACTTTGGGAAATGAAAGTAAGAATGATTTGGATGGTATTGGTCACACAATAATAGGATGTGGATGTGAGGGGGGAATAGGAGGGTTGATGGACATTTAAAGTGTAATTAAAGACAGGCCACTTGTTTCATTTTGGATAGAGTAAGGGAGGGTTATAACCTCTGTCAGGTGTTTTTGCCATCTGTGTCCCATTGGGGAGATTTCCCTTCACTTCCTGTCTCTGAGCCAAAACAAGAAGTGAGAGGAAATCCCCCCAAAGTGAGGGAATTCTGCGGTGTCACCAGAACTAGTTTCCCCATTGGACGATTTACTCTCTGTTAGTGTTCTGATGTCTTTGGGACTCTCTTTCACTTTTGGTTATAATGGTCACCGGGACAAATGGGGGCAGAAACCGCAATGAAAACTGACAGATGCTCTAATTCCTCTCTACTCCAAAACTACAAAAAAGTTTTACCTTCAGTTATACCTTAGGAACTACCGCCCCCCACGGGAACACGTTTAGATTAGACTGTTTAGTGTTTAGACCCCAGAACTCTCTTGGTCTGCCGGATCAGAAATCCCTTTTTCTCCGTTGGGTTTGTTTTGTCTCTGAACTGGTTTTGATGAGTTTTAGATCTGCAGACAAGGAATGATAAATGGTTACATAGTCGGTAAGTTTGACTAAAGACACTCGTCCCTCCAGTTCAGCCGCATTGTGTGTATCTGCGTGTCTATGGCACCATCCTCTTCCATATCCCTTTACATTGTGTTCCCTAAGAAACACATCTAAAAGGTTTGTGAAAGTATCTACACTCCCCGCTGACACACCAACTGTGGAAGGGAGTTCCACATCCTTACCTTTCTACCTATAAAGAACCTAACACACAGTTTAACCACTTTACCACCAGAAGGTATTACCCCTTCATGACCAGGCCATTTTTTTTTCTGTTCAGCACTGCACTACTTTAACTGGAAATTGCTTGGTCATGCAACACTGAACCCAAATGAAATTTATATAATTTTTTCACACAAATGAAGCTTTACTTTGGTGGTATTTGATCATCACTGGGGGTTTTTATATTATGTAACACACTGCATTGTTACTAATTGCAGATTGTTAAATGGCCACAAGATGGCTGTGCTCTGCAATTCAGTTGACACAGGAAATTGTACAGCAACGCTGAGAATGCTGGGACTTGTATGCTGCAAGCAGGATTTCTTCATTCAGTTCAGCTGACAACTAGAGATTCCAATTAAGTGAGTAAAGGGGCTGGAGCATATAAAAGGGGAGGAGAGGAGAGGCAGGGTGCGTGTGAGAACAGAGTGCCGATCCAGGAGGCCTCAGGCTGGATCAGACTGAATCAGAGGATGGAGAAGGGAATTTCCAGATTGTTGATTGTACAGAGAGGCAGGATAGTCAATCCGGCATGTAGGTGGATCGTGCCATCGCCATTGGCACTGCTATCTCCATGGGAAGACAGCCAGAAAAGGGGCCCCCAGCAACAAGGACATCATTTCACACCACTACTTTGAAGGACTGGTGAGAGAGTTCCTAACCCACACCACACCACCATGTGATACAGGTTCCATAGTTGTTGTTGCCGGTTACTAAAGTCCAGGATTCTTACAATACAGACTGCCACATAGAGACACAGTCTCTGTAGCCCAATCAGTGCTGCGGCCTATCTACACCAGAAGCCCATTGAAGTATCACACACAGTATATCAGCCCTAATAGATTCTGTTGCCTGATTGGCAGGAACTGGAAAAAAGTAAAATCATATTACCTCCGGCCTGTTCTACACAAAGTTCCACTAGGACACTGGTGCTTGTCAATCCAGCAAAAGGTAGTGCAGTGTTAGTGCTGTCACTGTGCTGCATATGACAATAATCCTGCATTTCTAGCACCTCAGCAACCTGGGAATGGGGTTGGGTGTGCCTGATCTTAGCAGGGACCTCTTCACCATCATCAGACCTACCTGCTGGGGTGTCACTGCTCTCTACAGGTTCATAATCTGAGCCTGATTCTGATAGTGAGGCTTCCCCTTCACTCTCATCTGTCATGCTGGGAATCCTGTACGCCTCCCTAGGGAACCTTTTTTTGGACACTAAATTTACAGGTACTTAGTGGTGACTATGGGAAAAAGAGCTCCTGGCTAGCAATCAGGGACTGCTTGTGTGCTAGAAATGAAATGATCTGCTAGTGGTAGGAGAGATCAGGCTCAGATGTTGCTGACACTGTGGTTTTGCAGACAATGTATCAGAGATGGCAGTGATCTGAAAAATGATACCGACATTGCATTTGTTGGGGGGGTAAATGCAAGTGGTGGCAGTGATCAGGGCTGATCCTGCTAACACTGCATTTATGGCGACACCATACTATCAGGGACACTAGTATAGTTCTGACCGTGACCAGGATACCAGTCCAGAGAAACACTATACTAGTGATCAGCGATTTATAGTGTGACTGATAATGTGGCAGCCAATCAGAGACTGGCAGTAACTGACACTGACTGGGGGGGACACTGACTGATGTCACTAGTGACACTAATACAGAGATCTGTGATAATACTGTACACTGTCACTGTACTAATGACTGTGGCTGGGTGACGGGGGTGATCAGGAAGGCAATCAAGGGGTTCACTGTGTGCCTAACAAGTGTATGTGTGCTGATTGTACTCCCAGACTGGATGGATTTTCTTCCTGATCTCAGCTCTGAATGGTAAGTGAGATCAGGGAGAAGAAGCAGCCAGATCTTGCTGTGTGATCACTAACACCCTGATCTCTGTGCTGTGGTTGGCCACAGTTATCAGCAGGTTCACAGCCACAATCATTGGCTGCAAGCCTGACAACAAACTCATGCTGTGTCCAACCACAGCGTGAGCAGCAAGGGGGGGCGTGCACTCCTGTAAACCAGGAAGATGCTGGTAGACAAATGGATAAACACTTTTCCCTTTGTAAATGTCAGCACTGCTGCAGCACTTTCTGTACATCAGAGATGCCCCTTCACAGGGGGGATTAGGACACCTCCAGGATTAGGACACCTCCCAGGAGTAGGAAACCCCCCAGGATTAGGACAACCCCCCCAGGAGTAGGAAACCCCCCAGGATTAGGACATACCCCAGGATTAGGATGTCCTTTAGGATTAGGACATCCACCAGGGTTAGGATATTCCCCTGGATGAAGACAACCCCCCAGGAATAGGACAACCCCCAATATTAGGAAACCCCCCAAGATTAGGACACTCCCCAAAAATGTCATTTAACTGCCTCCTGTCTGCCATATAAGGTAATGACAAGTGCAAGGCGGTTCTCTTGTTCTGGGAGGATGTCATATGACGTCCTCTCACTCTAACCATGCGTGTGTGGCTCCGGGAGTGCGCAGCACGGCGATCAGTGGTGTGCTGTGTCCCTTGGACACAGCGGATCACTGATCAATGGAAAGAGCCAAAGATATGATTGAAGAGCCAAAGAGCGATCAGCTATGATTGGACACAATCACAGCTGATCGCATGTAAACAGGGAAATTCCGGTTATTGGCATTTCTTTCCTCTCGGGCTGTCACGCTGACAGAGGAGAGGAGAGCCGGTAATCGGCATTCCTCAGAGGGAACATGTACACTGATCATCAGGGCACTGATGATCAGTGTGCCCTGATGAACAGTGTAGCCCCAGCAGTGCCACCTGTCAGTGTCCATCAGTGCCAGCTGTCAGTGCTCATCAGTGCCACCTGCCAGTGACCATCAGTGCACATCAATGCCACATATCAGTGCTCATCTGAGCTGCCTTTCAGTGTCACCTACCAGTGCCAGTCAGTGCTGCATATCAGTGCAAGTCAGTGCCGCCTATCAGCGCCCATCAGTGGTGCCTATCCATGCCGCCTATCAGTGTTATATATGAGTGCTGCCTTTTAGTGCCCGTCAGTGACGCCTGTCAATGTCCATCAGTGCCACCTACCAGTGCCTCCACATCAGTGCCCATCAGTGCAGCCTCTCAGTGCCCATCGCTGCAGCCTCATTAGCGCACATCAGTACAGGAGATAAATCACTTATTTACAAAATTTTAGAGCAAAAACTAAAAAAAAAACATTTTGTTTTCAAAATTTTCAGTGGTTTTTGGTTTGTTTAGCAAAAAATAAAAAACTTAGAGGTGATTAAATACCACCAAAAGAAAGCTCTATCTGTCACAAAAAAATGATAAAATTGTCATATGGGTACAGTGTTGCATGACCGCGCAATTGTCATTCCAAGTGTGACAGCATTGAAAGCTGAAAATCGGCCTGGTCAGGGAGGGGGTAGAAGTGCCCGGGAGGGGAGGGGTTATAGGTGTTGGACATTTATAATGTTTCACTTTAACCATTAAAACCTCCCTGCTCCCGGCCAACTGGATCCCTGCATTGTACATGTCCCTCAGGGTGATTGTCTGACACCCCCTTGTCTATTAGCCCAACTATTGTGCATTGGCTCCCATTGACTTCAGGAAGGATTGAGTTCAGCCAGTTCACTGAGCAACACTGGAACCGAACCCAGGAGAGCTCAGCTCACTCCTATGAGAAGACCACCTCACCACAATGAGGAGAATGTTCCGGCCCCGGAAGTGGGGGAATGTTCTGCCCCTGAAGGGGTTAATCTGGGTTCCCACACTATATATGTGTGTATCATCATCTGCTGGAGATAAAAGACATCACAGTGACTATGGAGGAAGAGGACGGACATGACTATGGAGGAAGAGGACAGACATGACTATGGAGGAAGAGGACGGACGTGACTATGGAAGAAGAGAACGGACGTGACTATGGAGGAAGAGGACAGACGTGACTATGGAGGAAGAGGACGGACGTGACTATGGAGGAAGAGGACGGACGTGACTATGGAGGAAGAGGACGGACGTGACTATGGAGGAAGAGAATGGACGTGACTATGGAGGAAAAGGACGGACGTGACCATAGAGGAAGAGGACGGACGTGACCATGGAGGAACAGGACGGACGTGACTATGGAGGAAGAGGACGGACGTGACCATGGAGGAAGAGGACGGACGTGACCATGGAGGAAGAGGACGGACGTGACCATGGAGGAAGAGGACGGACGTGACTATGGAGGAAGAGGACGGAAGTGACTATGGAGGAAGAGGACGGACATGATGGGGGTTACTGGGTGTAAATAGAACATAACATCTTATTACCTCTTCTGCTGCAACTTCCACCAATGTCTCCTTTGTTCCTGTCTGTACCTAACATCACTTCCTGTCTGTACCTGAGATCACTTCCTGTCTGTACCTGACATCACTTCCTGTCTGTCTTCCATAGAGACTTCCTGTCTGGGTAGAAGTGAGATCTCCACCTTGTGGAGCTCAGAGGAACTGCAGCCCCGAGAAGCATCTGGTAGTGTGACCCCGGCCTATATGACTCCTCGGGGGAGGGGTTTTGGACCCTTTGATTTTGCAGTAACATTGATTGCAGATTTAGTCCTGTAGAACATCTGGTATATGGATACAAAGCCCCCCAGCTGGGAGTAAAGGGTGGAAATGGCTGGTGACCCCCAGATTTGGGCAATGATGTCATCACTATAAATGGATAAAACCCGCGCTATGTGTAACAACTCCAAACCTACAAAAACCTTCTAGCGGACTGCTGCTGTAACAAAGGGAAGGATTCCCTGTCATCTAGAAGAGCATTATGTGTCACAGCGCTGTCCTATTGTGTGTGCACAGAAATCATCACAAATACACTACAAATATGTGGAGACATTCAGAGATAAAGAGCTCGGGGCTCCAAATCCTATTCTCTGCACATCCACTGCTTCCACTTTACACCCACTTCATTGGTCTTATGGGGTTTATCAATAAATGAAGGAAACTGAACCGTGTGCAAATCCATCCACAACATAAAGTGCTTTGTGCTCAAGATGCTGCTCCCTGCACATCCACTGCTTCCACTTTACACCCACTTCATTCATCTCATCAGATTTGCTGCTATAGGAAATCATCTCAAATCCTGTGCAAATCCATGGAGACAGACAATATTGTGTGCTCAGTATAGTGTTCTCTGCAAGTCCACCGCTTCCACTTTGCATCTACTTCAATCACTCTCCACCCTTTACTCCCAGCTGGGGGGCTTTGTATCCATATACCAGATGTTCTACAGGACTAAATCTGCAATCAATGTTACTGCAAAATCAAAGGGGCCAAAACCCCTCCCCCGAGCAGTCATATATTTCTGTCCCCCTTGGTGGGAGTGGAGGTGACCCCTCTATAAGGATCTACAGTCCATACACACCCAGCACAAGGCCGGGGTCACACTACCAGACGCTTCTCGGGGCTGCAGTTCCTCTGAGCTCCACAAGGTGGGGATCTCACTTCTACCCAGACAGGAAGTCTCTATGGAAGACAGACAGGAAGTGATGTCAGGCACAGACAGGAAGTGATGTCAGGTACAGACAGGAAGTGATGTCAGGTACAGGAAGGAAATTTAGGAAGAAGCTGAGAGGAGACATTGGTGGAAGTGGCAGCAGAGGAGGTAATAAGATGTTATGTTCTATTTACACCCAGTAACCCCCATCATGTCTTTCCTCTTCCTCTATAGTCACATCTGTCCTCTTCCTCCATAGTCATGTCCGTCCTCTTCCTCCATAGTCACGTCCGTCTTCTTCCTCCATAGTCACGTCCGTCCTCTTTCTCCATAGTCACGTCCGTCCTCTTTCTCCATAGTCACGTCCGTCCTCTCCCTCCATAGTCATGTCTGTCCTCTTCCTCCATAGTCACATCTGTCCTCTTCCTCCATAGTCATGTCCGTCCTCTTCCTCCATAGTCACGTCTGTCCTCTTCCTCCATAGTCACGTCTGTCTTCTTCCTCCATAGTCACGTCCGTCCTCTTCCTCCATAGTCACGTCCGTCCTCTTCCTCCATAGTCACGTCCGTCCTCTTCCTCCATAGTCACGTCCGTCCTCTTCCTCCATCGTCACGTCCGTCCTCTTCCTCCACCATCACGTCCGTCCTCTTCCTCCATAGTCATGTCCGTCCTCTTCCTCCATAGTCACTGTGACGTCTTTTATCTCCAGCAGATGATGATACACACATATATAGTGTGGGAACCCAGATGAACCCCTTCAGGGGCAGAACATTCCCCCACTTCCGGGGCCGGAACATTCTCCTCATTGTGGAGATAAATTCTAGTAATATGGTCCTCTAAACAAACAGCACTGACAATAAATAGACAAGACAAGGACCATCCTGACCATACATGGCCTACAAAGGGCAATGATGACACTACACAGGCAGCCAATGGGCAATCATTACACTATGCAGCCAACACAATGATGGAGTGCCGGGGTCAGGAGTATGGAGCATAGAGCCCCTTACATTGCTGCTCAGGAGGAAGGAAACATTCCTTTGTAACAGAAAATGTATATAAATCTGAGGCTATTTTAGGAATGTTGGGGGTTTCAAAAACAAAAGGGGCTTTATAACAACTTAAATGTGTAATATGTGTAACATTGCGCTGTTTATCTCCTCCTCCCCTCCCCCGCCTGTCTCCAGCACTGCACCCGGGGACTAGCAGGGAGGGGAGAGACCTTGCAGTGTAATGAGAACCGATTGGCTGCTCCTCAGGAAAGGGGAGTGTCCTGCTTATCCTTTCTCCCTTTCACTCCCAGAGCCCTTTTTTGCATTTTTTGCACACGTTAAAAATAATTTTATCCTGAAGATGACACAAAACCCCCAAAATATCAATTTTCTGAAAGTAGAGACTTTAGAGAATAAAATAGCAGCAGTTCCAAATTTTTATGTCACAAAATATTATCACAAAGTCTAGGAAATGCAAAATTTCATTAAAAAATACAGTTAAGTTAATTTCAGGGCACAAAAAAGCAATAAATGACCCATTTATGTGTAAAAATATAAAAGCCGAGGTTGCAGCGAGTAAATAGATATCCAACATGTCAAACCTTAAGTTGTGTGTGCTGAAATGGTGACAACCTTTAGTCCCCGGTATTATCTATAGGGGACACATTTATAGCCCCTTCTAGGTCATCAGTATAGAGTACGGAGGAGGTCTGCTCCTAGAATTATCCTCTCATTCTGGTGTGACCGGCGATATGTAACGTGTATCACAATCAATGTTATCACGTGTAGGCGCTCCAGCGTGTGCTCTTAGGTTTGGGTGTGCATATATGTGGGGGTGGGGGGACCTCAACATTTTTTAAGGGGA
Organism: Staurois parvus; assembly: GCF_062004578.1. Taxonomy (NCBI): domain Eukaryota; kingdom Metazoa; phylum Chordata; class Amphibia; order Anura; family Ranidae; genus Staurois; species Staurois parvus. The sequence goes on along the minus strand of NW_028318737.1, from coordinate 1,456,161 downwards.
GGAGTTATGTACTTGGGTGTAACTTTAAATGTTTACAATTAAAAAAAACATTTTTACTTAAGGGGACAAAGTCCTCTATGTGATGACTTTTGATGACAGGTTCTCTTTATTGAGACATCCAGGGTCTAAAAGACCCCCAACGTCTCCCCTGTACTCCATTGGATGTAATATAGTGCACATCGCACCGCATTACATTCTTTGCCGGCCTCGATGGTCGGGAAATCTTTCATAACATCACTTCTGGGTCAGGACAAGAAGGGAGTGAATGTGTCTGCTCTCCTCCATCCCCTCTACCCTCTACCGCATAGTAGGTACAGGAGAGGTTCACACACACGGGGTGGCAGAGGCTGGCACCTGAAAGGAGAGCCCTGCGGCTTGCTCTCAGCAGGGATAAAGATTAAAAACAATACTTGCCGGTGGGGGTACAATACCTCTGGTGGGGCTCAGCCCCGCTGTTCTTCATGACTAAATCATGGAGTAAATAAGGAAGTGCAGTACTTCTTGTGTTGGGAAGATGGCGATGAGTGATAGAGGGGGTGGGGACCCTCGTCATATAATCCCCTCATCACTGTCCCTCCTATAAAAGACAGTTCTGGTTGTTTCCTCTGTAACGGAACCGGACCCCGACTGCGTTAGGGTATTTCCATTAAACTCTCGCTTCCCTGTTTGAACACCGACCGCAGACACCACCGCTGACCATACATGAAATAAGACAGGAAGTGGACTGCTTTATTTTAACACAAACACAAGATATATACACAGGGGGGGGAAATACAACCAGTAACAGGAAACACCTCAGCAGGCTGTCTTATCCGGGGGAAGGGCTGCCGGAAACACCCCCCACCAAACCAAGACACACAATAGAACAATGGGATACACCACCTGACAGTAGACAATACAGGAACACATACATCCCATAATAGTTTGCTGGCAAGCAAGATACAGTAGAACAATGGGATGCAGCACCTGACAGTGTAAAATGAACAACCCCTACACCCCACCTATACATGTCTGCACAATATCAGGACAGATCACCCTGTACCTCTAACAGGTACAGAGTGGCTTACATATAAGAGGAATATGGGGAGCTGATACAGGAGTCCCCCCACCCCCAAAAGTCACTCCCATCACATCCTCACTCTCTGACTTCTGGTGGGGCTCAGCCCCGCTGTTCATCATGACTAAATCATGGACTAAATAAGGAAGTGCAGTACTTCTTGTGTTGGGTAGATGGCGATGAGTGGTAGAGGGGGTGGGGACCCTCGTCCTCTAATCCCCTTATCACTGTCCCTCCTATAAAAGACAGTTCTGTTTTTTTCCTCACTCTCTGACCTCTGGTGGGGCTCAGGCATGCTGTTCTTCATGACTAAATCATGAAGTAAATAATGAAGTGCAGTACTTCTTGTGTTGGGCAGATGGCGATGAGTGATAGAGGGGGTGGCAGCTCCCTCAGGCCTCTGCAATGCCTTCTCTGTCCTCCGGCACAGTGAGTACCTGCTCTCCTATTCCCCACTCTGAGAGCCATGCAGAGGTTCCTGAACCCCCAGAACCATCGCTGAAAGAAATAACAGCAGTCCACACTCATGGCACATCGCTCACACAGCTTACTGTGGAATATAAACGCATGAAAGAGGACATTTTATTTATCCGCCATGATATGCACAAGATGACAGAGAGGGCGACCACCATTGAAGGCAGGGTGAGCACATTGGAGGGTGAACTCCCTCCATTGTAACAAGATGTACATTCTAACACCATGAAAACATCTGAGCACCTGGCCAGATCAGAGGACATGGAGAATCACCTACGTAGGAGCAACCTTCACCTGGTAGGCTTGCCTGAGAAAGCTGAGGGAAAGAATCCTGTGGGATTTATTGAGACTTGGTTACTGAATACATTCGGCAAAGATGACCTAACGCCTTTTTTCTCAGTGGAAAGAGCCTATCGGGTCCCACCCCGTCCTCCTCCAATGGGGGCCCTGACAGACCTTGTCTACTGAAACTTTTACATTACATGGATAGAGATGTCATCCTCCATCTTGCTAGACAACAACCTGCCATGGAAATACAAGGTGCAAAAATATCTATATTTCCAGATTTCTCAGCTGAAATCCAGCGTAAGTGAGCCAGATCTACTGATGTTAAATGCCGCCTACGTGTGATCCAAGTGTCTTACTCCATGCTTTATCCTGGGAAGCTACGAGTCATAACAGATGGCTCCATACAATTCTATGACTCCCCTGCAGCAGCAGCTACCTGGCTGGATAGGAATGAAAGGCGCTTATGTCCAGCTCCAGTATGACTTATCCATTGCCCGGCGTTCACAACTCAAATTTCTCCTTGTCTCTCCCTTAGTATGAAAGCGGAGTTCAGGGATGAGTAGATTGCCTGTTTTGCTTTAGTAACAGATGACTCCCATGGCTACACCCTTTGGAATGTCACATATAGTCCCTTTGCTTCCCCCTTCTGCTACCCTGCGGGGTATTTTTGAGTTGACTCAGGTTTGCCCATGTTTTGGCCTAACTCGTATTTTTTATATTTTTTTCACTTGCTATGCTGTCTCAGGAGATCCATCGTCTCTGGGTGTTCCCTATAATTGTATATATCGTGCTGACGATATCCCACCAAACACTTCCTTGGGACACGGAACACTACCCCGGAGGAATCACACTCCTAGTCTTCATAACCTCCTTCATAACTATGAGTAATCAAAAGGATATTGTCCTTTCTTGGAATGTCCATGGTCTGCATGACCCAAAGAAGAGAACGTCTGTCTTCACATTCCTCAGCCATCAAAACCCTTCCATTGTATGCCTTCAGGAGACTCACATGACTTTGGATACTCTTCATCTTTTGAAACGCTCTGAGTTCCCCCTTCAGTTCCATACTACACACTGTCAGTACTCTAGGGGCATGAGTATCATGGTTGTCAGAGGAGTACCTTTCATGGTTATCTCATCCAAAATAGATCCGTTGGGTCGTTATATATTTCTGTTATACAGTTGGGACTCTCATTTATGTGTTCTTGCAAATATGTATGTACCTCCACCATTTCATATGGAGATGGTGAGATGTCTGTTTCAATTTATAGCCACCCATCCACAAACACCATTATTGGTAATGGGGGACATTAACACAGTTTTGGATACTTCCTTAGATCTCTTAAAAAATTATCCCCACTTGGCCCTAGACAAATCACTCCTTTGGAACGCCATATGAAGGAAATTGGACTCCGGGACTTATGGTAATCCCTCCACCCACTAGATGCTCAAATTTAATGTCACTCTTCGCTATCCCATAAAGATTTGGCATTGGGTTCCAATCTGATTCTACCATATACACCTCAGGTGACCTCTTTAGCCAGGAGCCTATCTGATCATTTCCCAATGCGTATATCCTTGTCCCTGAAAAGGTCCTCTACATTTACATTGTGGAAACTCTCTTCACTGACTTAATGCATAAACAATTACAGGGCTTTCTACTTGGATACAGACATTCAACATCTCCTATGATTGTTTGGGATGCTTTGAAAGCATATATTAGAGGCACGTATATCAAAGACATTTCCAGAATGAAGACTAACTCCAGACAGTGGGGGGTTGAGGCCGGCCAAGAGAGGGGGTGCTTGTGGCACAACAGTTTCTGCGCACTGTCCAACTTCAGCATGCTGAAAATAAACATTTTTTCTTCTCAAGCCTTGAGGAGGGGGAAAAGACGGGTCATATTCTCGCAATCATTGCAAAAGCTCAGTAACCATCTTCTCATATCTCTTCTTCAAAACTGTCCTCGACTCAATTGGTCACAGATACCCCCTCCATCTTACAAGGCTTTAGATCTTTTCATGAAATGCTCTACTCTCCCAAAGTGTCTTCTGATGACTCTACCATGCGGGAGTTTTTAACACTTCCTCAACTTACTATTCATCAAAGGCAAAAGCTTAAAGCACCACTCACTCCTGAAGACTTGCAGATGGCTGGAGCTTCATACTCCAATTCCAAGGCTCCTGGTGGAGATGGGCTGCCCATGGAAATTTACAAATAATTGGGGGAATACTTCTACCTGAACTACTTAAAATACTCCAGGTGGCATTGGAACAGAACTCCCTCCCCATGTATGAGGCAATAATAGTCGTACTTTTGAAGCCGGGGAGGGACCCAACCTTAGCAGAATCCTACCGGCCCATATCACTATTGACCTCAGACTTCATAAGTATTACTGAAGTACTGGTGACCAGACTGACTAGGGTTATCTCTACGCTTATTCACCCGGATCAGTCGGGTTTCATTCAGATCTACAGCAATCAATAGTCATAGGCTTTATCTTAACCTTCAAATCCCTTCTGATAATATGGGTGATGGTGATTTTGTCTCCGGACGCTCCTAAGGTGTTTGGCTGTGTAGAATGGAGATACCGTTGGCAAGTCCTTGTGAAATGTAACCCTGGGGGACACTTTCATTTTGTGGATTCAATGATTCTATCGTGCCCCGTCGGCCCGCATTCGGGTTAACAATGCCCTGTCCATCTCATTCACACTAGGCAGAGGGACACGGCAGGGCTGTCCTCTCTCCCCGCTGTTATTCGCTATAGTGATAGAACCTCTGGTGGCTGCCATTGGAGAGGGTCCGGGTAAATGGTTTTTGTAGAGGAGAGCAGATGGAGAAAGTATTTTTCTATGGTGATGACACCCTTCTGTTTTTGGGTGATACATTTGCCTCATTGACACACCTAATGACATTAATCAGTGAATTTGGCTCCTTCTCCGGCTTCTCAATAAATTGGGATAAGTCCACCCTTCTCCCACTGGACACCCTTACACATCCCATACCACCTGAAGCTGCACAGATTGAAATAGTGGCCTCCTTTATATATCTGGGTATTATCATTCACCCCACTCTATCGAAATATACAGATCTAAACTGACATCCATTCATTAAAACATTTCAACAGAAAACAACTAGCTGGACTAAACTCCCTCGATCCGTGGTAGGGAGGTGTAACTTCATCAGAATGATCTGGGCCCCTCAATGACTTTATATTCTGCACAACGTCCCTGTTTGGATTCCTATACGGATCTTTAGAAGATTTGATATGGTGTTTGGCTCCTTAATCTGGTGGATGCCACGCCTCGGATTAAACTAGAAACTCTACAGGAGGCTACAGATATGGGAGGCCCTGAGGTTCCCAATCCTTCTCTTTATTATATTGTGGCCCAGTTACAACACTTTCCAGCCTGGCGGGACAATCCACACCCAGACCCGGTCAGGTCACTTCTTCTAGGGATTGTGTCCACAGATCATTTAGTGGAATGCCTGGAAGCAGGTGAGTTCAAAGCCCTAGCACAGTTCCCCACTCTAGCACTGATTGACAGAATTTGGAGCAAGGCCAAATATTATTTCCAATCTCAAGGTTTTACCACATTCACACGTATCCTTAATAACCAGAACTACCCGGAGCTTCTTAACCCCTTCCATACCGGGCACATTACCCCCTTCCTGACCAGGCCAGTTTTCAGGTTTCAGCGCTCTCACACTTTGAATGACAATTGCGCGGTCATACAACATTGTACCCAAACTAAAATTTTATAATTTTCTTCACACAACTAGAACTTTCTTTTGGTGGTTTTTATTTTTTGCTAAATTAACAAAAAAAGACTGAAAATTAAAAAAAAACACGTTTTTCTTTGTTTCTGTTATAAAAGTTTGCAAATAAATAATTGTTCTTTATACATTTAGACCGAGATGTATTCTGCTACATGTCTTTGGTGAAAATAACCCAAATTATTATTTATGATTTAGTCTGTAGGGAAGTTATAGAGTTCACAAGCTATGTGATATATCAGAATATTGATCAATCCTGAAGTACTGACAGCCAATCTATTTTCTTGAGGTCCAAGAATGTCAGAACAGTACAGATATCCCCCAAATATCAGAACAGTACAGATATCCCCCAAATGTCACGAAAGTACAGATATCCCCCAAATGTCAGGACGGTACAGATATCCCCCAAATGTCAGGACAGTACAGACATCCCCCACATGTCAGGACGGTACAGATATCCCCCCAAAATGTCAGGACAGTACAGATATCCCCCAAATGTCAGGACAGTACAAATATCCCCCAAATGTCAGGACAGTACAGATATCCCCCAAATGTCGGGACGGTACAGATATCCCCCAATGTCAGGACGGTACAGATATCCCCCCAAAATGTCAGGACAGTACAGATATCCCCAAATGTCAGGACGGTACAGATATCCCCCAAATGTCAGGACAGTACAGATATCCCCCAAATGTCAGGACAGTACAGATATCCCCCAAATGTCAGGACAGTATAGATATCCCCCAAATGTCAGGACGGTACAGGTATCCCCCAAATGTCAGGACGGTACAGGTATCCCCCAAATGTCAGGACAGTACATATATACCACAAATGTCAGGACGGTACAGATATCCCCCCAAAATGTCAGAACAGTACAGATATCCCCCAAATGTCAGGACGGTACAGGTATCCCCCAAATGTCAGGACGGTACAGGTATCCCCCAAATGTCAGGACAGTACATATATACCACAAATGTCAGGACGGTACAGATATCCCCCAAATGTCAGAACGGTACAGATATCCCCCAAATGTCAGGACAGTAGAGATATCCCCCAAATGTCAGGACAGTACAGATATCCCCCAAATGTCAGAACAGTACAGATATCCCCCAAATGTCAGAACAGTACAGATATCCCCCAAATGTCAGGACAGTACAGATATCCCCCAAATGTCAGGACGGTACAGATATCCCCCAAATGTCAGAACAGTACAGATATCCCCCAAATGTCAGGACGGTACAGATATCCCCCAAATGTCAGGACGGTACAGATATCCCCCAAATGTCAGGACAGTACAGATATCCCCCAAATGTCAGGACGGTACAGATATCCCCCAAATTACCTCTTTTTGCAAAGTAGACAGTGTGACATATTTCATAAGAGGCATGGCGAGTTTTTTGAAGTTGTAACTTTTTTGTCATAATTTTTTGGAAATTGAAGAAATTTAAAAAAAATTATTTTCACTATTTTTTTATATACTGTCACCAGTGCAGTACAGAATTATCATATAACTGGCATGGCGGTGATCAGGGACACTGACTGGTGACAGCACAAAAAAAAAAAAATTGATAATTTTTTTTTATTTTTGCCATATGGCGTAAACCCGGAGGGACGAGCTTTTCGCCCGGCTGCCATCTGGCTATAGGCCGGGTGGCAACATGTTAAACTGGAAGGGATGATCTCAGTGGAAAGAGTGTCTTGAGTGGGGAAGGGGTGACAACACTAGGGGAGAGAGTGTCCTCAGAAGGGGAGGGGGAAGGGTGTCCCTAGTGCAGGAAAGGAGAGGGAGGGGTGTCTTCAGAGGAGGAAAAGAGGGGAATGGAGTATATTCAGTGGAGAGGGTGTCTTTAGTGGGGGAGGGGTGTCAACACCAGTGCAGGAAAGGAGGGGGAGGAGTGTCTTCAGAGGAGGAAAGGAGAGGAATGGAGTATCCTCAGTGGAGAGGGTGTCTTTAGTGGGGGAGGGGTTTCCTCTGTGGGGGGGAGAAGGGGGTGTTCTTAGTGGAGGAGGGGAAGGGTTTTTTTTGGGTAAATGACACCAGATCAAAGTCCTCCTGAGAAGTTCCTAAAAAGACAACTGTCTTGTCTATGTAAAAAGATAACTTTAGCTGAACATTAGAAAGCACAGCTTATTATATGGGGGGCTAGGAGGTAAACTGACCCCAGCTTTGTTTGTGGACAGGGTGGAGTCCAATGGTCTGTTTGTGGACAGGGAGGAGTCCAGTGGTCTGTTTACACAACTCCTAAACAAAAGCTCCATTGTTCTCCAGTTTCCTTTCTCCAGAAGGAAGAACCTGGTCTGGCTGTACAGATCACACAGGTGGAGTCTACACTGCAGTCTGCATTGTCAGCCGAGCAGCTGAAGGAGTCCAACATCTAACCGTCTACTAATCAGGCGTACTCTTGGAGCACCACCTACACAAGACTCACCTCGTCCATCTAGACTGCTCACTAGAGCTTCTTCTACAGCCTCTGACCCATCACTTCCCTCCTCTGCTGGAGGCACTTTATTAGGATCTATAGAGGGACAACATCGACCTCGTATTGTCCATCAGAATCAAGGAAACAGCAGAGATCCGGCCACAGGGGAGGTAGGAAACATCAACGCTGCAACAAGGGATCTCCCACTCATCCAACCATCCCAACAGATGATTCATCATCAACAGAAATAGACGGAATTGTCACCTTCTCCTCAGCTGGACTGACATCGGGTAAGATGGACCTTCTGGGGAAAGGTTTGGGCTTTAGCCCTAAAGGTATCATGAAGAAGTTTTTGTTGGCGCAGGACTTGTATAGATTATTTAGGAATATTAGATTGAAGGTACATTATTCTTGGAGAGGCGATATTGAGGGATCATCTGTAGTCACACCACTGAGTAGGTCTGTCTGAGGTTTACAGACAAAATGGAAGTTTCCACCACCCACTACATATGCAGCAGCAGAAATGTTCCTTCATTTGGATGATAAAGATGGTGACGTATGACAGTCTATAATCAGGAACTCTGGGGTCATATCCTAATAATGGGACCATTGAGGAGAAAGGTGCATTGCCATCATTAGCAGCAAGGTGAGATATAACATTGAAGCCAGCTGATATGGGGGATGGGTGGTCATTCTGGACACGGCCTATGATGACAATGAGACACTGGAGAGTGCAAAATCTGGTGCAGCTCTGCATGGGAACCAATCAGCTTCCAGGTTTATGGTCAAAGCTTCATTGAACAAGCTGAAGTCAGAACCTGATTGGCCCCCATGCACAGCTGCCCCAGATTTTGCACACTCCAGTTTTAGTAAATCAGCCCCATTGTGTCCATCTGAGATGGTTTGTGCCAGATCCCGGGTTGTGAGTTCCATTCAGTACAATGTCTTTGGGTTCTCTTGCTAGTTGACTGCCCCCTTGTTAGTTGAGGTGTTTGTAGTCATAGAGGTGTTGGGTCATGATGGAATGATGTTGTGTCAGGTGAATGGTAGGCTCTGACCTGGTTTTATCTGCCAGCTCTGTGTTGATTCGCTGAGTTTTCTATTGTTTGTTATGTCCATCCTTGGAATTAGGGAGGACAGTATGATGTTGGAGTGAGGACATTTCTGTTGTGCGGTCTCTGTTAGTTGTAATAGTTTATTCTCAGAGGCTTCCTTTTGTCCCTGGAGGATGTTTGGGTCGGTGTGTATGATGATATGTTTGGGTCGGTGTGTATGATGATATGTTTGGGTCGGTGTGTATGATGATATGTTTGGGTCGGTGTGTATGATGATATGTTTGGGTCGGTGTGTATGATGATATGTTTGGGTCGGTGTGTATGATGATATGTTTGGGTCGGTGTGTATGATGATATGTTTGGGTCGGTGTGTATGATGATATGTTTGGGTCGGCGTGTATGATGATACGTTTGGGTCGGTGTGTATGATGATATGTTTGGGTCGGTATGATGATATGTTTGGGTCTGTGTGTATGATGATATGTTTGGGTCGGTGTGTATGATGATACGTTTGGGTCGGTATGATGATATGTTTGGGTCTGTGTGTATGATGATATGTTGGGGTCGGTGTGTATGATGATATGTTTGGGTCGGTGTGTATGATGATACGTTTGGGTCGGTGTGTATGATGATACGTTTGGGTCGGTGTGTATGATGATATGTTTGGGTCGGTGTGTATGATGATATGTTTGGGTCGGTGTGTATGATGATATGTTTGGGTCGGTGTGTATGATGATACGTTTGGGTCTGTGTGTATGATGATATGTTTGGGTCGGTGTGTATGATGATATGTTTGGGTCGGTGTGTATGATGATATGTTTGGGTCGGTGTGTATGATGATATGTTTGGGTCGGTGTGTATGATGATATGTTTGGGTCGGTGTGTATGATGATACGTTTGGGTCGGTGTGTATGATGATATGTTTGGGTTGGTGTGTATGATGATATGTTTGGGTCTGTGTGTATGATGATATGTTTGGGGTTGGTGAAATACGGATCATTGATGACTCCTATCGCTTGTTCAGTTGTTGGACTTGAATTTTGTTGTCTCTTGTTCCTGGGAAGAGCCGTTTGGTGTTTAGATATTTCCCATTGGAGTCTATTAATAACAATAAGAATCCGGAGTTTGTTGGCTGTTCTTGTGGTTTGATGATTGTTTGTTTGTAGGGATGGGCTTCATGTTCCAGTTGAACCTAAGTTTGATTTGAACATGGGCCGTTCATGTGTTCGGCAAACACAAACGGTACGGGTGTTCAGTGGGCTGTTTGCCCACCATGCCCCACAATGCACTGTGCCCTGACAGTGCATTGTGATTGGACAAAGCAATACACCTAACCACAAGTCAGGTGTAATACTTTGACCAATCACAGTGCGTGGTGATGTCACAAGGGGGCGGGGTATATGAAAACTGTTGTCAGGGGCGCAGCTGTCAGACAGCCAGGAGCCAGTGTCGCAAGCGGAGCTTTTTTTCCCCTTTTTTGGGTAGCGGTGGTGGTAGCAGGATCGTGATTGATGTTGGAGCTACTTTGGGGGACATTTTTTAAATGTTTATTTTTAATAAAGGACTTTTCAAAGACTTTGTCCTATCACTTTTTACAATTTTTTTTGTGAATGGGTAGCAGTACCATATACCGCCTACTCATTCACATAGGTGGAGGGGGCCGGGATCTTGGGGTCCCCTTGTTAAAGGGGGCTTCCAGATTCCAATAAGCCCCCCAGGCTGCAGACCCCCACAACCACAGGCTACAGTTGTGGGAAAGAGGCCTTTGTCCCCATCAATATGTGGACAAGGAGGTTTGGGGGGCTCCCGGCCCAAAGCACCCCCCCATGTTGAGGGCATGTGGCCTGGTATGGTTCAGGAGGGGGGCACTTGCCCCCCCTTCCTGACCTGCCCGGCTGCTTTCTTGGATAAGGGTCTGATATGAATTTTGTGGGGACAATGGCATGGAGGGTTCCTCTCAAAATCCATACCAGACCCGAAGGGCTTGGTGTGGATGAGAGGGGGGGACAACAAGATGTTTTTTTTAATTGTTGGGCAATGCTGACAATTCTTTTGACATTCAGCTGTCAGTGGGGAACCCCACTGACACCAGGAACATGAATGAATGTCTCACTACTAAAATACACCGTGACTTCATCATATAACTCATGCCGGATTTTAGTAACTGAGCGGTATCTTCATACTCAGATGCGGTAAGACACCTCTCAGTTCTTCGTGTTCGACATTCACTGTAGAACATTCTGTAGGTTCGGATGTTTAACCACGACCTGAACAGGGGGGTGTTCGGCCATCACTATTTGTGGTCTCAGGATTAGTAGAGTTGTCTTGGCTATTGCTGGTCTTTGTCTTGTTACATTTCGGAAGCTGATTGGTCTCACCGGTCTGTTGTTCCTTGATGGGTACTTTGTATAAAACATCCTCTTTGATTCTCTTTCCTGATTGTTGAGCTCCATTTGTATCTTTGGTGTCATTATCTCTTCCCTCAGTTGAGGGTTTTCTAGTTGCAATTGTTACATTTTAGATCGAATGTCTAGGATAGATTTGTGGGGGTATTAGTGTTTTTAGCTCTTCTCTCAGCTGCTCATTTACATTTTTCTCACCTGAGGGTGTGAGGTTCTTGACATCTGATGTAATGGGGGGGGGGGGGGGTGAGGTGCTCTGGACATCTACTCTTACAATTACAACTGGCCTTTGAGGACAACCATGAAGCTGACACAGCCCACGATGATATATATGATATATTTAATAATAATCATTAAAAATTAAAAAGAACTTTAGCCCTTTATATAGAATTCTGATTTTTATTTTTTTGTCTGTACAGGTGGATTGATGAACCATGTTTTCGATCATGCTGGTCTTTGTGAATACAAACCAAACATCTAGGTGTCTTAATTGACTGAAAGTTTTTATTGCAGTTCACTGGAGGAGTCACGCAGGACACAAGTTATATCCGTGTTCTAAATGTCATAAGTGCTTTGGGTCCTCTTCAACACTGATCCAACCTCAGAGGACAACATGAGAAAAGTCATTTCAGTGTTCTGGAAGTGACAATTGCTTTACAGTAAAGTCCAACCCGTGTATACATAAGAGGAGTCATTTCAAGCTATTTCTTGTTTGGAACGTAACAAAGATTTTACAATGGAGGCAAAACATATCACACACCAGAAGGTTCACACTGGAGAGAAGCCATATCAGTGTTCTGAATGTGATAAAGCTTTTACATGGAAATCACAGCTTATCACACACCAGAGGATTCACACTGGAGAGAAGTCATATCAATGTTCTGCATGTGACAAAGCTTTTACACAGAAGTCACATCTTATAGCACACCAGAGGATTCACACTGGAGAGAAGCCATATCAGTGTTCTGAATGTAACAAAGCTTTTATATGGAAGTCACGCCTTATCAGACATCAGAGGATCCACACTGGAGAGAAGCCACATCAGTGTTCTGAATGTAACAAAGCTTTTACACAGAAGTCAGATCTCATAGCACACCAGAGGATCCACACTGGAGAGATGCTATATCAATGTTCTAAATGTGATCAAACTTTTAAACGGAGGGATTACCTTGTCTTACATGAGAGGGTTCATACTGGAGAGAAGCCATATCAATGTTCAGAATGTGACAAAGCTTTCACACACAAGTCAAGTCTTAAAGCACACCAGAGGGCTCACACTGGAGAGAAGCCATATCAGTGTTCAGAATGTGACAATGCTTTTACACAGAAGTCACATCTTATCAGACACCAGAGGATTCACACTGGAGAGAAGTCATATCAGTGTTCTGAATGTCACAAAGGTTTTATGCAGAAGTCAAATGTTATCAGACACCAGAGGATTCACACTGGAGAGAAACCATACCAGTGTTCTGAATGTGACAAATGTTTTACAACCAAGGCAGAGCTTATCATACACAAGAGGGTCCACACTGGAGAGAAGCCATATCAATGTTCAGAATGTGAGACAGCTTTTACACGGATGTCACATCTTATCATACACCAGAGGATCCACACTCGAGAGAAGCCATATCAATGTTCAGAATGTGACAAAGCTTTTACAGGTAATGCCGGGCTTATCTGTCACCAAAGGATTCACAAGCTTGAGCTGCATAAATGAAAATCCAGAAGATTGGACAATATTAAAGAAGTTGAAGCTGTCTCATTAGGTTCACAGCCCCAATGTCTTCCCACAAACGACGGAAGACATAAAAAGACAAAATGCTGCTTAGAAAAAAAAATCTGTGAACAATCAGGAATTTAATGTTCGGATGCATTGGGTTTAGTGCTTATGTCCATCAGGAACACTCCTAGAAGGCCTGTGAATATTTTACCTTTGGACATTTTTTTCAGATAAGCAGCAATGACTGAACTGTTTTCCTCATCTTTATCCTTTTTTATGGAGCATTGACTGAACATGTAATTCATTTTCATCATTCATTAACTGAGCTATGTTCCCATGCGTTTTCTTCATTGACAGAATCTGACCAACCAATACATGACCAACAATGCCTCAGTACCAGAGTCTAGGATGGGGTCCAATGGCTTCTTGCCAAGCCTCTGAAACCTCATTAGGAGAGTCCATTCCATGTTCTTTTGAGAATTGATACATCATAAGCTAGGCTTGAGGGCTCCAGCTAAGCCCACCGTGTCCACACCTCCCATTACATGTTCCACCTCCTCTCCCATGATCAATGCCTCCTTTCCATGTTCTATATCCTCGCATGGATGACATCTTTCCAGGCAGGTCTGTAGCTGAGATACCAGCCAGATAGAGGTCTCTGTTTGGTTAGAGAGTAACTTCTTAAGCTGCTGTAGGCCATCCAACATGGAGTTAATGCTGTTTTAGGGGACATATTCAACAGTACCACCTAATCCCAGCTGGCCACTTATGTTTCATCTGGTTTTCTCAAAAGGGATTCTATCAGGTGAAGATTGGATGTCCTTGTTATCTTTTTTTTTTTCTGTCCAGCTATTGCTCCTCTCCATAAACTATTCACACGGTACAACTGCAAGAGATCTGAACTTACAAAGTACTAAGTGTGTGGTCATATTCCTACCACTTCTTCTGGGAGACTGAAATTCCTCTTATTGGGGTTCACCTTAATGACTCTGAATGGACGGGTTAAGACATCGGCACTAAAGTGTAACAATGGCCAAAATCAATAATTACATAAATGGTGCAATCTGTCATTAGCATAAACGTTTTTGTTTTTCCGAGTCTCCCCTTGTAACTTTTTTATTACCTGTTGACCCTCCCAGTTTTTTTCTGCTTCCTGTAGAAGGCCAAGCTATTTGACAAAATGAAAGTTGGATGGTTGGGAAACACCATATAACACTGCTGGGGGTGCTTACAACTGTCAACTTCCATTCATATGGGGGGTTGAACCTTATAGAGAACCTGTTGCTGTAACTGCTGTAGAAGAGTTAGCTGGAGTTGGACTTTACTTGTTGTGTGTCTTACTTATAATCTATCTAAGACTTCCCTGTACAGGGTGACAACGCTGCTGTGTAATGTTCCTGCAGAATGATCAGGGTTGTCACCCTGTTACAGAAGGTGGGAAATAACAGATCTACAGACAGGACCAACAACTGATACAACTATGTTGCAGAGGGAACTCTGGGAATGCTAATGACAGACTGCATTACACATTCAGTCAGCAGACTTCCTGCTGTTGGTCTTCTGTTTGAATTGTGTTCTGATATTTACTGTCCTGCTGTAAAAGGTGTAAATGATTGTCCATGTTTCCTGTATAGCAGGGACTACAAACTCATATCAAGAATATTAGGATGGGTACTTACCCAAGGGGGTCACCTTTTTGGATTTGGAAGAAACATTTCACATGGTTTCTTTCCATTAATTACACCGACAAAGGGAGTCTCACTTCACTAACAATAGGAGAGCCAATCACAGGCCAGTAACATTTCATGGTTTCTCAATGTAATTGCAGAATGTTTAATCCCCATTGGTCCAATGGATTCCTAGTCCTTCCAGATAACATTTGCTTCTTTTGTGGAAGGAGTACCCTAAAAATGGCTTCCCTTCAATTCCACCCATAGCTGTACTTGAGGTTATGTTGCCCCTCCCCCCATATCTGTAAGGGAAAGCCTCAATCTCTCCCAATACTCCCCTGGCCTTCCAGTGAGAAGAAACATTTTCTCTGGATTGGAGCTTTATGCAGTGAGCCCTTCATAGACGGGATGGGGAATCTAAGATAAGTAAGATGGACCGGTGTACTGGAGTCATGGATCAGATAACCAATGACACCATTGATGTTATAGCAGAGCTGACAGCAGAAGTGGCTCCACCACCTAAGATGGTGTCACAGAACTGCTTGGCAGCTGACTATCTCTTGGAAGACCATGGTGGGCTCTACAAACTGGTGTCAGATAGAGAGTGTTGTACATTTATATTAGATCATGAGGATCTCAGAAGGGGATATCTACACAAGGTAAAGGAGTTCCAACAGGAACCTGGGTGGGAGGAGGTGGGATCCAATGTTTTGGGTGGGTTTAGTTGGAACCTGGTTGAGTAATATGGTGGGTTTGCTTCTTAAGCCATTAGATGCTATCATAGTTTTGATTTCGAAATATTATACATTGCTGTCTTTTCTTTTACTGCCAGAGATTATTTTGCTTTTTTAAGTTATATTCACATTTTAGGCCATATGATTAGTTAAAACCCCAAACATTTCTTTTATTTTCTGAAAGCAGAGACTCTGGAGAATATAATGGTGGTAGTTGCCATTTTTCATGTCACAGAATATTAGTACAGCTGTTTATCAAATACATATTTTCTGTAAAAAAAGATAATGTTAGTGCGCAAAGAACACAATATATGACCCAAATTGTTTGGTGAAATATAAAATATGGGGTTGTCATCAAGTATATAGATACCAAACATGTCAAACTTTACAAATTGTGCGTACTTGTGAAATGGTGACAAACTTCAGTACCAAAAATTGTTCAAAGGTGACGCTTTAAGAGCCTTTATAGGTTATCAGTTCAGATAGTTATCCGTGAACGATGGCCTCAGAATGATTGTTCTCACTCTCGCTTGTGCAATGATATGTAAAATGTGTCGTGTGATTTGTTTTGTGGGTTTTTATTTTTATAGTGTTACTTAATTTTTTTTAATCTCTTTCTTCACTTAACATGGCTTCTATCAGATAGGGGGTTGATAGCTCCCCGTGATACATATTTCTGGTCACAGGTCCTCTTTAAAGAGACATCAGAACATTATTAGACCCCCAATGTTACCTCTGTACCCCAAGAAAGATGGTCAAACACAGATCATGCCTAATCAGCTCCTTCCCAAACCATAGTGACTGGAGAATGACAGCGCTGAACCCAGAAATGACATAATCTCCCACCTCCCACATCCATTCACTGAAGGGGAGATCAGAGATCAGATGTTTGCTGATCTCCTTCTGCTCTCACCACTGACACCCACCATGCCTGTCTTGGGCTTGCAGGAGGGACAGCTGAGCCAGGAATACATGGCGGGGGGGAGGACCTTCAGTGCGGCTGAATCACTTCCACCAGAAATCTGACAGTTGGCCTAACAAATGTAGACAACCCCCGGGTGCTGTAGCTATAAGGCCGTGCTGCTGCTGATGGAAACCTTACATTGGCCGGAGTGAAAGGGTTCCACTAATGTACATCTGCCAAATCCGTATCTGAGGAGACCATAGAAGCAGCATTAGAAAGAAATGTGAGCATGGCTTCAGTCAGGCGATGTCCTGGTGGTCATGGTCTTGTTCTCCTTCAGGTCCTCTCACCTTGTAGATGGTGACATGGTCTTGTGTGGGAATGAGCAGGAGGGGCTCGGGGTTCTCTTGTACCCAATCAGCTTGTTATGGATAAAAGATGAAAGTGTCTTCTGGGAATTTACAGGGATTTGGATGTTTAGAGGGTCACATAAGTGGGTGGGGCTGGTATTAATGAGGGGTGTGTCATATGTTAATGAGTTTCTTAGCATAGATGATATAAATGGTATAAATAGATCCTTGAAATGTAAACAATTTATCTCTTTTCTTCTGTTGTTAAAGTGTCACATATATATGATTAATAAAGTTGAATTATAATTTCATCACACAATACTGTGGTCTGGGTTCTTCTACAACACATCCCCCCAAACATGTCCTCTTCCAGTTATAGGGGTCTGGTGGAATGGGACACCAGCTGATGGTATCTCTTAGGCCCCTTGTACATGGGGGGTCCAGCCCCTGTGGGTGCAATGCTGGCATTATAATACACCTGGTAGGCACAGGTACAGCGTCCAGCCCCACTGCCTGCAGCCTGTCAAAGTCTACACTACAGCTGGACGGGGCTCAATGCTGCACCACGTTTACCTCGTGTTTAGGGGGCTCCGTGTTCAGGGAGAAATGACCGCCATCCTGATCAGACAAAGCATAAAGAAGATGTAGGCAGGTGCAGTCTGCTTCTTCTACTGTAGGGGGCACCCAACCAGGGGGACATCCCAGCCTGGAGAGGAAGTCGGGGGACACTTGGTTTCTCTGTGGTTTCCCGGCTCCTGGAGACTGTGTGGAATGAACGGTCCATGGAGTCCTGGAGATATTTTTAATTTTTTTGTTTACGTTTTAAAAACCATTTATACCTTAAAATTACTTAAATCCCCAAATATTATATATATTTCTTCACAACAGCAGACACACTAGAGGATAAATTGTTACTAGTTCTGATGTTTTATGAGTTTTATTATTTTACACAATATTAGTGCAATGATTTATGAAAGGTAACATTTCAGTTAAAAATACAGCAGATGAGAATTCAGAGAAAGCTCCACCCTCATTCATTCTCCACCAATCAAGGATCTCACTCCAGTTACCCAGTCACAGTGGGCATGATTTCTTTGACATCCATCATTGGTGTCAGTGAGATAAATAAGCCCCATTGTTGGTGTCAGTGAGATAAATAAGCCCCATTGTTGGTGTCAGTTAGATAAAACAAATGCCATTGTTGGTGTCAGTGAGAATAAAGTGTACCCCCAGCCCAGCATTGGTGGTCAGTGGTGGTACTTACCTGATCCCACCCTCCCACTACCTCTCTGCTGATGTCAGAATTATACTTTCACTGTAGGAAAGGAGATGCCAGCTCCCAGCAGTCGGGTATAATTGCAGTGCCTGGTGATGGAACCCAGAGAGTGTTCCGGAGTCATCACCTCACTGCCACTCTGAAGAGTCCTGGAACCTGCCAGACATGGACATGAACATTGGAGAATGCTTTGAAACAACAACAAGGTTCAAACTATGAGACATTTCTTAGAGCTGCAGTTCCTCTGAGCTCCACCACATGGTGAGCACCCTTCTACCCAGACAGGAAGTGATACCAGTTACAGACAGAAAGTGATGACCGGTACAGATGGGAAGTGATGTCAGGTACAGATGGGAAGTGATGTCAGGTACAGACGGTAAGTGATGTCAGGTACACATGAGAAGTGATGTCAGGTACAGACAGAAAGTGATGCCAGGTACACATGAGAAGTGATGTCAGGTACACATGGGAAATTATGTTAGGTACATACAGGAAGTGATGTCAGGTACAGACAGGAAGTGATGTCAGGTACAGATGGTGATATAGGTACAGACAGGAAGTGATGTCAGGTACAGACAGGAAGTGATGTCAGGTACAGACAGGAAGCTCTGGGTGAGAGGTGATTCAGGAGGAAGTAGAGAGGAGACATTGCTGTGTCTCCCAGCAGACAGAAGATGTCAGTAATGAGGCTCCACCTGATTCTGGCTGCTGGGAAGGTATATAATCCCCCCGTAGTTTTCATCAGTGCCTCAGTGTTCTGCCTGTGAGCCGCTTCCCTGCTGGATCCTGCGTCCTGTATCTTATATACTTTCCCCTGATTCTGGTTTCCTGCATCCTGTTCCCCCATCTCTGCTCCCCTGATTCCCAGTCCTGGGTCTGCCCGGTGTATGTCAGCTTCCCTCCATTGTACACAGTGTATTATAGTCAGGTTGTTGGGTTGGTTATTCGCTGTCACATTTATTTGTCACTTTTGCTTTGTTTATGGTCTGTGGGTGTCGGAGGGTGTCATGTCCATTAGTAAACGAGACTTAAAGTGATTGTAAAGGCAACATTTTTTTTCTTTTAAAACAAACATGTCATACTTACTGCTGTGTGTGATGGGTTTGCACAGAGCAGCCTGGATCCTCCTCTTCTCGGGTCCCCCACAGGTGCTCCTGGCCCCTCCTTCCTGTTGAGTGCCCCCACAGCAAGCAGCTTGTTATGGGAGTAATTTAGTCTGGACTAAGTGTCCGATGATTATCTGTTCCTGTCCTAATTAATCATGCTAGCTCTTTAGTGCGCACACATGAAGAAAGCCACACT
Source organism: Staurois parvus (assembly GCF_062004578.1). NCBI lineage: Eukaryota > Metazoa > Chordata > Amphibia > Anura > Ranidae > Staurois > Staurois parvus. Next base: position 1,436,732 of record NW_028318737.1, on the reverse strand, counting down.
GACACACGTGTAGTCTGTGAAAACTTCTAGTTTATTGGAATGAAAAGGTGAGTTTATATATGCAAGATAATGCAAGGGTGGTGAGCAGTGTTACTGGGCTACGTATACGCTTCTAATTGGTCATGTCCATACAAGGCAAACTTCCTTCAGGGCTCGTGGTGATCTCCTCTTAGGTGTTATCTTGGAAAGAAAATATTTTTGTTCAAGTTCACTCGATGGGAGGGGTTGCTGAGCAGCCACTTTTTGAGCAAGGATTTCTTAAAGTACCACAAAGCCCAGCAGGAAAAAGATATACACACAACATATATATATATTCATACAAAGCAGTTAGAAAAATAAAAAGAATAAAAGTAGATATGTATAGAACAATGTAAATATTCAACAGGAAACCAAATAGGCATTTTACCATATCCATCACAGGGGCATCCAAGCAGGCTCGAGAGCGAGCCACTGCTCTGTGTCCACAGAGTCCCCTCTCCCTCCTCCTTGGCTCACTGGATGTGATTGACAGCAGCAGGAGCCAATGGTCCCTGCTCCTGCCTCAGCCAATGAGGAGGGAGAGTCCCCAGACTGCTGAGGATCTTGTGCACATTGCTTGATCGGGATGGGGCTCAGGTGAGTATTGGGGGGGCTGCTGTACAGAGAAGGGTATTTACCTTCATATATAGAATGCATGGAGGTAACAAACCTCCTGACTTTACACCCCCTGTAATCACACTCCTCCTACTCCATCTTATTCCACATTTCTTAGGTATAGCCCACCGATCTGGTCATCCCTGCTGTCGCTGGATACCTGCATTCCTTACAAGGGTTTATATTCCTCACCAGTGTACTCTGTATACCGGGCTGTATACCACAACATCCTGACCATTGTACTATGCATGCTGGGCTGTATATGACATACTCCTGACCACTGCACAATATATACAGGGCAGTATATGACATGTTCCTGACCACTGCGCTCTGTACACAGGGCTGTATATGATATACTCCTGACCACTGCACTCTATACACAGGGCAGTTTATGACATGTTCCTATCCACTGCACTCTGTACACAGTGCTGTATATGATATATTCATGGCCACTGCACTCTGTACACAGGGCTGTATATGATATATTCATGGCCACTGTGCTCTGTACACAGGGCTGTATATGATATACTCCTGACCACTGCGCTCTGTACACAGGGCTGTATATGATATATTCATGGCCACTGTGCTCTGTACACAGGGCTGTATATGATATACTCCTGACCACTGCACTCTGTACACAGGGCTGTATATGATATACTCCTGACCACTGCACTCTGTACACAGGGCTGTATATGACATACTCCTGACCACTGCACTCTATACACAGGCCTAAAATATAACACTGACCACTGCACTCTGTACACAGGGCTGTATATGATATACTCTTGACCACTGCACTCTGCACACAGGGCTGTATATGATATACTCCTGACCACTGCACTCTACACAGGGCTGTATATGATATAGTCCTGACCACTGCACTCTGTACACAGGGCTGTATATGATATAGTCCTGACCACTGCACTCTATACACAGGGCTGTATATGATATACTCCTGAACATTGCACTCTGTACACAGACCTAAGATATAAACCTGACCATTGCACTCTGTACAAAGAGCTGTACATGACAGGTTCCTGGCCTCTACACTCTGTACACGGGTTTAAGATGTACTCCTGACCACTGCACTCTGTACACAGAGCTGTATATTATGTGCTCCTGACCACTGAACTCTGTATGATGGGCTGTACATGACATGTTCCTAACCACTACATTCTTTTTTGCTGAGCCGTGTATGACATGTTCCTGACCGATGACCACTTCTAAATGCTGGGCTGTATAAGACATGATCTTACCCACTGTGCCCTGTACATGACATACTACTTCTGACTACTTCACTCTGTATAGGGACTGTATATCATATACTCCTGACCACTACATTCTGTATACTGGGATGTAAATCACATACTCCTGACCACTGCACTTTGTACTCTGGGATGGAAATCATATACTCCTGACCACTACACTCTGTACTCTGGGATGGAAATCACATACTCCTGACCACTACATTCTGTACTCTGGGATGTAAATCACATACTCCTGACCACTACACTCTGTACTCTGGGATGGAAATCACATACTCCTGACCACTACACTCTGCACTCTGGGATGTAAATCACATACTCCTGACCACTACACTCTGCACTCGGGTGTAAATCACATACTCCTGACCACTACACTCTGTACTCTGGGATGTAAATCACATACTCCTGACCACTGCACTCTGTACTCTGGGATGGAAATCACATACTCCTGACCACTGCACTCTGTACTCTGGGATGGAAATCACATACTCCTGACCACTGCACTCTGTACTCTGGGATGTAAATCACATACTCCTGACCACTGGACTCTGTACTCTGGGATGTAAACCACATACTCCTGACCACTACACTCTGTACTCTGGGATGTAAATCACATACTCCTGACCACTACACTCTGTACTCTGGGATGTAAATCACATACTCCTGACCACTACACTCTGTACTCTGGGATGTAAATCACATACTCCTGACCACTACACTCTGGGATGGAAATCATATACTCCTGACCACTGCACTCTGTACTCTAGGATGTAAATCACATACTCCTGACCACTACACTCTGTACTCTGGGATGTAAATCACATACTCCTGACCACTACACTCTGTACTCTGGGATGGAAATCACATACTCCTGACCACTACACTCTGTACTCTGGGATGTAAATCACATACTCCTGACCACTACACTCTGTACTCTGGGATGGAAATCACATACTCCTGACCACTGCACTCTGTACTCTGGGATGTAACTCCTGACCACTGCACGTTGTTTGCAGGGCTGTATGAAGTAGTCTCCTGACCCCTGCACTCTGGGCCATTATTCATGGTGAACCAGAGACTGGATGACCTGTAAAGGCTTGTAAAGTGTCTCCTGTGAGAAATGTTTGGGCCCCAAAGATCCCCATCGTGGCCCCGACACACACAATTCTTTTCACTCAATAAATTCTTTTTTATAGTTTTACTTCTAACAAGATTGTAATCATAGAATCAGGAAATAACAAAGGAAGGAATCTGATTGGTCAGGAAGATCCCTTGTCTGGAATGTGGGGGCGGAGTCATTATTATTGCTGTACAATACAATACACAACGTGTTCCATTATTATAACAAAGTATTGTAGAAAAGATCCCAACATGTGACTTGGCTGAATGAATGCTGGTCATAGTAGTTCATCTATTCTCTAAGTGGGGCGGTATCTATTGGGCCAATCCCTTTTACAAACCACACATAATATCGCCCTTCAAAGTGAAAACAGAAACGATTTGCACAAAATCAAAGAGTAGAAATATTTTCCGGTGGATCCCCTCTACCCAGACCCCATATGTAGACATAGAACAAGAAGCTGTGTTCCCTCTCGTGCCGCACTCCTCCAACCACCCAAACCCACACAGAAGCCAAGGGAAATAATGAGAGGAAAGTTCCCCCCTAGTTTGGGGCGGAGTTCTCCTTCCCTCCTGTTGGGGGATGGGAGAAGGATGGACTGAAGACAGAGAGACGCTTCGGGGTCACCACTGTTCTGTAGAGCCTTGAAATGAAGGACATCAACTTCAGAAGTTCTTGTTGTCTGTGTAAAGTTCCCCGATAATGAGATCTGGGCTCTCCCGGCTTCTAGCTCTGTAACCCGCTATATCATTATCAGGAAACGCAACTCCGACACCCAAGAAGGGCTGAAGTTGTGTCCTTCATTTCCAGGATCTACTGACCACTCTGCACCCCGACATTTACTGCACTTCATCCATGTCTTTGGGGGCCTCTCATCTCCTTATCAACTGTTTCTTCCATGATGAAGATCAGCCATGGAGTATATCTGAGGTGTATATCAGGGTGTGCTTCTTCCCCACATGAGAGCTGGGATGTCCAGCAACATTCATCTAGAAGACATTTCCCGCACTCAAGGCACTAATATACCTCCAGGGTTGTATGAGACCCCTGATGTACAAGAAGATAGGACTTCAGTGAGGAACATTTCCCTCACTCAGGACAGGAAAGTGGCTTCTCCCCATGTGAGATCTCTGATGTTTGGAAAGACTGGACCTCTGTGAAAAACATTTCCCGCACTCAGGACAGGAATACGGCTTCTCCCCTGTGTGACATCTCTGATGTGTGTGAAGACTAGACTTGTCTGAAAAACATTTCCCGCACTCAGGACAGGAATACGGCTTCTCCCCTGTGTGACATCTCTGATGTGTGTGAAGACTAGACTTGTCTGAAAAACATTTCCCACACTCAGGACAGGAATACGGCTTCTCCCCTGTGTGAGATCTCTGATGTGTGTGAAGACTAGACTTGTCTGAAAAACATTTCCCGCACTCAGGACAGGAATACGGCTTCTCCCCCGTGTGAGAACTCTGGTGTGTGTAAAGATTGGACTTCTCTGAAAAACATTTCCCACACTCAGGACAGGAATATGGCTTTTCCCTCGTGTGACATCGCTGATGTCTGTGAAGACTGGACTTATCTGAAAAACATTTTTCACACTCAGGACAAGAATACGGCTTCTCCCCCGTGTGAGATCTTTGATGTGTGTAAAGACTGGACTTCTGTGAAAAACATTTCCCACACACAGTACAGGAATATGGCTTCTCCCCTGTGTGAGATCTTTGATGTTTGTAAAGACTGGCCTTCTCTGAAAAACGTTTCCCGCACTCAGGACAGGAATACGGCTTCTCCCCCGTGTGAGATCTCTGATGTGTGTAAAGACTGGACTTCTGTGAAAAACTTTTCCCACACTCAGGACAGGAATATGGCTTCTCCCCCGTGTGAGATCTCTGATGTGTGTAAAGACTGGACTTCTGTGAAAAACTTTTCCCGCACTCAGGACAGGAATATGGCTTCTCCCCCGTGTGAGATCTCTGATGTATGTAAAGATAAGATTTTCGTGAAAAACATTTCCCACACACAGGACAGGAATATGGCTTCTCCCCCGTGTGAGATCTTTTATGCACATTAACATGGTATGTAGAACAGAACCTCTTCCCGCACTCAGTACAGGAGAAGCTCTTCTCTTTTGGAAGGCCGGCCCGGTCCTGCACAGTCTGAGGTTCCTCAGGATACGAGGAATCTGATGGTCCATCTACACTGGGTGGTGCCGGATGGACATTGGAGGGAGCCGGGTTTTCTCCTGGACTATACTGTGTGATGTCCTCATCTTCTACTTTCCCGTCTGGAGACAAAGTGAGACAATCCTCGGAGGTTTTCTTCATCTCCCGACCATTGGCTAAAATACAAAGAGGATTACTGACAGGAGCTAATTGGTTCCCCCAAACCAGGACTCCACCCACATCAGGCAGCTTGGTCTCTGAGGAGCTTACAATTCCACCCTCAAGGGAACTAGGAAATGGCTCCTCTGATCTCCTACCAGGTCATTTCTTTATTCATGGACCTTAGTCAGAGAGTGAGGAAACAACCAGAACTGTCTTTTATAGGAGGGACAGTGATGAGGGGATTATAGGACGAGGGGCCCCACCCCCTCTATCACTCATCGCCATCTTCCCAACACAAGAAGTACTGCACTTCCTTATTTAGTCCATGATTTAGTCATGAAGAACAGCGGGGCTGAGCCCCACCAGAGGTCAGAGAGTGAGGATGGGGGGAGAACAACCAAGATGAAGACTGGACTGATCCTGAAGACCACCATCATTGGGGTATTGACTCCTCCCTCATTATCACTTTCTGTTTAAGGGTCCAAAGTTGGAGGATGTTATCACATTATTATCACCATGTAAAAGTCTGTGATCCAATCACACCATCCGATATAAAATGTCCAGCTGGTAGGAAATAGATGTAACAAAAGAGAATCCATATTATGTGTATATATAGCAGTGGGGGGAGGAGGAGAGCAGAAGTCAGGAGTATGTAATGTACAACAAAGTATATAGTGCAGGGGTCAGGAGTATGTAATGTACAACATAGAGTATATAGTGCAGGGGTCAGGAGTATGTAATGTACAACATAGAGTATATAGTGCAGGGGTCAGGAGTATGTAATGTACAACATAGAGTATATAGTGCAGGGGTCAGGAGTATGTAATGTACAACATAGAGTATATAGTGCAGGGGTCAGGAGTATGTAATGCACAACATAGAGTATATAGTGCAGGGGTCAGGAGTATGTAATGTACAACATAGAGTATATAGTGCAGGGGTCAGGAGTATGTAACGTACAATATAAATTAAACAGTGTAATGTTCATAACTCATAATATTGGTATTCAGTAATCAGTGGAAGATTAAATGTTTACTGTAGACAAGTTGCAGAGATCCCACACCGCTGCCTCCCATCTCCTGAGACTGCACTCAGTGACTTGGGTCTGAGACACTACAGACATATCCCTCCACCCGGCACAGCCAGGAAATAAAAGAGTAAGAAATCCTGGGAGAATTGCTCTGGCAGAGATTTTACTAGATCTGATACATGGTAGAAGACCCAATACACATGTCCCAGGTCATCCAACACATATGTTGAACATCAACATTTTTGCCTCCAGCTGAACCCCAGAACCTCCATAAATCCAGTCTAGATACATAAATTGTGTCTGCAGCACAGAGAAGGAAGATTATCCGAGAGAAATCCAGGAATACAGGACGGGGAACACAGCTCAGGAAAGTGACCAGGGGATTACAGGCTGATATCACCCAGTCCCCGCCCTACTCTGGACCAATCAGTGAGCAGTATGGGTGGAGGAATGGATTTAGTGTTCATGACCCACCTGTGCTGATCTCTGTAGGAGTGTTCTCCTCTATAAATGTCCCCGTTATTCCATCCTCCTCCATAGACTGCTGATCATCCCTCACATACGCCTCTTCTTCTTCTGCTTTCACCTCAAATTCTATATCGATTGGATCTCCACTCTAAATCAAGGAAATGAGAGAAAATATCATCTGTAAAATGTAAGGTCACATAAACAATCCACACATCATCTTTACAAGTTCATGTTCTAAATGCTCCATCCCACCAACCTTGTAATAGTGAGGGATGGTGTGACCTTCCTGTGTGGACTCCCGGGAATACAGAGGACGGGGACATGTCTCTGGTGGGTTCCCATGACTGGATCCATCTGTAGGAAACACACACACTGACTGAATCCATTGTTTCTATGTGTTTATCAGATGATGGGGGATCTAGGTGGATCCTCCGTACTGCTCTCTCCTTTACAATAAAGTCTCCTCTTACCCGGTGATGTGAGGGGCGGCTGATTGTCCATCATGACGTCCTTGTAGAGATCCTTGTGTCCTTCTAAATACTCCCACTCCTCCATGGAGAAATAGACAGTGACACCCTGACACCTTATAGGAACCTGACACACACAATGATACAGTCACCATCCAGACACATCCCTTGTCTGTTACTGGAGAATGTCCCAGAATTCCCGGCACCGCTCACCTCTCCTGTCAGCAGCTCAGTGATCTCTCTGGTGACTTCTAGAATCTTCTTCTTCTTTCTCTCTTCTATCAGGGAGGGAGGTGGAGGCAATGTGATGTCATATGATCTCCAGACTTCACAGGAGGAAAACTCTACATCTGAACACAAATAGTCACATCAAATGATATTCCCAGAATCCTCCTCACCTCTCCATTCAGGTCTCCATTTTATTAAAGCCCCACTTCAGGCTGAGGTATAATTCCCCCCCACAGGACCCCCACACTACGCAGGGTATAGGCTTGTTGCAGCATTCTGATGTCATTACATACAACGCAGGACCAACAGTCCCACTTTACATGTGAGGATACCAAGGGACCCCACATCCTAAGAGCATCAGAAAGAAAAGCCAGATGGAGGGACATTGGGAGGAGGAGCTGTGAGGTCAGTGTGATGTCATAGGATTCTCTGACTCTGGATGGAGGGACATTGGGAGGAGGAGCTGTGAGGTCAGTGTGATGTCATAGGATTCTCTGACTATGGATGGAGTGACATTGGGAGGAGGAGCTGTGAGGTCAGTGTGATGTCATAGGATCCTCTGACTCTGGATGGAGGGACATTGGGAGGAGGAGCTGTGAGGTCAGTGTGATGTCATAGGATTCTCTGACTCTGGATGGAGGGACATTGGGAGGAGGAGCTGTGAGGTCAGTGTGATGTCATAGGATCCTCTGACTCTGGATGGAGGGACATTGGGAGGAGGAGCTGTGAGGTCAGTGTGATGTCATAGGATTCTCTGACTCTGGATGGAGGGACATTGGGAGGAGGAGCTGTGAGGTCATTGTGATGTCATAGGACATATAGACTCTGGATGGAGGGACATTTGGATGGGGAGATTTGAGGGGTCCTCTATATGAGGCTCCCATGCAAACCAAATCCTTGTTCCTGGGTGCGTCCTACCTCTCCTAAACTGAAGAGTGAACTTTGACCTTTACCATCCAGAAATCTGTCCGGAATCTGTGGAAGTAAGCTGTCATGTGATCAGGTGACGTGCGGAGGAACGGAGTGTAAATAGCAGACAATTGTCTCCAGAGCCCCTAATGGTGGGGATGGATTTGGCGGCGTGCTGGTGCCAAGTTTCCTCCCCCCAGGGTCACTGCAGGCGTGGAGAAAAGCTGTGTAAGAGGATATGGAGGAGAGATGAGGAGGAGATCCAGGAATCAGGAGAAAGGTCAGGGCAAGCAACAGACGAGCGCATCCAAGAGACCAAGCCGGGGTCACTACACAGAAAATCAATCCAAGGAAACAACAGGCAGGACGAGGAATAGCAAGAAGGAGCTGAGAGACAAATGAGAATATTGCTCAGCCAATGGGAGATGATCTCAGCATGACTTCCATCATGAAGGAGATGAGGGGGAGGGGAGGAAGTCACTGAAGGTGACCACAGATCCATGGAAATTCAGCTGGTTCAGCAGGGATCGCTCACATTTCCATCCATGTGTGGCCACTGCCGGATAAAAGCCACTCCCCCAACGGCTGCAGCCAATAGCTTCAGTGCTGATCCGTGTATTCTGAGAGCGGAGGAGTCCCCCCATTGTCAGAATACAAGAGTGCAGTGGGGAGGATTCCCCCTCCACCTCCAATGTGTGGATGGGGGAATCGCTTCAGTTTTTATGGTCATCCCGCTGGCTGAACGATAAAACTGAACCATGTAGGCCAGCTTTGGGAGCAAATATATTATCATCAACTCCTCCCCCTGAAGGGGTTCATCTACGTATTACCTCCTCTGCCGCCAGATTGAGATTCTCCTCTCTGATTCCTACTGATTCATCTCTCACCCAGAGCATCCTGTCTGTATCTGACATCACTTCCTGTCTGTCCCTGACATCACTTCCTGCCTGTACCTGACATCACTTCCTGTCTGTATTCTATAGAGATTTTTTTTGTCTGGGTAGAAGTGAGATCCCCACCTTGTGGAGCTCAAAGGAACTGCAGCCCCAAGATCCGTCAAGTTCTCTGGTGACCCCTCTAGTGATATAAAGATCTATATAGAGGAATTGGGACCTCCTTCCTCCTTCTGTAGACCCCTCTAGTAATGAAACATCATTCTTTTAGTAAAGAAACATCAAACTGAAATTTCCACTTTATTGACTAATCATCCAGCAATGCCAGATCCGGTTCCATGCTACAGACACCTCCAGGGATATCCTCCCTATTACACACCTTTATGTGATCAGCAAAGAGACATCCCCTTACCCAACAACCACTTACATATAGATTACATAGAACAGCTCCCAGTACAGAACCTTGGGGTACACCACTAGTGACTGGTCTCTGTTCCAAGTGAACCCCATTTACAACCACACTCTGGTATCTCTCCTTTAGCCAACTGCACATCCACTGAACCCCCCAAGGGCTAAGTCCTAGCTTGTCCAACTTCTGTATTAGATCATTATGTGGACTGTATCACATGCCTTGCTGAAATCAAGATATTCTATGTCCACAGCACCACCCTGGTCCAAAACATTGGTGATATAGTCAAAAAGTCCAATCAGATGAGTCTGCCATGGTCTGCCCTCAGCAAAGCCATGCTGCTTTGGATCCAGCAAGTTGTGTGTTTCTAGATGATCAATGATCCTTCCTTTCAGGAGTGATTCCATTAACTTGACTACCACCCATGTTAGACTCACTGGCCTGTAATTGCCGGCTTCTACCTTGCTGCCCTTCTTGTACAATAAGTGCTGGTTACAATTTTAATGATAATAGCAATTTGCTAGGTTTAATATTCACCTTTTATTCATCTATCTCAGCCCAAAAATGGCACCCGGAGCTTTTAGCGCATGTGCACCTTTATTCAGAATGAGGTCTCTGGATAAGAACATCCCGTCTTTAAAAAGTTGGTGTATACTCAAACTGTCTGTGGGGCTAGATCCTGCAAGAAAGGCATGCAACATCTATTTTCTTACTTATCTGATGAGAACAGGATAGAGTAGGGCCTATAAGAAGATGTTCCTTGAACTCAGATGGAATGTAAGAATTTTTGAGCCAAGGGGAGGTGACGAGCGGGGTCTCCGAAAAGGCAGCTTCCAAATTAACCCAAGCCTTAGGATTACGATTCATAGACCAATCTACTATTCTTGCCCTTTGGCAGGCTCTGTAGTAGAGGCTCTGTAGTAGCGGGTGATGTCAGGTAGTCCAATACCTCCGCTGGTCTTAGGCATGGTAAGTTGGTCAAAACCGATTCTGGGGCGTTTATTACACCATAGAAATGAGGTACATAATGTTTTATAAGACCTAAAGAAGGTGCCACGAGTCCCGTACACATCCACAGCGACTATCTAACCAAGGTGCACACATCCGGCCGTGACTTGGGGTAAGAGGGAATAAAGGGGACTTAACTTTGAATATATAAAACTGTATATAAGACCAGCAGTGATATACTTCCACAGCCCGCACTACCTTTTGGCCACCACCAGAGGGAGACTGCACTCCAATCCAGCTGGTCGACCACACACACTGGCAGATACGATCTTACATACAATCTGGTGCACTAATTAGGGTTGAAGAGTAGCCTAGCAATCGACACACCCTTCTAGGGTTCCTCCAGCTATCCTACAGCTAGAACCCCGGTGTTAATCACTCTTCCACTGTCCACACACCCCCACACCACAAAAGGTAGCCTGCCACCACCCAACAGTTTATCCACAGAACAGTCTGCTGGGACACCCCACACACACAGATCTCCATCTGGCAGATCTGTTACCTTTACAATCTGCACGCAATCTGCCCACACACAGTGCAATTGCATACAGATTGGCAATGAGCTTTACAAAGCGTTTAAAGGCACTAAAATACAATCCAGTCTAATCTAATCCAATCTAATCTCTCCAATCTAAAATATATAATAAATAAAATATGTACAAAATATAAAAAGTTACAGAAATACAAAAAATACAAGAAGACACACAAATGACTATTCACTATAAAATAAAAGGGAATAAAAGAGAAGTAAAACTTTACCAATATTTACCCTGCGACTGGAGCAAGTCAGAAAAGTCGGCAATCCGTTAGTCCATCGACCAGCTCCATATGAAATACAATGTCCCAATGCCCGGGTACTCAATTTATGGGGATATGGACATAGGCGGGACATTAGTCCTTGGCCAATTGACCCTGGGGGGGTATTTCTGCACCCGCCCACAGGATGTTCTGGATGCTGACCTGCCCAAGTTCAATCGGACCAAGACTGGCTTGAAACACCAAGTCGGGGATTGGATTTCCGACACCAGTGCATCAGCCCGATTGAGACAGTACCAAACACTGTTCGACTGTCACACTCCAGCGCCACCTAACCATTTCCTGCATTTTCCTGGCCTTCTACCTAAGCCACAAATATGGTTTTTATACGTCTGTGTGGCGCTCTCTGCACAGTTTCTCTGCAACTAATATTTTAGCTTTTATGAGAGATGAAACATACCCCTTTGATGTATGGATATACTTTTAGCTCCCCAGACAGATCAGAGACCCCTTGCTGTCATGAAGCCGAAATGTCTGTGTTTCTCTTTTCAGCTTCAGGAAGGTGGCCAAGTCTAATTATGTATAGGTGACAAAATCTTATTAGCACCCAGGCATCACTTCCAGCCTGAGGAAGCTAGGCTTGTCAGGTGCTAATTGATGAGCTAATTGATGACCATCTATCTGAGTATATGACTGAATACATCTTTAATAGCAAGGCATGCAACTACATTTACGATTACATATTGCCACTGATCACATCTTATCTACTCAAATCTGTACATTTTATGTCACAGAAGGAATTAGGCAGTTTGATTTGAATCGTTTGCAGTAGGTACAGAAGTCTAGGAAGCACGTTCATCTTGAGGATAGCTGCTCTGCCAAACCAAGAGAAGAATGGCTTGTCCCATGTCTGTAGATCTTTGGTGATGCTATGTAAGATGGGTAGAAAGTTTTTGGCATAGAATTCTGTAAGATGGGTCAGTAATTGAATTCCTAAATAAGTGATGGCCTCAGACTGCCATGTGAAGGAAAAATTAATTTTCACCTGTCGGATCGTATCTTGGGTTAGGGAAATATTGAGGGCTTGGGATTTATTGAAATTTATTTTAAAATTGGCCAAATACTGAAACAATTTGAAGTCATGTAGTAGGTTAAGTAATGTAATATGTGGGTCTGTTAAGAAGAGTAAGATGTCGTCAGCGAAGGCTATTTTGTGAGTTTTGCCATTGATTGAAATCCCTTTAATATTGTCATTCCGTTTAATACAGTTCAAGAAAGGTTCAAGTGTAAGAATGAATAGGAGGGGGGATAATGGGCAGCCCTGTCTGGTCCCATTGCTTATTGAAAAAGCTTCGGAAAGGAGGCCATTGACTCTCACTTTAGCCGTTGGTGTTGTGTATAGAGACATGATAAAGTTCAAAAGACGGGAAGGATTTTATTTCATATTTTATGGCTTTTTTTTAAATTTAAATATTTATTTATTTTCCATATATAGTACATATTTCATCATTATTCTCATACAAAAACCATTTCCAAATCATTAATTACATTTCTTACTATCTTTATTCCCATTACCTCCCCCCCTATCTAATTTCCCCTCCTCCTCAAATAAAACCTCCCTCTCCCCATATAAACCCACCCACTCTGCATTGTTCTATTCCCTCTTTTCCCAACTAGAATATATAAATCCTTCCACCTCTCTCACACTACTACTTCATATATTTCACCATAAATTCTTCCCATTTTCTCCACCTCTTAGAGAATAACCCCATCCTGTCTTCTTGCATATAATACAATTTCTCCATCCTACATATCTGATTCGTTCTCTCCACCCAATCCTCTGTCTTCGGCACCTCTGGTCTATGCCAGAACTTAGGTATCAGACCCTTTGCCGCATTCGGATAGCACCAGATACCCGAGTCCTTGTATTTATTTACTGATAGCTCTGTACTATGTAGTAGACACTTCTGGGTCCAGTCCTATCTTTATCCCAGAGATATTCTCAATTAGTTGGACAATTATCTCCCAGAAACCTTGGATCTTCGGGCACTCCCACCATATATGATATAACGTGCCTATTTTCCCACAACCCCTCCAGCACTCTTGTGAATTTTCCCCACATATCTTATACTCAACCTTCGGTGTAATGTGCCATCTCGTTAAACACTTATAATTTACCTCCACCTCTCTCATACTTCTATTCTCGTGTATTAATCTATATCTTTTCCTTTGTTTATCTTCATCTATCTCTATTCCCAAATCTCTTTCCCATTTTTCTATATACATTGGGTTTGTGCAAGTGTCTAACTCAAGTGAGAATCTTATAAATTTTTGCCGTACCTCGCCTCCCGTCACCTCGTGTTTCCAACAACCTCTCAAACAGATTCCAATCCTTTCTCAATCTCATCGTTTTGGAAGGTTTCTGACAAAGTGTTTTAATTGGTGATATCTCCACTCATTTATTTTAATGAAGAGTTCCCTTTTATCTTTTTTCAAATCCTTAAGGTTTCTCAATTCCTGTCCTTCCATAATATCTCTCAGTTGGATATCTTCTTTTTTAAACCATTTTCCTGTGCTCTCCTCCTTACCTGGAGGAAAATAATCTGTGTTCCTCAGTGATATTAATTGTGAATTAAAGTCCCATTTCATAAGTTTATGCAATTTATCCCAAACCTTTAAAACATTCAATGTAAAAACACTCGTGGTATCTTTTAACCCTCTATACTGTGCTGGTGCCCATATAATTCTACTCAAGGTGACTCCACTTAATTCATTCTCAATCTGAACCCACCTTTTCCCCTCTGAGTTATGTATCCAATCATACATTCTCGCTAGGACTGCTGCTCTATAAATATTTTATGGCTTTTGATTGATTTAGCCCATATTCATTTTGCTGTATAATGTCATCTATTACTATTCTAATTGCCTGTATAGCCCAATACTATAATCTGCACCAAGCCTCGGCTTATGTCCCTAGCCGTATGGCTCAGGGAAAATGGGGCTCAGAACTTCTAGCGCATGCGCACTATACTACAAGTGTGCCCGTGATTACTGCTCATTATTATGACCATACCTGCAGTTTTTGGACTATTTTGGCCACTGATTACATCTGTTTGGTGGACCACTGAACACACGTTGTCCCTACATGGGTTTTTCCCTGCCAAATCAGAGCTGTTAGCTGCCAGTGTAAGTTGGTATATGAGAAAATGACGCCCGTTTTTCGGGACGTGCGCAGTCCATGCAGATCATCGGCAAGATGGCACCCGCTCATTTGAAGCACCTTTTGTCCCTATAAATAGTACTGTATCTGACGTCCAGGCTGCTATGGCAACACCCCTTTTCACAATGTACTAGGTGTATGAAACGCATTAAGGAGGAGCCACACACGCCTGTGATGTCACGCCACCAGATCACAGAGGTTAGGTGGCCACACTACTATCCAGCTGGTTAGTGATTTTAGTGGCTTTCTGCTGCACACTATTTGTATACCATTCTACCTATTGGCGAAAGGCTTTTGGATTGTAAATGACCTATTGGTGACCATCCCTAAGGCCCAGAGGAGAGGAAAGTGATCCAATTGCTGACCCCTACCGCAGTCCACCATTTGAAAAGACCTTTAGAGGCATCATCTTATTGCCCATTCCTAAGGGAAAACCTATCTATTTGGAGCTGCATCCTTCCCAGGACAGAGGGGATCTCTGGTTTTGATAACTGTGCTAATAAATTGCACATCTGGTGAGTGCGCAATTGTATTATTTCTGCACTACACCGAATTTACGCCTAACTGGGAGTATTTGAGTCACCATCCTGATTGTATCTCCCTAATTAGTACAATAGAACTTTTATATACATAGTTATATATCACATCTGGACATTATAACTTGTGGTCTTACCATTTCATTAATTTTATGGTTTATTTTGGAGCCCCAGGCATTTATATATATTTATTTATAATATTTGCGCTACACTTTCTGTTTTACAAGGCTTCTCCCCGTGTGAGTTCTCTGATGAGTGTAAAGACTGGACTTGTGTGAAAAACATTTCCCACACTCGGGACAGGAATACGGCTTCTCCCCTGTGTGAGATCTCTGATGGGTGTAAAGATGGTATTTTTGAGAAAAAAACTTCCCGCACTCGGGACAGGAATACGGCTTCTCCCCTGTGTGAGATCTCTGATGTGTGTAAAGATGGTATTTTTGTGAAAAACATTTCCCGCACTCAGGACAGGAAAATGGCTTCTCCTTTGTGTGAGATCTTTGATGTTTGTGCAGACTGAACTTCTCTGAAAAACATTTCCCACACTCGGAACAGGAATACGGCTTCTCCCCTGTGTGAGATCTCTGATGTCTGTGAAGACTGGATGACTCTGAAAAACATTTCCCGCACTCAGGACAGGAAAATGGCTTCTTACCCATGTGAGTCCTTTGATGTTTGACAAGATCTGATCTTCGTAAAAAACATTTCCCGCACTCAGGACAGGAATATGGCTTCTCAGCTGTATGAGATATTTTATGCTTATTAAGATTGGATTTATAATGGAAACACTTCCCGCACTCAGGACAGGAATATAGCTTCTCAGCTGTGTGAAGCCTTTGATGTGTTCTAAGATTAGACTTTTGTGAAAAACATTTCCCACACTCAGGACAGGAATATGGTTTCTCCCCTGTGTGAGATCTGTTATGCTCATTAAGATGGAATTTAGAAGGGAAACATTTCCCGCACTCAGTACAGGAGAAGCTCTTCCCTGTTGGAAGGCCGGCCTGGTCCCGCACAGTCTGAGGTTCCTCAGGATACGAGGAATCCGATGGTCCATCTACACTGGGTGGTGCCGGATGGACATTGGAGGGAGCCGGGTTTTCTCCTGGACTATACTGTGTGATGTCCTCATCTTCTACTTTCCAGTCTGGAGACAAAGTGAGACAATCCTCGGAGGTTTTCCTCATCTCCCGGCCATGGACTAAAATACAAAGACAAAGAGGATTACTAGACAGGAGCTGATTGGTTCCCTCAAACCAGGACTCCGCCCACATCAGGCAGCTTGGTCTCTGAGGAGCTTACAATTCCACCCTCAAGGGAACTAGGAAATGGCTCCTCTGATCTCCTACCAGGTCATTTCTTTATTCATGGACCTTAGTCAGAGAGTGAGAAAACAACCAGAACTGTCTTTTATAGGAGGGACAGTGATGAGGGGATTATAGGACGAGGGTCCCCACCCCCTCTATCACTCATCGCCATCTTCCCAACACAAGAAGTACTGCACTTCCTTATTTAGTCCATGATTTAGTCATGAAGAAAAGCGGGGCTGAGCCCCACCAGAGGTCAGAGAGTGAGGATGGGGGGAGAACAACCAAGATGAAGACTGGACTGATCCTGAAGACCACCATCATTGGGGTATTGACTCCTCCCTCATTATCACTTTCTGTTTAAGGGTCCAAGTTGGAGGATGTTATCACATTATTATCACCATGTAAAAGTCTGTGCTCCAATCACATCATCCGATATAAAATGTCCAGCTGGGAGGAAATGGGTGTAACAAAAGAGAATCCATATTATGTGTATATATAGCAGTGGGGGGAGGGGGAGAGCAGAGGTCAGGAGTATGGAATGTCCAACATGGAGTATATAGTGCAGGGGTCAGGACTATGTAATGTACAACATAGAGTATATAGTGCAGGGGTCAGGAGTATGTAATGTACAACATAGAGTATATAGTGCAGGGGTCAGGAGGATGTAATGTACAACATAGAGTATATAGTGCAGGGGTCAGGAGTATGTAATGTACAACATAGTGTACAAAGTGCAGGGGTCAGGAGTATGTAATGTACAAAGCAGAGTATATAGTGCAGGGGTCAGGAGTGTGTAATGTACAACATAGAGTATATAGTGCAGGGGTCAGGAGTATGTAATGTACAACATAGAGTATATAGTGCAGGGGTCAGGAGGATGTAATGTACAACATAGAGTATATAGTGCAGGGGTCAGGAGTATGTAATGTACAACATAGTGTACAAAGTGCAGGGGTCAGGAGTATGTAATGTACAAAGCAGAGTATATAGTGCAGGGGTCAGGAGTGTGTAATGTACAACATAGAGTATATAGTGCAGGGGTCAGGAGTATGTAATGTACAACATAGAGTATATAATGCAGGGGTCAGGAGTATGTAATGTACAACATAGAGTATATAGTGCAGGGGTCAGGAGTATGTAATGTGCAATACAAATTATACTGTGTAATAGTCAGGATTATGAATATTGGAATTAACCGAGACAAGTTGCATAGGTCTCACACCGCTGCCTCCCATCTCCTGAGACTGCACTCAGTGACTTGGGTCTTAGACTATACAGACATATCCCTCCACCCGGCACAGCCAGCAGAGTAACACTGGGAGAATTGTTCTGTCAGCGATATTACTAGATCCAGGCATGGGTGGCAAGATGACTCCAAGCATATGCCCCAGGAGCCTAGAATGAGTATCGTCTGGTGAAAATCAACATTTTGCTGCCAGCTGAACCCCAGAACCTCCATAAATCCAGTCTAGATACATAAATTGTGTCTGCAGCACAGAGAAGGAAGATTATCCGAGAGAAATCCAGGAATACAGGACGGGGAACACAGCTCAGGAAAGTGACCAGGGGATTACAGGCTGATATCACCCAGTCCCCGCCCTACTCTGGACCAATCAGTGAGCAGTATGGGTGGAGGAATGGATTTAGTGTTCATGACCCACCTGTGCTGATCTCTGTAGGAGTGTCCTCCTCTATAAATGTCCCCGTTATTCCATCCTCCTCCATAGACTGCTGATCATCCCTCACATACGCCTCTTCTTCTTCTGCTTTCACCTCAAATTCTATATCGATTGGATCTCCACTCTAAATCAAGGAAGTGAGAGAGAATATCATCTGTAAAATGTAAGGTCACATAAAAAAATCCACGCATCATCTCTACATGTCCATGTTCTAGATGATCCATCCCACCAACCTTGCAATAGTGAGGGATGGTGTGACCTTCCTGTGTGGAATCCCGGGAATACAGAGGATGGGGACATCTCTCTGGTGGGTTCCCATGACTGGATCCATCTGTAGGAAACACACACACTGACTGAATCCATTGTTTCTATGTGTTTATCAGATGATGGGGGATCTAGGTGGATCCTCCGTACTGCTCTCTCCTTTACAATAAAGTCTCCTCTTACCCGGTGATGTGAGGGGCGGCTGATTGTCCATCATGACGTCCTTGTAGAGATCCTTGTGTCCTTCTAAATACTCCCACTCCTCCATGGAGAAATAGACAGTGACACCCTGACACCTTATAGGAACCTGACACACACAATGATACAGTCACCATCCAGACACATCCCTTGTCTGTTACTGGAGAATGTCCCAGAATTCCCGGCACCGCTCACCTCTCCTGTCAGCAGCTCCATCATCTTCTTGGTGACTTCTAGAATCTTCTGCATGTTGTGTCTCTCAGGGTTTAGGGAGTCACATGGAGGCACTGTGATGGTCATATGATCACCTGACTTCAGAAGAGGAAATCTCTGTATTGAGGAACCAATAGGAATATCATGTTAGACTCCCAGAATCCTCCTCACCTCTCCGGTCAGGTCTGTGTTTTATTAATAGAGATAAGAGTGATGTCATGTGACCTCCCAGAATCCTCCTCACCTCTCCGGCCAGGTCTGTGTTTTATTAATAGAGATGAGAGTGATGTCATGTGACCTCCCAGAATCCTCCTCACCTCTCCGGTCAGCAGGTAGATGATCTCTAGGGTGAGGTTTAGTATCTTCTCAGTCATGTGACTCCGGTCCTCCTCCATCCTCATGGGTGCCATCATGTGATCTATACAGGTCTCCTTGTAGACGGATAACTTTGGGAAATGAAAGTAAGAATGATTTGGATGGTATTGGTCACACAATAATAGGATGTGGATGTGAGGGGGGAATAGGAGGGTTGCTGGACATTGAAGAACTACTCCCCCCATGGGAAGACATTTAGTCAGGACTGTTTAGTATTTGCTATATTTTGGAGGTCCCAGGACCCTCTTGACCTGTCAGATCAGAAATCCCCTTTTCTCTGTTGGGTTTGTTTGGTCTCTGAACTGGTTTTGATGAGTATTAGATCTGCAGACAAGGAATGATAAATCTGATCCTTCCTATGAATAGTTTGCTCTGAGGCAGTGCTGTGAGGTCAATGTCGGCTCATCATGATGTCCAGGAAGGGGAACTTGATGACTTTTGGCTGCAGTTTCCGGTTAATCAGGATAATTGGCTGCATGGCTCCAATCTCCGGCAGCCTGCTGACTGACAGGAGTGATGTCACTGTCACTCTCTGCAGTAAGAGAAGGGATTGGATGGGATATAAGCAGGATGGTGCTCATGGAGTAGAGTGTAGTGGGGGAGGAGCCTGTTCACTTCCCTCCAATGACAGCCTAGTGTGGGTAGAAGGAGGACAGACGGAGGGAGGGGTTTGGTTACCAAGTATATGTAATATCCAGGTCATTGTACAGAGTGGTGGTGGGTTCCTGGGGCTCTGAATTCCAGCACCGGGCACTGCCAGAGCCTGTGTCATGGGAAGGTATTGGAGTGTCTCCTGAAGATGTATAGCACTGATCCTATAACCTTTCACCTGTAAGTAATAATGAACCAACAGACCTCCTCTAAGAATAAGTGCCCACCAAGGAGCAAAGGATTGTCCTTCTTCAGTTCACTTGGTATCTTGGAAAATAATATTTGACCAGTGAGATGGTAAGAAGGTGAAGGTTGTCTTCCTTTCCTGGTAGGAGTTCTGTAAGGAGGTCTGGAAAGTAAGTGCAGGTAAGAAGACAATCAGAGACCAAGAGCCCCCCTCCCTACCTCAGTGTCCCCCTCAGCCTGACAAACTTTTCTTTCCTCAGAACCCTGCTCCCCGCCAACCCTATCAAAGACCCAGATTCCTTCAGCTACTCTACCCCGTAAAAGCCCTTGAACTCCACTACTCAATCAGGGGCCCCAAAGTCTCCCATCCTCAGTAACCCCTGAGAGACCCCTCAGCTCCTCTACTTCCCTCAGACCCCTCAGTATTTCCCTCCCTCTGACACCAATGATGGAGCATATTCATGGCAGACTGGGGAATGTTTTCTTCCTCCTGACCTGCAATGTAAGGGGCTCTATGCTCCATACTCCTGACCCCGGCACTCCATCGTGTTAGCTGCATATTGCAATGATTGCCCATTGGCTGCCTGTGTAGTGTACCAACTATTCACTGTCTGCTACCCCTCTCTGCCAATCCCTCCACTGGCTTCCACTCGCCCAACGAATAAAACCCAAAATACTAACAACTTACAAAGCCATCCACAACTCTGCTCCCAGCTACATCACCAACCTGGTCTCAAAATATCAACCAAGCCACTTTCTTTGATGCTCCCAAGACCTTCTACTCTCTACTTCCCGTGTCACCTCCTCCCATGCTCGCCTCCAGGACTTCTCTTGAGCTTCGCCAATCCTATGCAACTCCCTACCCCAATATGTCTGGCTGTCTCCCAATCTATCCACCTTTAGACGATCCCTGAAAACCTCTTTAAAGAAACCTATCCTAATTCTACCCAGTAAACTGTCATTTATTTCCTCCATCAGCTCCTCCCCCCACAGCTATTACCTTTTGTATCACTCAACCCTTCCTCCTAGATTGTAAGCTCTCAGGATCAGGGCCCTCTGCTTCCTCTGGTACCAAATTGTATTGTAACTGTGCAAACTGTTGGTGCCATATAAATCCTGTATAAAATAATGATTGCCCATTGGATACCTGTGTAGTGTCATCATTGCCCTTTGTAGGCCATGTATGGTCAGGATGGTCCTTGTCTTGTCTATTTATTGTCAGTGCTGTTTGTTTAGAGGACCATATTACTAGAATTTATCTCCACAATGAGGAGAATGTTCCGGCCCCGGAAGTGGGGGAATGTTCTGCCCCTGAAGGGGGTAATCTGGGTTCCCACAATATATATGTGTGTATCATCATCTGCTGGAGATAAAAGACGTCACAGTGACTATGGAGGAAGAAGACGGACGTGACTATGGAGGAAGAGGACGGACATGACTATGGAGGAAGAGGACGGACGTGACTATGGAGGAAGAGGACGGACGTGACTATGGAGGAAGAGGACGGACATGACTATGGAGGAAGAGGACGGACGTGACTATGGAGGAAGAGGACGGACGTGACTATGGAGGAAGAGGACGGACGTGACTATGGAGGAAGAGGACGGACGTGACTATGGAGGAAGAGGACGGACGTGACTATGGAGGAAGAGGACGGACGTGACGATGGAGGAAGAGGACGGACGTGACCATGGAGGAAGAGGACGGACTTGACTATGAAGAGGACGGACGTGACGATGGAGGAAGAGGATGGATGTGACGATGGAGGAAGAGGATGGATGTGACTATGGAGAAAGAGGACGGACATGACAATGGAGAAAGAGGACGGACGTGACGGGGGTTACTGGGTGTAAATAGAACATAACATCTTATTACCTCCTCTGCTGCCACTTCCACCAACCTCCCCTCGCCACTTTGTATGGTATAGAATGTCCTGTCTTTATTCCAGATGACTTCCTGTCTGTGCCTGACATCACTTCCTGTCTGTTCCTGACATCACTTCCTGTCTGTGTTCTACAATAACTTCCTTTCTGGGTAGAAGTGAGATCACCACCTTGTGGAGTTCAGAGGAACTGCAGCCCCGAGAAGCATTAAAATAACCGTTCCTGTGGTTTCCATGAACGATCAAAAATAACTAAAAAAAATATGAGAAAAAATAAATCTAGCTCTTATGCAACCAACTATTTATTTTCCAATATTTTTATTGAAATGTTTGAAGTTACAGAAAATGTAACAGACAAGTGTCATGTTATAAGGTATGAAATCTCCCCAACAAACAGGCGGATGAATAAACAACAGACATCCCGCAGGGAAGCAGGAAATCTGTGCAATAATGACTGGAGACGTCACATAGAACATTCCCAGCATTAAGTCCACCTTGTACAGGGGAAGCAATAATAGGAGACATATGGATCACACAGAGCATTCATCATACACACCACACATAGTGCACAACACATACAACATGGAACTCAACTAGCACCAGAACATGGGAAAATAAAAGAGACAGCAGAAAGGAAGAAAAGAGGGTAACAGTAATGAGAGGAGGAGAGGGGAGGAGGAGGAAAGGAGAGAGGAGGAGAGGGAAGGGGAGGAGGAGGAGGAGAGGGAAGGGGAGGAGGAAGAGAGAGGAGGAGAGGGGAGGAGGAGGAAAGGAGAGAGGAGGAGAGGGGAGGAGGAGGAGGAGAGGGAAGGGGAGGAGGAAGAGAGAGGAGGAGAGGGGAGGAGGAGGAAAGGAGAGAGGAGGAGAGGAGAGGGAAGGGGAGGAGGAGGAGGAGAGGGAAGGGGAGGAGGAAGAGAGAGGAGGAGAGGAGAGGAGAGAGGAGGGGAGGAGAGGGGAGGAGAGGAGAGGAGGAGGAGGAGAGGAGAGAGGAGGAGAGGAGAGGGGAGGGAGGGGAGGAGAGCCAAATTAGGAAGTACTAGGGCATGGAGATGTATGGAATCCACGGATCCCACGTTTTATCACATTGTTGATGTAGCTGGGAGCAGTGTTGTGGATGGCTTTGTAAGCTGCGGTTAGTATTTTGAATTTTATAGATTGGGTTAGTGGAAGCCAGTGTAGGGATTGGCAGAGAGGGGCAGCAGTTGCTGATCAGTTGGTAAGGTGTATGAGTCTAGCGGCAGTCGCTGATCGGTTGGTAAGGTGTATGAGTCTAGCAGCAGTCGCTGATCGGTCGGTAAGGTGTATGAGTCTAGCAGCAGTCACTGATCGGTCGGTAAGGTGTAAGGAGGAGAGGAGAGGGAAGGGGAGGAGGAGGAGGAGAGGGAAGGGGAGGAGGAAGAGAGAGGAGGAGAGGAGAGGAGAGAGGAGGGGAGGAGAGGGAAGGGGAGGAGGAGAGGAGAGAGGAGGAGGAGAGGAGAGGAGGAGGAGAGGAGAGAGGAGGAGAGGAGAGGGGAGGGAGGGGAGGAGAGCCAAATTAGGAAGTACTAGGGCATGGAGATGTATGGAATCCACGGATCCCACGTTTTATCACATTGTTGATGTAGCTGGGAGCAGTGTTGTGGATGGCTTTGTAAGCTGCGGTTAGTATTTTGAATTTTATAGATTGGGTTAGTGGAAGCCAGTGTAGGGATTGGCAGAGAGGGGCAGCAGTTGCTGATCAGTTGGTAAGGTGTATGAGTCTAGCGGCAGTCGCTGATCGGTTGGTAAGGTGTATGAGTCTAGCAGCAGTCGCTGATCGGTTGGTAAGGTGTATGAGTCTAGCAGCAGTCGCTGATCGGTGGGTAAGGTGTATGAGTCTAGCAGCAGTCACTGATCGGTTGGTAAGGTGTATGAGTCTAGCAGCAGTCTCTGATCGGTTGGTAAGGTGTATGAGTCTAGTAGCAGTCACTGATCGGTTGGTAAGGTGTATGAGTCTAGCAGCAGTCACTGACTGGTTGGTAAGGTGTATGAGTCTAGCAGCAGTCGCTGATTGGTTGGTAAGGTGTGAGTCTAGCAGCAGTCGCTGATCGGTCGGTAAGGTGTATGAGTCTAGCGGCAGTCGCTGATCGGTCGGTAAGGCGTATGAGTCTAGCGGCAGTCGCTGATCGGTTGGTAAGGCGTATGAGTCTAGCAGCAGTCGCTGATCGGTTGGTAAGGCGTATGAGTCTAGCGGCAGTCGATGATCAGTTGGTAAGGCGTATGAGTCTAGCGGCAGTCGCTGATCGGTTGGTAAGGCGTAAGAGTCTAGCGGCAGTCGCTGATCGGTTGGTAAGGTGTATGAGTCTAGCAGCAGTCGCTGATCGGTTGGTAAGGCGTATGAGTCTAGCGGCAGTCGCTGATCGGTTGGTAAGGTGTATGAGTCTAGCAGCAGTCGCTGATCGGTTGGTAAGGTGTATGAGTCTAGCAGCGGTCGCTGATCGGTCGGTAAGGTGTATGAGTCTAGCAGCAGTCGCTGATCAGTGGGTAAGGTGTATGAGTCTGGCAGCAGTCACTGATCGGTCGGTAAGGTGTATGAGTCTAGCAGCAATCGCTGATCGGTCGGTAAGGTGTATGAGTCTAGCAGCAGTCGCTGATCGGTCGGTAAGGTGTATGAGTCTAGCAGCAGTCACTGATCGGTTGGTAAGGTGTATGAGTCTAGCAGCAGTCGCTGATCGGTCGGTAAGGTGTATGAGTCTAGCAGCAGTCACTGATCGGTCGGTAAGGTGTAAGGAGGAGAGGAGAGGGAAGGGGAGGAGGAGGAGGAGAGGGAAGGGGAGGAGGAAGAGAGAGGAGGAGAGGAGAGGAGAGAGGAGGGGAGGAGAGGGAAGGGGGGGAGGAGGAGAGGAGAGAGGAGGAGGAGAGGAGAGGAGGAGGAGAGGAGAGAGGAGGAGAGGAGAGGGGAGGGAGGGGAGGAGAGCCAAATTAGGAAGTACTAGGGCATGGAGATGTATGGAATCCACGGATCCCACGTTTTATCACATTGTTGATGTAGCTGGGAGCAGTGTTGTGGATGGCTTTGTAAGCTGCGGTTAGTATTTTGAATTTTATAGATTGGGTTAGTGGAAGCCAGTGTAGGGATTGGCAGAGAGGGGCAGCAGTTGCTGATCAGTTGGTAAGGTGTATGAGTCTAGCGGCAGTCGCTGATCGGTTGGTAAGGTGTATGAGTCTAGCAGCAGTCGCTGATCGGTTGGTAAGGTGTATGAGTCTAGCAGCAGTCGCTGATCGGTGGGTAAGGTGTATGAGTCTAGCAGCAGTCACTGATCGGTTGGTAAGGTGTATGAGTCTAGCAGCAGTCTCTGATCGGTTGGTAAGGTGTATGAGTCTAGTAGCAGTCACTGATCGGTTGGTAAGGTGTATGAGTCTAGCAGCAGTCACTGATCGGTCGGTAAGGTGTATGAGTCTAGCAGCAGTCACTGATCGGTTGGTAAGGTGTATGAGTCTAGCAGCAGTCGCTGATTGGTTGGTAAGGTGTGAGTCTAGCAGCAGTCGCTGATCAGTCGGTAAGGTGTATGAGTCTAGCGGCAGTCGCTGATCGGTCGGTAAGGCGTATGAGTCTAGCGGCAGTCGCTGATCGGTTGGTAAGGCGTATGAGTCTAGCAGCAGTCGCTGATCGGTTGGTAAGGCGTATGAGTCTAGCGGCAGTCGATGATCAGTTGGTAAGGCGTATGAGTCTAGCGGCAGTCGCTGATCGGTTGGTAAGGCGTAAGAGTCTAGCGGCAGTCGCTGATCGGTTGGTAAGGTGTATGAGTCTAGCAGCAGTCGCTGATCGGTTGGTAAGGCGTATGAGTCTAGCGGCAGTCGCTGATCGGTTGGTAAGGTGTATGAGTCTAGCAGCAGTCGCTGATCGGTTGGTAAGGCGTATGAGTCTAGCGGCAGTCGCTGATCAGTTGGTAAGGCGTATGAGTCTAGCGGCAGTCGCTGATCGGTTGGTAAGGCGTATGAGTTTAGCGGCAGTCGCTGATCGGTTGGAAAGGTGTATGAGTCTTGGAGCAGTCGCTGATTGGTTGGTAAGGCGTATGAGTCTAGCGGCAGTCGCTGATCGGTTGGTAAGGTGTATGAGTCTAGCAGCAGTCGCTGATCGGTTGGTAAGGTGTGAGTCTAGCAGCAGTCGCTGATCGGTTGGTAAGGTGTATGAGTCTAGCGGCAGCATTCATAATAGACTGAAGGGGGATAGCCTGTGTAACGTTAGACCAGTGAGGAGGGAGTTGCAGTAATGGAGGCGGGATATAACCAAGGCGTGGATAAGTTGTTTTGTGGTGTCATTGGTCAGGAAGGGGCAGATTTTGGAAATGTTCTGGAGGTTGAGGTGGCAGGATTTAGCCAGTGATTGGATGTGGGGCCCAAAGGAGAGGTCATAGTCTAGGATTACACCTAGCACCTTGGCATGAGGGGAAGGACCAATGGCAGTGCTGTTGATCTTGATGGTAAAGTCATGAGTGGGGGATCGGGGGGAGGTAATATTACAGCTCAGTTTTGGAAAGATTGAGTCTAGGGTAGTGAAGTGATATCCATGCTGATATGTCGCTCAGTAGATTTGTGATACGTGAGGAGACTGAGAGGGTAAGCTGGGGAGTGGAGAGATAAATCTGGGTTTCATCAGCATAGAGGTGGTATTGGAAGCCATGAGAGGTGATCAGTTGGCCCAGGGAGGAGGTATAGAGAGAGAAAAGGAGGGGCCCAAGGACAGAACCTTGGGGTACCCCAACAGAAAGGGGAAGAGGAGCGGAGGAGGAGGAGTTGTATGTGACACTGAAAGTGCGCTGAGGAAGGTAAGAAGAGAACCAGGAGAGAGCAAATGTCAGGGCAGGAGAGGTGGAAATGGACAGCAGGCCTAATGGCAGGGTCACGCACCGACTGCCGACAACCACCACCCACAGACTGGAGTCCCTCAGGGCGCGGAGTCTAAGTCCCAGGCTGCCCTTCACCAGGGCCCCTGATGGTGGGGATGGACTTGACGCAGCCAGGGATCAGGTCGCGGCCCCCAAGACACCCCAGCTGCGTTAATGGCTGCCGCCAATGGCGTATAGCTGGTAGGAACCAGAAGACAATAGCGTAGTCGGGCAGGCCGGGTCGATAACAGCAGGACAGACAGTACAGAACGGTAGACAAGAATAACAAGTCACAAGCCGGGTTCAGTATCGGGAGGTCAGATAAAGGGATAACGCAGAGAATAGTCTAGTCAAAAGCCGAGTCAGTTTCCAGGAGAGCCACGAGAGTAGAAACAGAGCTGTTGCAACACGAACATACTAGACACGAATGCAAAGAGCACATGTGGACAACAGGCTTATATGTGATCAATCACACCCCTCTGGGGGATGGACTGCAGAGGCCTAAAGGCATAAAAGACTCCCACCATGCTTTGCAGAAACCCAAGATGGATGCCAGCACATGGAGCAGCAAAACCTCTGGGAAAAGGTAGGACCTTGACAGCAGAGTCATGGAGGCCGATTGAGTTTTCTGGTTGGAGGCATGGGAGATAGGAGGCAGAGAGAGTGTGAAGCTGATAAAGTTGTGATCAGAGAGAGGAAAGGGGTGTCAGAGAGGTTACAGGGAGTGCATAGGTGGGTGAATACAAGGTCAAGGGTGTTGCCATTGGAGTGGGTGGTGGATTGTGACCATTGTGTTAGGTTGAGTAGTTGAGAGGTGGCAGGGGTGTGAACCTTGACTGGGATGTTAAAGTCACCGAGGATGATGGCGGGCACCTCAGAGGAGAGAAAGTATGGTAGCCATGCTGAAAAGTCATTGAGAAAGTGTGACACTGAGCCCAGGGGCCGGTAGATGACTGCGATCCTCAGACAAACAGAAGAAAGGAGAGATGAATACAGTGCACTTCAAAAGAGCAGAGGGACAGAGACGAAGGGGCAGGAAGAACCTGGAATGTGCTTTGTGGGGAAAGAAGAAGTCTGACTCCACCCCCTTTTCATCCACTGGGTCTGGGCGAGTGAGTCCAGAGGAGGCCGCCATGGGAGAGTGCAGCTGAGGAGACAGAGTCGGAATCCTTGAGCCAGGTTTCAGTAATAGCAAGTAGGTTGAGGGAGTGGGAGAGGAAGAGGTCATTGATAGTAGAGAGGCTGAGCGGGCATTACAGAGGGCACATAGGAGGGAGGGGTTGGTGCGTGGAAGCATGGGGATTGAGATGAGAGAGTGAGGGTTGCGGCTAGAGAGGGGAGGCTGCTGCTTCTGTGGTTTGGAGTTTGATGGTGGAGGGCCAGGGTTTGGGGCAATGTCTCCAGAAGTTAGTAGTAATAGGAGGGTGAGGGAGGTGAGGTGGGAGTGAGATTTATATGAGGGCAGATGTCGCAGTACTTTTGTAGCGGTGACATTATGTGGACCAAGAGAGAACAGGAGATAAGTGCAGTGATATGGAGAGGGCAGGAGATAAGTGCGGTGATATGGAGAGGGCAGGAGATAAGTGCGGTGATATGGAGAGGGCAGGAGATAAGTGCGGTGATATGGAGAGGAAAGGAGATAAGTGCGGTGATATGCAGACGGCAGGAGATAAGTGCGGTGATATGGAGAGGGCAGGAGATAAGTGCGGTGATATGGAGAGGGCAGGAGATAAGTGCGGTGATATGCAGACGGCAGGAGATAAGTGCGGTGATATGCAGAGGGCAGGAGATAAGTGCGGTGATATGCAGAGGGCAGGAGATAAGTGCGGTGATATGGAGAGGGCAGGAGTGAGGATGATATGTACAGGTTGTGGGGTGGGGTAAACAAGAGAGAGTTTGAGAAGAGAGGACATTATAGCAAAAAAGAGAGTTAACAAGAGCATGCTGGAGAGAGGAGAGATAACAAAGGAAGGCAGACGGGAAGAGGGGAGAGCACATGCAATCTACTTGAGGTGGAGCACTATTGTTTGTAATTGCTTTAGTTAAAGTGCCGCGTTGAAAGTGCGATGTACTTAGCGCCGTAATGCATACTTTGCGCAAGGAATGCCAACCTGACCCTCACCAGCCGTCCCCCGGACTGTACTGAATTTATACTTGGATTGGCAGGGGTGGAGGTCCTGTCTGGGTAGAAGTGAGATCTCCACCTTGTGGAGCTCAGAGGAACTGCAGCCCCGAGAAGCATCTGGTAGTGTGACCCCGGCCTTGTGCTGGGTGTGTATGGACTGTAGATCCTTATAGAGGGGTCACCTCCACTCCCACCAAGGGGGACAGAAATATATGACTGCTCGGGGGAGGGGTTTTGGCTCCTCTGATTTTGCAGTAAATGTGATTGCATTAGTCCCGTTGATTTTCGTATTTCCATGTAATAAAAGGTGTCACACGATGTCAGGTTCCCCTTTCTCTCCTCCCTGAGTGTGTATTTAGAGGCGGAGCTCCTGCTGGAATGGCGGTTGGAGGCGGAGTCTAGGAGGGAGACTGACAGAACCCGCAGCAGACTTGCAGGAGTGAGCGAGGAGGATCCGGTTCCTTTACCATCGGAGATGAGGAGAGTGTGAAGGATGTTTGTGACTCTGGGAGCTGAAAAGCTGGGAGTCCTATTGGTGTGGTGAGGGGGAAGCACTACTAGGGGGCGCCCTCACCATCCCGTGTACAAGAGGTGGAAGAAGGCGTGGCTACACTACAGCCCCAACAGTTTGGAGGGCGGAGCACTTTCACATCTTATCAACTTTTCACTGATTGATGGATTTTTGGAGTAAAATAAGTGGATTGAAGTAGATGCAAAGTGGAAGCGGTGGACTTGCAGAGAACACTATACTGAGCACACAATATTGTCTGTCTCCATGGATTTGCACAGGATTTGAGATGATTTCCTATAGCAGCAAATCTGATGAGATGAAGGAAGTGGGTGTAAAGTGGAAGCAGTGGATCTGCAGGGAGCAGCATCTTGAGCACAAAGCACTTTATGTTGTGGATGGATTTGCACACGGTTCAGTTTCCTTCATTTATTGATAAACCCCATAAGACCAATGAAGTGGGTGTAAAGTGGAAGCAGTGGATGTGCAGAGAATAGGATTTGGAGCCCCGAGCTCTTTATCTCTGAATGTCTCCACATATTTGTAGTGTATTTGTGATGATTTCTGTGCACACACAATAGGACAGCGCTGTGACACATAATGCTCTTCTAGATGACAGGGAATCCTTCCCTTTGTTACAGCAGCAGTCCGCTAGAAGGTTTTTGTAGGTTTGGAGTTGTTACACATAGCGCGGGTTTTATCCATTTATAGTGATGACATCATTGCCCAAATCTGGGGGTCACCAGCCATTTCCACCCTTTACTCCCAGCTGGGGGGCTTTGTATCCATATACCAGATGTCCTACAGGACTAAATCTGCAATCAATGTTACTGCAAAATCAAAGGGGCCAAAACCCCTCCCCCGAGCAGTCATATATTTCTGTCCCCCTTGGTGGGAGTGGAGGTGACCCCTCTATAAGGATCTACAGTCCATACACACCCAGCACAAGGCCGGGGTCACACTACCAGACGCTTCTCGGGGCTGCAGTTCCTCTGAGCTCCACAAGGTGGGGATCTCACTTCTACCCAGACAGGAAGTCTCTATGGAAGACAGACAGGAAGTGATGTCAGGCACAGACAGGAAGTGATGTCAGGCACAGACAGGAAGTGATGTCAGGTACAGACAGGAAGTGATGTCAGGTACAGACAGGAAGTTCCATGAATGAGGAAGTAGAGAGGAGACATTCCTGGATCTGGCAGCAGAGGAGGTAATACGTAGATGAACCCCTTCAGGGGGAGGAGTTGATGATAATATATTTGCCCCCAAAGCTGACCTACATGGTTCAGTTTTATCGTTCAGCCAGCGGGATGACCATAAAAACTGAAGTGATCCCCCCATCCACACATTGGAGGTGGATGGGGAATCCTCCCCGCTGCACTCTTGTATTCTGACAATGGGGGGACTCCTCCGCTCTCAGAATACACAGATCAGCACTGAAGCTATTGGCTGCAGCCGCTGGGGGAGTGGCTTTTATCCGGCAGTGGCCACACATGGATGGAAATGTGAGCGATCCCTGCTGAACCAGCTGAATTTCCATGGATCTATGGTCACCTTCAGTGACTTCCTCCCCTCCCCCTCATCTCCTTCATGATGGAAGTCATGCTGAGATCATCTCCCATTGGCTGAGCAATATTCTCATTTGTCTCTCAGCTCCTTCTTGCTATTCCTCGTCCTGCCTGTTGTTTCCTTGGATTGATTTTCTGTGTAGTGACCCCGGCTTGGTCTCTTGGATGCGCTCGTCTGTTGCTTGCCCTGACCTTTCTCCTGATTCCTGGATCTCCTCCTCATCTCTCCTCCATATCCTCTTACACAGCTTTTCTCCACACCTGCAGTGACCCTGGGGGGAGGAAACATCACACTGACCTCACAGCTCCTCCTCCCAATGTCCCTCCAACCAGAGTCAGAGAATCCTATGACATCACACTGACCTCACGGCTCCTCCTTCCAATGTCCTCCATCCAGACTCAGAGAATCCTATGACATCACACTGACCTCACAGCTCCTCCCCCAATGTCCCTCCAACCAGAGTCAGAGAATCCTATGACATCACACTGACCTCAAGGCTCCTCCTCCCAATGTCCCTCCATCCAGAGTCAGAGAATCCTATGACATCACACTGACCTCACGGCTCCTCCTTCCAATGTCCCTCCATCCAGAGTCTATATATCCTATGATATCACACTGACCTCACAGCTCCTCCTCCCAATGTCCCTCCATCCAGAGTCAGAGAATCCTATGACATCACACTGACCTCACAGCTCCTCGTCCCAATGTCCCTCCATCCAGAGTCAGAGAATCCTATGACATCACACTGACCTCACAGCTCCTCCTCCCAATGTCCCTCCATCTGATTTTTTCTGATGCTCTTAGGATGTGGGGTCCCTTGGTATCCTCACATGTAAAGTGGGACTGTTGGTCCTGCGTTGTATGTAATGACATCAGAATGCTGCAACAAGCCTATACCCTGCGTAGTGTGGGGGTCCTGTGGGGGGGAATTATACCTCAGCCTGAAGTGGGGCTTTAATAAAATGGAGACCTGAATGGAGAGGTGAGGAGGATTCTGGGAATATCATTTGATGTGACTATTTGTGTTCAGATGTAGAGTTTTCCTCCTGTGAAGTCTGGAGATCATATGACATCACATTGCCTCCACCTCCCTCCCTGATAGAAGAGAGAAAGAAGAAGAAGATTCTAGAAGTCACCAGAGAGATCACTGAGCTGCTGACAGGAGAGGTGAGCGGTGCCGGGAATTCTGGGACATTCTCCAGTAACAGACAAGGGATGTGTCTGGATGGTGACTGTATCATTGTGTGTGTCAGGTTCCTATAAGGTGTCAGGGTGTCACTGTCTATTTCTCTATGGAGGAGTGGGAGTATTTAGAAGGACACAAGGATCTCTACAAGGACGTCATGATGGACAATCAGCCGCCCCTCACATCACCGGGTAAGAGGAGACTTTATTGTAAAGGAGAGAGCAGTACGGAGGATCCACCTAGATCCCCCATCATCTGATAAACACATAGAAACAATGGATTCAGTCAGTGTGTGTGTTTCCTACAGATGGATCCAGTCATGGGAACCCACCAGAGAGATGTCCCCGTCCTCTGTATTCCCGGGATTCCACACAGGAAGGTCACACCATCCCTCACCATCATCAGGTAGATGATGACAATTATTGGTAGTTGTGATTTATACACAGCATGTTTGTTACAATGAATGTTTTATTATATCTTTCAGAGTGGAATCCTCGGGGATGATAATATTGATGTTAAAGAAGAGTATAAAGAGGAGGATGAGGAGTATGGAGTGATGGAGGAGTTTTCAGAAGGACACAAGGATATGATGGAGCCACCTAATACCAGGAACCCCCCAGAGAGATGTCCCCGTCCTCTGTATTCCCGGGATTCCACACAGGAAGGTCACACCATCCCTCACTATTACAAGGTTGGTGGGATGGAGCATCTAGACTTGTAGAGACAATGTGTGGGTGTTTATGTGACCTTATATTTTACAGATGATATTTTCTCTCATTTCCTTGATTTAGAGTGGAGATCCAATCGATATAGAATTTGAGGTGAAAGCAGAAGAAGAAGAGGCGTATGTGAGGGATGATCAGCAGTCTATGGAGGAGGATGGAATAACGGGGACATTTATAGAGGAGGACACTCCTACAGAGATCAGCACAGGTGGGTCATGAACACTAAATCCATTCCTCCACCCATACTGCTCACTGATTGGTCCAGAGTAGGGCGGGGACTGGGTGATATCAGCCTGTAATCCCCTGGTCACTTTCCTGAGCTGTGTTCCCCGTCCTGTATTCCTGGATTTCTCTCGGATAATCTTCCTTCTCTGTGCTGCAGACACAATTTATGTATCTAGACTGGATTTATGGAGGTTCTGGGGATCAGCTGGCAGAAAAATGTTTTTCAGCACAGGCAATACTAGACCTAGGCACCTGGGGTGTGTGTCTTGGGTGTTCTTCCCCATGTCCAGATCTAGTTATATCTCTGACAGAACAATTCTCCCAGGGTTCCTTGCTCTGTGGTCTGCTGGCTGTGCCGGGTGGAGGGATATGTCTGTAGTGTCTCAGACCCAAGTCCCTGAGTGCAGTCTCAGGAGATGGGAGGCAGCGGTGTGGGATCTCTGCAACTTGTCTACAGTAAACATTTAAAGTGGTTGTAAACCCTCCATATACCCAGAGACTGGCCTCAGGTGATACACAGAGATAAAACAAATCCTCCTACATATGTTGCACCTTTTTATCTGCAGTACTCTCTTCTCTACAACTGTTCAAAGCCCAGAATGTATACAGCTTGTAGGAGAAGTCAGAAAAAAAGAGACAGAGAGCTAAAGTCACATTCTGTAGAGCTCAGTGACGTGAGCTCTGAAAGATGATTGGAGGGAAGGTACACTTTCACACAGGAACAGAGCTGAGGCTGTCAATCACAGGCTGTGTGCTGGAGCTTCTTGCCTTTCACATTTCTTCTCTTGGTGTCAGGAAGACTTGTCAGAAGTGATTCATGCCAATCGCAGAGGAAGGAGACAGCAGAAAGAAATGACTCTTATTGCTCTGGAGTGAGACAAGTACACACTGTAGAGGGATATGTTTGTTCATATTCCATGTCTGAGGGTTACAACCACTGTAAGTGATCTCTGATTACTAAACACCAATTTGATGTGATCCTTACACTATTTATTAGTATCGCCCCCCTTGTCCTGAATAGAGGTACTATGTGGGTTTAGTTTGTGGCTGGGCTGTGGCCAGTAGATGTCACTGCTATCACTGGACATAGGATGAGGTGGCGGCTGC
Source organism: Staurois parvus (assembly GCF_062004578.1). Lineage (NCBI taxonomy): Eukaryota > Metazoa > Chordata > Amphibia > Anura > Ranidae > Staurois > Staurois parvus. The sequence goes on along the minus strand of NW_028318737.1, from coordinate 1,402,422 downwards.
ATTCCTTTTCTTTGGCTTTTTCCGTTTTCACCTGGTGATCTGGCCAGTAACACACCTTCTGTATTAGAGCGCCCCCACTGTGGAGACAGCAGCATGGTCAGTCTGGGGGAGGGGAGTGTTAGATGTACTAGCAGATATAAAAACAGTAACTAATTGAAGCCAAACTCCAGATCACACTTCATAATCAGTTACATCAAACAGTTTTTTTCTTTTGGGATAAAAGTTTTACATGAATAAATAAAAGCTGATCATTGTAAGCCCCCTGTCAGTGGTAAATGGTCTGCCTCATCCCTGGAACTGATACATTCTGCTGCAGAGTTTTTATAAAACAGATTTACTGGCTAGATCACCAGATGAATATAGAAGAAAACTAATACTGTTTAGTCCTAACTTTTGTATCTTTTATGATAAGTTGTACATTACATACAGTGAAGGAAATGCGTATTTGCTCCTCGGCTGATGGTCAATGTTCGCCCCTCACACAGAAATGATCGGTCTAACAATGGAATGTTCGCCCCTCACACAGAAATGATCGGTCTAACAATGGAATGTTCGGTGTAACACTGAGAGACAGAATACAACAACAAATTCAGCAGAAATGCATCTAACAAATGATGACGGATCTGCATGTTCATGAGGGAAAGAAGGATTTGATCCCCTATCATTCAGCAGGATTTCTGGCTCCCAGGTATCTTTCATACAGGTAACAAGCTGAGATTAGAAG